>NW_022103958.1:20554055-20627026 GCF_000313985.2 Echinops telfairi
TAAACCCATTTAAAGATCAAATTTTAATGACTGAAGCAAGTGGACTTACAAACTTTCTATTTTCCCACTTCCCAGAAACAACCCAGTAAACAGTGTGGTGTTATCTGACCTCTGGTTAGACAAAGAAGGAAAACTT
This sequence comes from Echinops telfairi, assembly GCF_000313985.2. NCBI lineage: Eukaryota > Metazoa > Chordata > Mammalia > Afrosoricida > Tenrecidae > Echinops > Echinops telfairi. The sequence goes on from NW_022103958.1 coordinate 20,554,192, forward strand.
CCATGAGGGAGAGGTCAAACAAGCATCTACTCTCTATCTTATGATTTGCTTCTCCAGTACCCCACTCCCAAGGTACCATAATGTATTAGTCTGGGTACTTTGGAGAAACAAATCCACGGCGACTCACATATAAGAGAGTTTTATGTAAAGAAAACTCACCGTCATACCCACCCACCAACCTACCTACCCCTCTTTAATTACATTATTTAATTGGACTCAATTAAAGGTTGTTCCTCCTGAGATCACAGAGAAGTAACTTAACTCCAGAGCTCTGTCACTGTATAAAACCACTAAGTCATCAAAGGCCTAAGTGACTGTAACATTACAAAGTGATCACTATTACTTTTCCAGGATATACTTCTGATGCATTTTTAATGTGCTTACAATATGAGAAAATGTCCCACAAGATTCATACACCCCAAACTCAAACTCGCTGTAATACAGTGGATGCCAACTCCTAACAACCCCAGAGGACAGGGTAGAACAGCCTCTGCGTGTTTCTGAGACTGTAACTCTTTAAGGGAGTAGAAGGCCCTGCCTCTCTTGTGGAGCCGCTGGTTTCCAACTGCTGATCTTGTGGTTAGCAGCCCAATGTGTAACCATAATGACACCAGCACTCCTTACAAGAGTTATAAAGGCATGCAAATCTACTCAACAGATTAGTCTTCGGGTAGATGTTTTATAAATCCTAAAAAAAACGTTCCAAAGTGTTCAGTGGGCAGTCAGAATGCAAAGCCGAGTCATGAAGAACTGCATACCTTTCCAGGGAACACTGGAAGCAGCCTATGGAAGATGCGTTAGAAACAGTATGGTAAATATGACCATTGGAAAGTAACTGGTTACATTCATTAGTTAGCACTGTTTTCAAAATTTAAAATCTCTGGGAACTTAGTATTATTTATCCTTTTTAGATTTTGCTTTTCTTCAGCCAGGGCAACATGGACAAAGTATATTAGCTAAGAAGTAGAAAAGAGAAAAAAAATGTGTCCTCTGTACTGTAGATCATATGCCCCAGGTTTTTTCTTCCCCTTTGTTAGAAAGAGCATGTTGATTACTTCTTTTGTGAGGCTAAGAAATATGGATGTCAACTCCCAGTCACTGCGGAGCCCTCCCTAGTGGAGAGGAGTGGGATAGGAGCTGGGCTGCTGACCCTCAAAACCACCAGCCCCTCCGCAGGAGGCAGATGAAGTGTTCTACTCCCATGAAGATTGACAGTCTTAGGAACCCAGAGGGGCAATTCTACTCTGTCCTACAGGGTCACTGTGGAAATGCCAAGGGCTCCTTCTAGTGATATTTTAAATAAATATATGCTTGTGGCCAATATTGATGTAGCTTTCCTTACGAGAATATACATTTTGAGCTGTGAAATATGGAGAAGTATTCAACATCACCCAATAAAATATCTCCTATCTCCTACCCAAGTATTACCGGACTCAGTTCTATTTTATATAGCAAGTTAATGAAGGCTGGAAACAGACATATTTAAACCACACCACATGAGAAGAAAGTTTTACAATGAACTGTCATCACTTGCAAAAGGAGTGCTGCTTAACAACGCTATTTCTATGTCCCCAAGGGGCTGACCCAGGGGAAAAAAAAGGGCTTTGACTTGGTGATAATAAATACTCCCTCTCTTGGTAATCTGTCCTGGTTTTTTTAATGAATTATCACTCTCAGGGGTTGACTTTTTATCAAATCTAAAGCCTCACTGCTAAAAGCTCAAGTTCATTTCCTTCTTTTGAAGAGCCTTTTACTGATGATGGATCAACCAAGGAAAACAATGTTGGTATTCAAAAGAAAATAAATCATAAAACTAGACTTATTACCACATTTTTGAAACATTGCTCTGGTATAAGTTAAAAAAAATGAGGTTATGCTCTTCTTTGATTAAGAGACCCTCCTGTTCCCTCCTGTTTCCATTTAGAATGGAAGCCAAGCAGTCTCACTACTTAAAGCCTCTGGGAAGGAAGGGAATCTGAGGGCCTTCGAAACGTTTGTGGGAAGATTCCATCACCTTTTAATTCTACTGTCCCATAAACTTTTGAAGCACCCTCTGCCTACTAAAAGATCTGAGGCACAAAAATGTCAAAAAAGTTATTTATATTGTTCTAGAATAGCCTAACTTGGTAATCAGTCTCGAAAAATATGCAAACTAATATTATATAAATTCCAAGCAGAAGATCTGCCTATTGATCTGAATCATAAGACTTCTCATTGTATTTGGTGTATCTAAATTTCTCTGACCTTATCAGGTACCGCCAAGCATTCACCGAGACGTTAGACAGCAACTGCTTCTATCATTAAAACCTTAAAACCTAGGACTGAGAGTTCAAATAATTCCAGTTCTAAAGAAAAGCAGGGCAATGATGATCATTTGTTCTTCTGACACCCCCTAAACTTTGCTTCATGTGATCCTATTAATGGTCACTTTTAAGCCTGTTTCCTATTCCTTTCCATACCTGGTCTATCACACCCTATATCCTACCATGAAGGAATATTTAATTCCAAATTTCTCTTTTACCCTTTCCGAAATGGACAGGTTTCTAGTCCATTTCTCTAACATGATATTAAAAAGTACACAGGCTTCATGAAGTGTCAAAAATGCAGAGTGACAGTGCAAGGGTATACCTTACGCTCCTCCTGAGGATACAGTTATATGTGAATTATCTTTTCTTAAGCAAAAAGGCACCACATAATGAAGCCTCATATGTGCAGGAAAGAATCCTCATCTCCTGTAGAGTTCGGTGGATTTCAGGAATGCAGATAACTTCTCATACACAATACATTCACATGTGCTAGTGCCAATAATTTCACAGCAATCATGTGACCCAAGAATAAAAAGATATATCTATGAACAGAGTTTAAGCTCAAACAGCAGCACTTCATTGTTTTTCCAGAAGTACAAACACATTTACAAAAGATATGCTGTAAATGTGCCAAATGAAAATAGAACCCAATATTCAAAATGTTGTGTTTGGACACTAATGGACCTTTTTGGTGATAAATGTCAAAATTTTAAACATTTTCTAAAGAAATTATCTCATTCATCTTAAAAAAGGAAAAACAAAACCAGATCTATTCACTGAATAGATCACTATTAAAAAAAATACTCCAGTTAGTTTAACAAATAGCTGAGGAAGACTATGTATCACACATTACTTAAAACATCACGTTACTGGTACAACACCTTCTGAAAAGAAATGGATGTTCCACTTACATCATTGGCTTTCTCCTATTCTCAAAAGAAATATTCACAATCTTAGTGAGGCCCACTGCCATCAAATTGATTCCAACTCATAGTGATCCCATATGACAGAGTAGAAATACTTCCTTATGATTTCTGAGGCTGTAAGTCTTCATAAGAGCAGACAGCCTCATGTTTGTCCTGTGAAGCAGCTAGTTGTTTTGAACCATCAACCCTGAAGTTAAGAGCCTACTGCCTATCCTGCAGTGCCACCGGGACTCTTAACCTTTGTAGGAGGCACCTTAAAAAAACTTTGTGAGGTAAAATGATAATGAGTACCTAAGGTGAACCTGACATATATAAATCATATATGGATAAATTTTGGACCTGAACTTAATTCTAGCCCCAATCTAAGAGCAATTCGTTCTTATGACATGGCCCTGCTTGATGCTGGTCCTCATGAACAGATCCCTGAAGATATGGGTTCTACAGCAAAGTGTGATGAAAAAACTAGATTGTGCCTGGCAATCAGACAAACAAGCATCTGGGATCTTAAAAGACTGTTTTCAAACAATTAGGCATCTAAGTGAGGGCTCAGCTAAGTTAACATGGAAGAGACACATCAGCCTTGAAGCACATCAGTGCTTCAAGAATTTTAAATAATAAAATTAAAATTTGAAGGGGGAAATAGTATTGGAGCTTACATTGTGAACACCTGGTTTGCAGAGGCAAGTGGACGACAGTGGAAGCCCAAAATCCACTTGCAGGGTTCACACATGGATTAAGGCTCAAATGAATCCCCTATGAACATGGTTGAGGGATGTGAACAGCCTTGCCATTAGACAGAGAGCATTGCAAAGTCGATTATGGCAGATGTGGTTGGTTTAAAATGTAGTAACTTATCATTGCATTCCTTTTTGACCCATTTTAAAAGGGTTCTAGTTTTTAATATATTCTACTTTCTTTTTGGTGGAGGGTTTTTTTTTTTATCAGTTTTACTTTTTTCAATGCTCTTTTGTATATGAAATCCAGGAGAGGTAAATTCAGAGAGACAGTAAGTGAATTAATGGTTTCTTAGGGGGATGGCAGGGGAGGTTAGTTGTAAACGGGGAGCTAATAAAAATGAGTACAAGAAAGAAGAAAATGTTTTAAAATTGTGGTGCTGATTGTAAAATTCTTCTTAATATGACTGAACTATTAAATTGTATGATATGTGAATTACATGCCAATAATAAAACTTTTAAAAAATGATGTCCTCCAAAATAAAATTTAAAAATTGTACTTAAGAAGTCCTTTTTCCATTAACTACAGTAGTTTGAATGAAATTAAAATAATAATAATAAATAACTTGTGAGGTCTGATGGTGTGCTAGCATTGGCACGGAAGAGGATTCAATAACTAGACAGTGAGCTTTTATCAACACATACGGTCAATGTGAGCCAGGAGCACTAATGGAGAGTGCAATTGAGTGTTTTCCCCACAGGCTGTAACTGATGATTGACGTGCATTATTAGAGTGCAGGGTGTATACTGAAGGTTCAAATAGAAGGCTGAAAGACTCCCACCATTGGCCAGGGCAGAGAGATAGCCTATCACTTTGTGCAACTGCAGTTCATGTGTGACAAAACCTGACCTACATTTCTCGCTTTCTTTTCACAACAGCTTGTCACTGTTTTAAAAAGCTATTTTCCAAACTGCATAAAAGAAATGACTGTTAAAACCAGTTAAGTAATCTGCATTCCTAAAATAACACTCAGAACAAGCTCATATAGTCTATTCTAGAGATAAGCATGAAACCTAGCTTCAAATAATCTCAGAGACAGGCAGCAAAGAGTGCATCAGGATGCCATCCCATGTAGTATCTTCCTTTAGAGCAGCGGTTCTCAACCTATGGGTTGCGACCCCTTTGGGGATCGAACGACCCTTTCATAGGGGTTGCCTAATACATCCTGCATATCAGATATTTACATTATGATTCATAACAGTAGCAAAATTACAGTTACGAAGTAGCAATGAATGTAATTTTATGGTTGGGGGTCACCTCAACATGAGGAACTGTATTAAAGGGTCACGGTATTAGGAAGGTTGAGAACCAATGCGTTAGATGGTACTTCAGACAACATTCTACAGCTAAAATTTTAATCAATACATAATGAAATTTAACAAAAAGAAGTCTTTAAATTACAAAAAAAATAAACAAACTGTTTTAAATAACTAAAACACTTTTCTTATTAGTTATAAAAAGTAGCTCTCAGTTTCCTGAGAAGCCACATTCTCTTAGTAATTTTGTTGACTTCTCAAAGAATATACAATAATCGCTACTAAAAATAAGACTTAATTTAAAACAATGATGGGGGGAGGAATGGAGAAGGCAGTAATAACGGTGCAAAACACACAAACTCCCAGGAAATGCTCCACAGACACGGCTGCAGATCATGCTTCAAAGAACTGCCAGTGTGCTGTGGCTGCTCACCATGCCGTTGCAGGTCATACTCTTTTTTTGTCTGTTCATTTCCTAGAATCTTCCACGCCTGATCAATTTCAATGAACTTTTGTATGCATTCCTCCACTGCTCCTGCTGGCACATCTGCACTTTGTTTGTCTGGATGATACTGCCAATGAAAAATAAGAAGAGGGGGTAATGAGGAAGTTAAGTAGGAGTAGGTAGGGGAAAAAACTTAACAAAACAAAACAATGGTAGAGCTGAGCCCTACCCAAGTGAGAAGGTAATGAGAAGATGAAAACGAAGATGCCCAGGCAATGAGACAACAGTGTTGGACACAGGAAACAAGTGCCAGGTAACTAAACCACTGGAGTAGCTATAAATCCACCAATGACATGATCTGTCACAACGTGCAAAGACAGCATTTTCTGGATAATTTGCTGATAGAATCATTGGTCTCATGGACAATTTACCGAGGGAGGGTGACTAACACAAACAGAAGTAGGTACGTGCAAAACAGGACATGAAAAAGGAAGAGCATGATTTTGCAGAGTATGAAGCTTTCCTTATATAATATGCTTAGCAGTAAATATTGGAATTGGACTAAGCTTTCCTTATGAAATGAGACCATACAATCATACTTAAAAATAGAATTGTATCTCATTTTCTTCTTCTAGCTTAGTCCTGAGATTTTTTTTAAGTTACAAATGCCCTAAAGCATAGAATTTGCTGGAAAGGTTATTCTGGGTCAGATTTTACAATAAAATTTTAAACCCATAGGGCAACATTTGAATATGATTTAACTCACTAATGAATCTTTATTATGTGAATTTCCTAAGTCTCAGAAGTTTTTAAGAGTGTTTTCAATGAGCAGTAATTTCTTTCATTTTGGACAATCTACCATTCATTTGTCAGTTTGTTGTACTTTGGTGACTTGTGTGTCACAGGTATTTAAAATACCAACAGGCTCGCCCATGCTGAACAGGTAGGAAGAAGGAATAGGCTGTCAACTTCTGAAGGATGAGCCAATGAAAACTGTATGAATATGCTCCTTAGAGTGAGGATGGCTAGACTTCCTCTTACTTACTTCGAACATATTATCCGAAGAGACCAGTCCCTAGAAAAGAACATCATGCTTGGTAGAGAGTGATAGTAAAAGAGGAAGCCCTTCAAGGAGATGCATTAACAGTAGCTGCAATAATGCATGGGTTCAAACACAACAGCATCCTGATGATGATGATGATGTAGGGCTGGGCAGTGCTTCCTTCTGTGGTACAGAGTTGCTATGAGTTGGAAATGACTCAACAATACCGAACAACCACAGAAACAGTTTCATAGACAATAGTAAATTTGATGCCAAACCAACAATTTTCAAATGGTGACATAAATGCCTTCTTTATTCCCATTCTTCTATGTTCTTTGTGGTCCTCCCTTCTCTTTTTATCTATCAGATTTTCTGAAAGAATCTATCACTCATTGGCTTTTCAACAGTTTCTCAACAAACCCACACACCAAAAAAATGACCTAAATTTAGAGACAATGTAGTCAAATAATCTGGACTAGCAGAAGCAAATATTCAAATATGGAAAATCTTCACTCTCCAATAAATAAGGAACCATTTGATAGTATTTTATTCCAAATTTCAACCAGCAATTACTCTATCAAAAATAGAACATCTTAAAAAAAAAAACATCTTTTTTTAAATCATTTTATTGGGGGGCTCATATAGCTCTTATCACAATCCATCCATCCATTGTGCCCAGCACGTCTATACATATATTGCCATCATCATTTTCAAAACATTTCTTTCTCATTTTCCCCCTCCACTCCCCTCCCTCCCTCAGGAACCCTTGATAATTTATATATATTTTTTTCATGTCTTACACTGACAGCTGTCTCCTTTTACCCATTTTTCTTTAGTCTGTCCCCCTGGAAGGGGGTTATATGTAGATCATTGAGATTGGAATCCCCTTTCTCCCCCCACCTTCCCCTTTCCCTCCTGGTATCACTACTCTCATTATTGGTCCTGAAGAGTTTATCTGTCCTGGATTCCCCGTGTTTCCAGCTCTTACCTGTACCACTGTATATGCTCTGGTCTAGCCAGATTTATAAGATAGAATTGGTGTCATGCTAGAGGTGGGAAAGAAGCATTAAAGAACTAGAGGAAAGTTGTATGTTTTGTCAGTGCTATACTAAAATTAGAACATCTTTTAACTTCAAAAGTAAATTTAAATTTTCCTTAGAACTGCTTTTTTTGTTTACATGTTTTCATTAAAAAATTACAATGAAACAGTGAAATAACCATATTCACACATCATAATACACTAGTGTGGTTGGTTCACTTACCAATTATTGATAAAATCATTTAGATTCTTTCACTGACTACCTTTTGACATTAAGAGAACACAAGAGGATGTCCAATTGCTTACAGATTGGCTTTGGGCCTCCACTCTGCATTCACCCCCTCACTCATATTATGGTTTTCTGCTCTGAGTCTTTGATGCCTGATACCTGATCCCATCAACACCTCATGATCACACAGGTTGGTGTGCTTCTTCCACATGGGCTTTGTTGCTTCTCAGCTAGATGGCCAATTGCTTATCTTCAAGCCTTTAAGACCCCAGACGCTATATCTTTTGATAGCTGGGCACCATCAGCTTTCTTCATATTTGCTTAGGGTGCAGTGTGCAGCACTGATGAAACAAACAGCTTTACTCTGGTTCTTTAATGCTTCCCCGCCCTCCACCCACCCCCAATATCATAACCCACCCCCAATATCATAACCCTAATTCTACCTTACAAATATGGCTAGACCAGAACATGTACACGGGTATAGATAAGAGCTGGAAACACAGGGAATATAGGAAAAATAAACTCCTCAGGACCAATATTGAGAGTAGCCACATCAAGAGGGTAAGGGTGAGATGGGGGTAGAAAGGGGAAACTGATCACAATGACCTACCTATAACCCCCTCCTAGGGGGATGGACAACAGACAAGGGGGTTGGGGGAGATATCGGACAGTGCAAGATATGAAATAATAATAATTTATAAATTATCAAGGGTTTGAGGGAGGAACCGATACCAAGGGCTCAAGTAGAAAGAAAATGCTTTGAAAACGATGATGACAACATATGTGTAAATGTGCTTGAGATAATGGATGTATGTATGGATTGTGATGAGTTGTATGAGCCCCCAATAAGATGATTTTTTTAAAAACAGAAAAGAGAACACAAGAAATCACTAGTATTATGCCATGTACTGTCCAAGCTGCAAAAGCGAAAGAGAGTGAGCTGTGACAAATAGCATGAAATGAGATTACTTCAATTCTCAATTTAGAATTCAGCAAGTATGTATATTTTTTGTCACAAGCAGACTATTAGCTTTAAAAGTAGGTCTATTCATGTGCCGAAATCTTCCACAGAGCTGAATATCCCACTAAATATCTGTACTGCTAACTACACAGTGAGCAGCTCCAAAGCAGCAGTTGCTCTGTGGGAGAAAGATGAGGTCTTCTACTCCCCAATGGGTTACAGCCTTGGAAACCCAAAGGGGCATTTCTACTACCCTGTCCTATAGGGTTTCTAAGTCAGAACTGACTCGATGGCAGAATACAGATAGTATAAAAAGTTATTGTGACAATTGGTTGCACAAAAGAATCATGAATATTGAACATGCTGAGGTGAGGAGAGGAAGGGAGGAATAATTATATAGGAAAACAATGTGAACTAGGCCTTCATTTTCCCTCTGGTAAATTATTTCTCTACCTACGTCAAATCTATCACTTACTAATATTGAAATCATTATTCATCAATGATTGCTGACTAAGATAAAGAAACTGGTTTTGCTTCACTTTTGAAATCATTAATCAAACAATGCTCCTAAAAGTTACTCTCATGCTAAAGTTTAGGCAATCTCCATTTTTAATCAATATCCCAAAGTCAAAAAAGAGTTGTTAGCATTAGAGTTCTTGAATCCATTTTTCTAACACTATAAGAAGTTTAGTAATGAGTCAGTGTTCTGTGTAACATTCTTAAATGTGCCACCGGTAAACAAGTAAAAAATACTTTCATGCAAAAACTCTTAAACTCAATATTTTACAAGAAAGTCTGGAGAAGCCATTCTAAACTATACTCCTAGGAGACTAGATAGAAAGGCATGCAATTTTTAAAAGGCTACTTTAGAAAGTTTACTTGGTACAAAGATGACAACAGATGGTTGTTGTTAGGTGCTGCCAAATTGGTTCCATCTCATTGCAACCACACAGAGAGCAAAGCACTGCTCGGTAGTGTGCCATCCTCCCAGTAATTGCTATGTTTGAGCCCAGTGTTGTGACACTGTGTCAATTCACCTTATTGCTGGTCTTCTTCACAGGTGAGGTCTGATCACATACTAACTGATTTAGAAAGTCCCATAAAACCAAGAATTAGTTTGGGTGACACCAAACTAAAGGCTATCATTAAATTTTATTGTTATGCGCTACTGAGTCGGCTCTGACTCATAACGATCCTACGCACAACAGAATAAAACACTACCAGGTACTGGGCCATCTTCACAATTGTGGTTATGTTTGAGCCCACTGTTGCAGCCACTGTGTTGATCTATCTTATCAAAGATCTTCCTCGTTTTCACTGTCCTTTTACTTTACCAATCTTTTTCAGAGGTTGGCCTCTCCTGATAACATGACAAAAATAGGTGATAGGACGCCTCACCATCCTTGCTTTTACGGAGGATTCTGGCTGTACTTCTTCCATGACAGATTTGTTTGTACTTCCAGTCTATGGTACGGTCAACATTCTTCGTCAGCACCATAGTTCAAATGTATCAATTCTTTCTCATTCTCTCTTATTTGGTATCCAAATTTTATTATGAACCACAAGCCCATTTTGATTAAAAGCAAACAAAACCAAACCACTGTCACTGGGTCAATTCTGACTCATAGCAACATATAGGACAGGGTACTATGCGCTATAGTTTCACACCTATAAATCGTTACAATAGTTCCTAGCCTGTGGTAGTTAACATCATTCATGTCAACTTGAAGATAAATAATAGTGTAGTCAGTCAGGTCACAGCCTGATGGTTCCTCCTGTGGGGATTGCCTTCGCATTAAGAGGGTCCTGTGAACGTCCCCCCTCCTTCCTGCCTTCACCTTACTACTGGTGAGACATGCTGAGACATGCCAGACACCTGTGATGAACTGTGCCATTGGATCCACATGACCTTGAGCCCACTGGCCTTTGATTTCTTGTATTCTGCAGCATTGCATATGGCTGCATGAGTCTGAAGAGGGACTTATGGACTTGAGTTGGACTGGGCAGGACTGTTCTCCTGATATATACAGCTTCTTGATATAAAGCGCTACCTTACACATTTACGAATATCACTGAATTTGTTTCTTTAGTCAATCCAGCCTAACAAACACTTTCTTTTTTTTCCCAAATCATTTTATTGGGGGCTCGTACAATTCTTATCACAATCCATACACACATCCATTGTATCAAGCACATTTGTACATTTGTTGCCATCATCATTCTCATACATTTGCTTTCTACTTGAGCCCTTAATATCAGCTCAGCCCTTTCTTTTTCTGGGAAGAAGTTGGTGGTTTTGAACCACTGATTTTGTGGTTATCAGCACAATGCTTAATTCACTGTGCCATCAAGGCTCCTTTGGTAGTCAAAGTATAATTATTTTTCACTAACTTTGTATTTTTCTGACCACTATTTGAAACAAGTAGCTCCCATTTCATTTTTTGTACTACCAGAATTCAACATTCCATCCTATATAGTTCAATTTTAAAAATGATAAACATACTAACTTTTGAAAATAAAGTAACAAATATAATAACTTTGGAAAACAAAGTAACTAAGCCATTTAGGATAAGAAAGGCCCCACTCTAATCTGTTTTGATAACAAGTTCAAAATAAAAATGAAAGCGTGAAATGGCAATTATACTATGTGGCACACATACACACACAAAAAGGGAAAAAGCTCTGCTGGGTGGAGCTTCATTGAGCAACTAGCTCTGATTTAGTGCACCCAGGGGCGTTGCTTGGGAAGGTTCTCTCTGTTACAGTGAAATTTTCCGTAAAAGCAATTGCACTTGAACCTTGTTTTTTTGTGATGGGCGATTTAAGAGAACAGGGTATAGCTGTGAAATTTTGTTTCCTGCTTGCAAAAGATGCCGCAGAAACTGTTGTGATGTTGAACACAGCTTACAGGTACAGTGCTATGGGAAAAACTCATGTGTATGAGTGGTTTTCTCATTTCCAAAAAGGCAAAATGTCAATTGATGACAAACCTTGCATTGGACAGCCGTCAGTTTACAGAATGGACAAAAATGTTGACCAAAAAAATGTTGACAAATTTGTGGACTTGTGCTTAAAGACCAACAAGGGATCATTGAAGAGAAGAAGTTATCTAGACTATCTTAGAGTTCGGTTAAGCAAATTTTAACGTAGGCTTTAGGAATGAGAAGGGTGTGCTGTGAAATTTGTGCTCAGGAAAGAATGTTAAATGGAAAGCTGCCTTGCTTTGAAAGAACAGCTCTGAAGCAACCCAGACTTTTCCCTGAAGATCATTACTGGTGATGAGACATAATGCTATTCTTACAACCCTGAAAGCAAACATCAAACAAGCCAGTGGAAGATGCCATCATCACCTTGCCTTAAAAAAGCTTGTCAAGTGAAATCAAAGATCAAGATGATGCTCATTTGTGTTTTTTTTGTTTTTTTTTTTTGAGGTGAGAGGGTTTGGAGTTTGTCCTACCAGGTCAGACTGTTAATTAAGCTTCGCATTTAGGGCTTCTGAAAAGATTGTGTAACAAAGGTCTGATTTGTGGCAGACCAGACTGGTTTTGCCACCATAAAAATGCACCTGCTCATGCAGCCATCTCAGTGCACCAGTTTTGGGCAAAAAAAAAAACAAAACACACAAAACAAACAAACCAACAGCATGTCTCTTTTGCCCCATGCACCTGATCTTTCTCCATGTGACCTATTTTTGTTTCCATGAATGACGAGGGGCATGAAAGGAAGAAAAAAATGAGAGAGGTGCTGTCAGCCATCCAAACAGAGGGGTTTGAAAAATGTTTCCAAGAATGGAATTGCAGATTTGACAAATGTATTAAGTATAATGGAGAGTACTTTGAAGGTGTGGTAGGTACATAATCTGATGTCAATTTGAGACTTGAGAGGATTAAGAGTGAAGGGGGGGAATCTAGTCTGTCAATAGGATCACAGACAATGAGGCCTCTGTGTGGGCATGGCCTTCTCCTGAGAATTCTGGGAACTCCTGTATTTTCCTCCTTGGAGATGGGAGACACTTCTCTCTCTCTCTCTCTCTCTCTCTCCTTGGAGATGGGAGACACTTCTCTCTCTCTCTCTCTACTCAATTCCTTGGAGACACTCTACTGACAAGACACATGGCATTATGCTGACAGACTCCATGCCCCGGGAGCTGGAGAAGCTACGTGGACCTACCCTGATGCAGCCCTGTGTGCTGGAAAAGTCACATGGTGACCCCTGACACCACTAACAGTGATTACAAGGCCACTGAATCCAAAGACTTTCCACCCACTGGTCTGTGATCATCCTATATTTGGCATCATTGCATGTGTTTATTTTGGGGAGCCTTGGTAGCACAGTGGTTACCCTTGGGCTGTGAATCTACAAAGTAGGCAGTTAGAAACCACCACTCCTTTAAACAGTGACAGTCTTGGAAACTTACAGGGCAGTTCTACTCTGTCCTATAGGGTTGCAATGAGTTGGCATAAACTCAAAGGCACTGAGTGTGATTTTTTGGTTTTATAATTATTTTGGACTTCTGCCTCTAGAACTGTGAGATACATTTCTAAATAATTTGTTTAGCAGCCATAGGAAATGAATATGCAGGGCAAGTATGTCCCTGGTTCAAAAGTGATATATGGTGGAAACTGCAATATTTAAAGCTTTAACTACATGGTGTATTAATAAAATGATGTTACTATTATGCATGCACTTAGCTTTCAAGTCTGTAATGCTTTTTTCTATTGCCAATAGGAGTCAAAGTCCCTAAATCCGTTTTCAAGACTTTCTAATTCCAAAGAGATTATTAATTCCACACCCCACTACTATTTCTAAATCTGAGATTTCTTGTCGGAAGCAAGCTTAGTCATTTACTAATCACTTCAAAACACCAATCATTTTCCTCTTGCCAGGCTTATGTTATCTCTTACACTTCTTTCCTTTAATCTCCACAAGCCAAATTTTCCCACTTTAGTGAGCCTAAAACTCTTCCCATGTGACTCATTCACAGATCAAATGAAAGCATTCTGTATTTCAGGGCTCAGGAGCCAGGAGCAGCTGTACAAAGATAACACAAACTTCCCCATATTCTTAGAAAAATGTCATCTGAATTGTACAAACAACAGGGAGTTCTGGGAACAACATTAACCAAGGAAGTACAAAAAATACCATTACCCCATAATTAAACAGAATAGGTATATTCTAAAAATAGTGTTGCAGCAGTTGATTTATTTTAAATGAATTCCATTTTCTTTCAATACTAAATTGAAATGTATTTTGTTTAAGTGAGAAAAACCTAATCCCTTGGAAGCAATAAGCTCAAAATTAGGAAAGTAAATCTTGCAACAAATGAAATTAAAAAAATTACCCTCTAAATAGCATTAAAAGAAAAATAATACTTCAGAATCAATCATATAAGCCATGCACAACGTCTACACTGAAAAACACCTAAACCTGCTGAGAACAATCCTAGAGAGAGAGATAATATGCGCATGGGTGGAAAGATTCATGCTCCTTTTTCCTAAGTTGACATATAAATTTAATGCAATCCCTTTCAAAATTCCAGCAGGTTATTTTGAAAAAAGTAGGTAAAATGATTTTAACACAGTATTGATATGATAACTGAGTTAGTTTATTGTGCCAACCTGGCCGATAAACACATGTGGGGTTAAATGAAGGGCAGAGGGATAAATGGCTCAGTAAGTATGCCTTTCCAGTTCTCAAGTCTCTGCCTTTCTGATGGTTGGACCAGGGTGCAGCTGCCTTAGTCAGCTCCCTGCTTCAAGCTGGCAAGGCTCACTTCCTGCAAGACACCCCCAAGGAGAAGCCACATGGACCTACCCGGATGCAATCCTGGGTGGTGGAGCAGCCGTGTGGAGACCCCTGCCACATTCACTGATTCGGCTTTCCCCCTGCAGTTGGCATCATAGTGTGTTTTGTGAGATGGGGGAGGGCTTTGTAGATTGGTGTTGGACATATGGGTTAATGTTGGACTTGTGCAGCACTGGGTTGGGATGTTTTCTTGATATGCACTTAACCTTTATATAAAACTCTCTCTTATACATAAGAGTCTGTGGATTTGTTTCTCTAAAGTATCCAGACTAACACATTATAAGAAATCTAGAGCCATGAAGAAAACTCCTCTATAGGACTGAATGTTAAAGGAACCTGTAAGCAGGCGGAGATGCTTGCTAGGTGACCACCTGGATCTGCTTGTTGAGTGGAAGTGGGAGAAATGCAGCAATAAAGAAACGGATTGAGTTTGGCCACTGACACCTGTGGACTTGGTTTACAGGAAAAAAAATACAAGCGGGTTGACTGGTCTAAAGTTCACGACCTAGCACGAGGGGCCTAGGCTTGTTGAGTATTGGTGAGAGCCCATGGTCTAAAGGCAAGGTGACCAACGGGTACCCTTTGGAGGCTGAGTGAGGCAGCCCACATTGAGTTAGTTTATTGTGCCAACCTGGTCGATAAACACATGTGGGATTAATTGAAGAGCAGAGAGATAAATGGCTCGGTGAGCCTCGCCTTTCTAGTTCTCGGATCTCTTGTTTTGTAATGGTTGCACCATGATGCAGCTGCCTTAGCAGTTCCCTGCTTCAGCTTGCAAGGCTGACTTTCTGCAAGACATCCCTGAGAAACCACATGGACCTATCCGGATGCAGCCCTGGATGCGGGAGCAGCCGTGTGGAGACCCCTGCCAGCGCTGAGATGCTTACGCATTCACTGATTCGGCTTTCCTCCTGCAGTCGGCATCATAGTGTATGTTTTGTGAGGAGGAAGACTTTGTGGATTGGTGTTGGACATATGGGTTAATGTTAGACTTCTGGGCTTAGGCAGCACTGGGTTGTTTTCTTGATGTGCACTTATACCCTTTATATAAAACTCTCTTATACATGGGTTTCTGTGGATTTGTTTCTGTAAAACACCCAGACTAACACAGTAACGCAAAGGATCTAGAATAGGCAGAGTTATCCCTCACGATACTATGAAAGATACACAGAAATGAACTATTTTATCAAGAATGGTGTTTCCTAATTATATAATTGCTAATTAATGCTTCATTAATTTCTAATTCTGATCAGCTGAGATTTTTATGACAACACCGAACATTTTACTGTGATTTTAGATTCTCCCCAGACATTAAATGCTTTCTAAATTACTAGTTTCTAAGTGGACTATCACAATGTGTCATCCCAGTGCTACTCAGGATAGTCCTTAGATGTGAAGCAACGTTGTTAGAAATGCCAATTCTGGGGGCCCATCACAAGCTCATAGATAAGAATCTCTGGAGTGGGGAACCCAGAATCTGTGCTTCACCAAACTCTAGCCAAATTCGCACACAAGCTAAAGTCTGAGGCACTCTTGATTAGTCTCTACTCCTTAAAAACATGGAATGAAGTGTAAGTCAGAAAATTAATGCTTCATAATTTTTTTGTTGACAGATGTACCCCTCAGGTATACAAGACAGATAGTGGGACTTTAACCTGTTATTTATTTTCTGGAAAAGCATAATTTATGAGACTAAACACTTTAATGGCATTCGCTGATAAGTTTAGCATAAAGGGAGTCCAATATTTTTAAAGACAAGGGGAAAATGTATAAGGTATGAAAGTAATATAATACAAGAGTGAAAATTTCTATTAACTTCAAAAAGGTTTTAGTGAAAATTCACATATTCATTAGTTCCAAATCACCTTTTTTATTGGCTCAGCAACATCAGAAGTTGAAAGGAAATTGAATTTTTCTTAAGCAAATGCATGAGATAGTTTTATGATAAACTGCTCACCACACAATAAGGTACTACCATACATACTCAAGTATAAGCCAAGTTTTTCAGCACATTTCTTAATGTTTTTTGTGGTAAAATTAGGTGCCTCAGCTGATATTTGGGTTGGCTTATACTCCAGCATGTATGGTAATTCAGGTCATACCAAAGGAGTTCATTTGCTTCAATGTCTTTTTGAAGATAATCTTATTTTACTAGTATAGGGTAAGCATGAATGACAAATGACTTGATGGCAGTGAGCTGGTTTACTTTTGGTGTGTTAGGAGCCCTGGTGACACAATGGATAGAACACTTGACTGGGAATCAAGGTTAGCAGTTTGAACTCACTAGCTGCTCCACAGCAGTCTAAAATGAAAAGAAAAAAAAAAGTTAAGATTACAATAATCCTTTAGATTATGTAGTTTAGATTTCTAAAATCATTGACTGCAAATAAGCCTTATATGAAAATAAGTATTAGCAAATTAAACAAAAATCTAATAGTAAGATGGTGATTGTTAGATTAATGGGCTTCCTAAGAACACTTCATATGTATTAATAGATGAGTTCAGCACACTGACTCGAATGCTAAATCTCTATTTTGACCTTCAAACTCTCATGAATTCTACAGCCTAATTTCAAAATACCTTGTAGTCAGCCATCTTGTCAGCATTACAAGCTTAACCTATCCAAAATGTAATTGATATTCCCAATCCTAAATTTCACTTCCTATTAAATTCTTTGTCCTATTACAAGGACCATCATGATCAATAAATGAATAAATGCAGGAGTGAAATCGGTGTGACATGCCTAGGAACACCACGTGCTCTTTAATTTCTCTTACAAAGCAACCCTTCTCTTTTCTGATCTCCTGTCCAAAATGTCCCAGACCCCACAGGGTTTTCATTCAGCATCCCCCAGATGTGTACTGGTTCAGCATCCTGATTGGTTACTCATTTCTCTTAGAATCTGGAGTTGTGAGAGACCTAAATTTCTCAGACCCCTCTGCCGTGGTATTACCACTGCCATCACCAATGTACTATCAAGAATCAAGAATAGCAGGAAGATAACCATGAGCATCAGTATTTCCCACCAACTGGAACCAAGAGAAAAGAAAAAAAGAGGAAAAAAGCAGACAACAGGTCTTCAGTTAAAGGGTAAAGAACTAGGGCTGTGTGTTAGTCCATGTAGACTAAAGAAATAAATTCATGGACACTCATATGTGTATAAGAAAGAGCTTTATATAAAAGAGCAATGGTATATTGAGAAACATCTCATTCCAGTCCAGATCAAGTCCATAAGTCCAATATTTGCCCATATGTCCAATATTAGTGCATAAATTCCTCTTCAAACTCATGCAGGCATGCAATAATGCCAAATGGAGGAAGATCACAGGGCAGTGGGTGGAAGGTCTTATGATCCTGTGGTGGTTGAAGGATCTCAGTGCTGGCATGGGTCTCCACATGGCTCCTCCAGCTGCAGGGCTCCGGCTCTATCAGTGTTTCTCCATGTGGCTTGTCAACAGGAATATATCGCAGGGAGACAGAGAGAATCTGTGTGTCCTGCCTCTAGGGAAGAAGAGAGGAGTTCCCAGAATCCTCAGGAGAAGGCCAGCCCACATAGAGACCTCACTGGCTATGGCCTGATTAGACTCCACCCCTTTGCAAGTTGGCAGATTATATACTTGCCACAGGCTGTGAACAAGTTTCCCTTTGCCATTTTGCAGTACAACAAACTTACAGAATAACACTTCACAGAGGGTCTTATCTACTCAAAAAAGGACATAGATGGATAAAACATAAAATGGTATAGAATCACTTTGTCCAATATGCCTCAGGTACATGTGTTCTCCTTATTACACTTCTATTTGATTGTGCTTACTGTAATCCACAATGATTATTAATCTCCTCAAATATGTACAACAGGGCAAAAATAAAGAGGATAATCAAACCAGAAGAGATGGCACAATTATGGGGGTTCTTTAAAAAGTTCATGGAAAATATCTATTAAGAAATAACTATGCATGGGTTTCAAAAAACTTTTTGCAAGGAAATAAACTCATACTAATTTGTTACAATATGTCTGAACACGATCTCGTTTGAAGAACTAAGAAAGGTAAGACATCATTTGGCAAAGAACTCATATTGGGACAACATGGTTTTGAGCAAACTCAAATTTATAGGGTAAAGTTTGGGTGGGAGAATGGTGACATCATTGGCAGTTTTTAAAAGTTGGATTAATGAGTTCATGGAAGTATGGTAGGGAGATTGGGAGGAAATGGAAAGCTACTAACAATGAATACAAAAAAAGAGAAAATATTCTAAGATTGATTGTTGTGATGATTTTACAACATTTAAAAAATTAAATCAAATTAAAAAGTTTTAAATCATTTTATTGGGAGCTTATAGCTCTTATCATAATCCATACATATATCTACTGTGTGAAGCACATTTGTACATATGTTGCCATCATCATTTCCGAAACATTTTCTTTCTACTCGAGCCCTTGATGTCAGCTCATTTCCGCCCCCTGCAGACAACACTTCTTAATATGACTGCACTATTGAATTGTATGCTATGTGAATTATGTACCAATGAAACTGTTTTTTAAAAAGTGTGGGAATAATAAAATCAGTTTACAAATGGATGACTCTTTTTTAAGAAGGGATGAAACAATGTTGAAGATCAAGCCCACAGCAGACCATCCATGTCACTTTCTGATGAAACAATGTCCATGCCCTAACTAAAGAGCACCAATGACTAACAGCAGAAACAATAGCCAGTATCACACATATTTTAATCAGTTCAGCTTACCCAATTCTGACTGAAAAATTAAAGCTGGAAAAACATTAGGATCAATGCATGCCAAAACTCAGTGCCCAGATGAGCTGCGGACAAGAGCAGAGCTTTCAAAAGATATTTTCAACAAGTGGGATCAAAATCTGAAACATTTCTTCAAAGAATTGGTACAGGAGGTGAAACATGGCTTTACCAGTACAATCTTGAAGATAAAGCACCATCAAAGCAATGCCTAACATAGAGAGATCAAAGTAAAAGCAGACTGATCAAGAGCGAAGATCAAGACAGCAGCTTTATTGGATGCTCAAAAAAAAAATTTTTTTTTTTACTGATTTTCTGGTTATGAAAAACAACCAGGATAATTTCACCAAAGAGTGCAATTCCACTACAATATTATACCTGCTCATTCTTCTCATCAAATAAGAGCAATTTTGCACGAATTTCCATGGGAATCATTAGACACAGTCCTGGTCTGGCTCCTTCTGACTTCTTGCTTCCTAGTCTTAAAGGTACCCATTTTCTTCAATTAAAAGGGCTATATTAACGAGATTACATTCCCAGGACCCAGAGTACTTTAGAGAGGATCTAACTGGTTAATATCATCACCTATAAAAGTACCTTGACCTTGATGGATTGTATATTAAGAAATAAAGTTCTTATTCTTATCTTTTAATTCCATTTTCCATGAACTCTTGAAGTTTCCTTGTATTTATCATAGCAAATCCTAACTTTTAATTATTTTATGAAACTAGAAAGTCCTAAGTTGGTATAATTTTTAAGGCAAGAAAAAGCAGCCCTTTTCTTAAATAGATTTTCTCCAGTTCATTGCTCTTCATCTTGGTTATCTAGTGTTGCTGTATGGTTTTAACAAATTTATTCTTACAATTTAGGAAGCTGAAAGTCTGAATTCAAGGAGCTAGCTTTTCTAGGAGGTTAAAGTCCAAATTCAAGGAGCCAGTGGCAATCCCTCTGCTTTCAACATGTGTGGGCCTGATATCCCTTTAGATCTCTGTGTCCTGGAGTCAATCTACCTCCGGTTCACAGTACAAAGATCCTGGGTCCAAAGGATGCTCTAAGACATCTACACTCCTTTCCGGTGATAGGTTTCTCCTTACCTTCTAGTTTCTCTCTCATTTTAGCTCTTGTAAAATGAAGGGTGATGCAGGCTACACTCCAGGGTTGTGACCTGAGGAAGGATGGATTGCACCCTACCCTAGTCCCCTACAATTATTAAGCTCATCACTTCAGATCACATTATAGGGGGTAATTACATCATTACAAAACTGTCAAATCACTGAGAATCATTGCCAAGACAAGTTGGTCAATATTCAACTATTTCAGAAGGGTGCATATGATTAAGAATCAAGGGTATTGAAAGAAGAATTTCAAGAAGTACTGGAGGTACTGTCATAAAATAAGGTTTCTGGAATTGATGAAATACCAACTGAAATGTTTCAACACATGGATGTAGCACTGGATGTGATCATTCATATATGCCAATGAATTCAGTATAGACTGGCCAGCTAGAAGAAAAAGATATACAACTATCCCCAATCCAAAGAAAGGGGAGTGAATGGAATGCGTACATTATTGAACAATTATCATTAATATCACATGCAAGTAAGATTTTATGCAAGATAGTTCAAAAATAACTGCAGCAATATCTTGACAGGGAGCTGCCAAAAATTCAAGCTGGGCTCAGAAGAGGAAATGGTACAAGCGATAATCACTGCCGGTGTCAGATGAATCTTGGCTCAAAATTTCAAGGAAGGTATTTACTTGCATTTTATTGGCTATGCAAGACCATTCAACTGTGTGGAACATAATCGACAGATAACACCGAGAAGAACGAGAATCTCAGAACACGTCCTTGTGACCCTAGGGAACCTGAACACAATAGACCAAGAGGCAGTCATTCAAACAGGACAAGGGGATACCGCGTGGTTTACAAATCAGGACTTCTTTTCACAATTTTTCAATTTCTATTCTAAGCACATAATCCAAGAAACTGAACTATATCAAGAAGAAAGAAGTAAGGATTGGAAAAAGACCCATTAACAACATATAATATATAGAAGACGCAACCTTGCTTGCTGAAAGTGAAGAAGGACATGAAACACTTATTGATGAAGCTAAAGATTACAGCTTCCTGTGTGGATAATACCTCGAAATATAGAAAACAAAATCCTCACAATTGGGCCATATGCTCTATCACTGTAAAAAATCAGGTTGCCAAAGGTTTCATTTTACTTAGATCCACAATTATTGCCCATGGAAGCTGTAGTCAGGAAATCAAACAACATATTGCACTAGGCAAATACGCTGCGAAAACCAAACTGTGTTAGTCTGGGTAAACTAGGGAAACAAATCCACAGAAACTCATATGCATAAGAGTTTTATATAAAGGGTAAGTGTACATTAAGAAAGCATCCCAACCCAGTGCTTTCCAAGCCCTTATGTCCAACATTAGCCCATATGTCCGACACCAATCTATAAAGTCCTCCTCAATTTTACAAAACACCTCTCCCGAAGTGATTCCCCACACTGCTGCTCTGTGGCCACCCTGGCCTACCAGGTACTAATTAGGAGTGTGTTCTGTCAACACTTGTATGTCTTTCTTTTATTAATTGATCACTCAGCCACATTAATGATACTAGTACACTGGCTTTTAATTCCCCCAAGTACTTTACCTCTGAGATAGGGGTGGGGGCGGAGTAGATTCAAGAAAAAAGAGGTCATAGACTAACTTTACCTACCATATACTTGAATTAGCACTAAAATTGTTTCTCCTAATGGTTATGTCTTTTATTTGAAAAAAAAAAAAATGTTCCCATGGACATAAAATGCACAAATTTTCCTTTAAAAAAATCTATTGGTTTAATTCTAAGAAGGGGCTTCAAAAAGTTCATTATATTTTAATTTAATTTTTCCATGATGTCTCCCTACATTTCACATCCACTCAGAACTTCAGAATGTGACTATATTGGGAAACAGGATCTCTGCAGGAGTTATTAGTTAAGATGAAGTCACACTGGATTAGGGTGGCTCTTATATTCAGCGTGATTGGTGCCCCTGTAAGTTGAGAGAATACCCGAGACACAGACACAGCGGGTTAAACATTGTGTAGAAGCACTGAGACGCACAGGAAAGAGGGCCAAGGGAAGATGGCAGAGAATGGGTATGCTTCCATGGAAGAAGGACTGCCTGAGATCCCCAGAAGCCGAAAGAGGAGAGGAAGGATTCTGCCCTAGCAGTTTCAGAGGGAATCGGAGTATTTCTGGATTGGATAAACATAGTATTTTATTCTTGTTCTGTCATTCTTACACATGAATTATACTTTCTCTATCTGAATTACAAAACTTTAAAAAGCATAAAACATAAGACATCATATTTTCAATGGTTGTTTTTTACATGTGATAAATGAATTATTGACCATTCATCTGAATATTTTACTGCTGCCATTAAGCCACGAGGCTTGTAGAAATTTGTTGTAATTTGTCATGGCAGCCCAAGGAAACTAGTAAGATGAAACTAATGAGGAAAGGAATCTACCTAAAATGACTCTACTAACAAGATAGGTGACTTTAATAATGACAAAAACTGATGAGCAAAAGAAAAAAAGAGAAAGCACTTAATAACTGTATTTAAGTTCAATGAACTTAAAATACTATTTTTGAGATAAAGGTCTAAGTACATTTCTTAGGATGCCTATAAAACATATCCTCTGAGATAATTTTTGGTTTTCGTTATTGCAAATCACTGTTATTACGAGGCAGCCGTTCAGCAGTTGGTGAGGAAGAGCTGCTGAGATGGTAGTAATTCTCCAATGAATCTGCATGTATTAGGTAGGTAGGCAAGAGAGCGGCACACTGACTGATAGTGTAATAGATATTTTTTGGTTGTTCTTATGAGACTCCAATGCGCTTAAAGCACACAATGTGACAGAGAAGTTAGGTATTAAAATTGTGTTTTTATACTTTTTTAGTGCATTAGGGTTATGAAAACTGAAAACAAAAACATTTACAAAGGTAAATTCAAGTACAACACACTACTGCCACCTAATGCTTAGTAAAATATTCTCTAAAGAACCAAAACCCACTGCTGTAAATTTTGACTCACAGTGGCCCTACAGGACAGAGTCAGAACTGTTCCTTGTGATTTTGGAGACTATAAATATTGACGGGAGAAAGCAGCCTAATCTCTCCCTCAGAAAGGTTTGGTGAGTCTGAACTGGCAACCCAACCATTAGCAGTCTCATGCTTAAGCCACTGCATCTCCCATGAGCCTGTTACCTAAGGACCAAAACAAAAACCTATCATCCAGTCGATTCTGACTCACAGTGACCCTATAGGATAAAGCAGAACTGCTTCTTTGGGTTTCCAAGACTTTACATCTTTCCAAGAGTACACAGACTCATCCCTCAGAGTGGCTAATGATTTTGAACCTCTGACCCTGTGGTTAGCACCTAATGTAGCCTCCTATGCCACCAGAGTTCCTTTATCTAGAGAAATAGTCAAGAATTCATTTATCCCTTTAAGCAAAAAACTAACAATTGAAAGCATTTTTAAGCCACCACCTTATTATATACCTAATTCACTGTGGCAGTGAATGAGGATACTTTGTTGAATATAACGGGAATATAAGGGACTCACAGTTGGATGTGAGAGAGCAGCCATGCTAACAATCAACAGTTGAGTAGGTTCTGAAAGATGAATAAGAGTTGCTTGTGGGGAAAGGGCATTCCAGGTGGAGAAAAACAGCAAATACAAAGGTAGAGAAGTACAAAGATTATTAGAGTTGTGAATAGCAAGACTATACTAGGAATGTGTGAAAGAAGGGTTTGGTGGAGAAAAATAATGAGATGAAGTTGAAAGATTGGATTCAGATCACTTAGCAGCTTATTTATATGCTTAAAAAAGGTAGAATGGTCCCTTGGAAAAAACACCCACTTTGTTTGCAGAAGGACATAATCACTTTTTTTGTTTCAGGGATATAAATATCTAACCAGATGATACAAAGGAATGAGGGAGGCACTGGCAATAGGAAGCAGCTATACTACTGCACCCTCCTGAGGAGCCAGGAAGGCAGGAGGAACCTGATGAGGGAAAAGGTAGGAAACTGAAGGCAGTTATTTAGAAGTTCTCTGTGCAGCAGAGGAAGCTTCAAGCTTTTTAAGAGATCCATCTCTCTCAACATTTTTGAGTTGTGGACTTCTGTAAGAATTGGGTAAGAAGCTAGGGGTGAGGGAATGCACATCCACTATGGAAGGGTTATCAGACTTCCTGCCACGAGTACCAAGGCCTCCGAGGCGGGGTCCGGATTTGGTGCTCAGTGAGGAGAGCCAGAGAGAAAACTGAGAAACAATGATTTAGTGGTTACTACAAAATAACAATAAATTAGTCCGACAGAGGAAAACATGCTGGGGAAGAAAACAGAGCAGTGGCCAGACAGGATAATCAGGAAAGCATGGATCTAGGGATGCCCAGGGAAGAAGGAGTTTCAAAGCAGATGGTACAGTCAACAATATCAAATGCCACTGTAAACCCACAGAATCTGGCGAGCAGGGGACTAACCAACTTAGTTCGCACCATTTAGAAGAAGAGTGGTGGAGAGGGCTGGGTAGAAGCAAAGGGACAGTGGCTCATTCGTGCTGGCAAGAAGAGAGAAATGACAGCTGGAAGAACCAAAGCTAAAGGGGAATTTTTTGACACATTTCACTAGTTGAGTGAGAAAAAAAACTAATAGAACAGTTCATATGGGTAAGATAATTGGAGAGGCACTAATCAATGAAAAAAAGGATTTTCATTGTGATTCTGTTATCGTTAGTCATGTAAACCTAGTTCAACTAAACAGAAGTTTCTCATTTACAGAATAGAAAGAACAATTGCTAAAGTACAAGAAACTCAAGTGAGTGAGGGCCTTGATCCATCATATTAGCCACTCTAACTGCAGCAACTAGCATAAAGCTAAGAAATACAGGACAATAAACACTTAATTGTTGTATAAATAAATAACAGGTCCATATAAAGAGGAAGCTCCAAAAAGTTCATGGGAAAATGCATCATTTTGCAGGACAGTGCATTGTTTAATACAGCTCTTGTAGCCGTACTCACTGAAACTCCCACCAAACAACCTATAGCTGATGGGCCTGGATAAGAAGGTGGGGGGAGATAATGGTAAGATTCAGTTGTGAGTGCTTAATAGGATTCATTGGGATTTCCATGCTGCTGCATATAAAATACCTGAAGCCCCCTCAGAAACTGGATAAGAATGTTACTACTAGCAAGAGCCAGGAATGGAGTTCGTTCTCTGGCCCAGAGATCCCTGCGCAGTGAACCTCCTAGATCCAGGAGATAGATTTGACCCAGAGAAGTAGCCTACTGAGCATGAAGTGAGTGCTTTGGGGCAGCAGGCTGGTTTGTGGAGTGCGGTGCCTCTAGGCCGCCTCTGAATTCGAGGAGCTGGGTTAGATTCGCAGCGCTAGAGCCTCAGGTTGAGGCTTACTTTATAGTGGCATGCCCTTTTGGCATTTATTAGCAGTTCTGAAAGAACTTTAAAACATGGTCTGACTGAACAGCTCGATCTTAAGCATTTCCCACTGTTGTAACCTGTTCACTTCCACAATAAACCCCATCACTGCAATCAATGATATAAGCCAGAAGAAAAAGAGAATGCAGAAGTAGATGTGTGCTGTGGGGGAAAGTACAATGCCATTTTCCCACAAAATTTTTCCTCATCTCTCACAGGTTTTAGTAGATGAAAGGACATCATGTGCATAAACTTATTTTGAACACAATTTAATCTTTTAAAATAATTGCGTATGTGGGAAAAGAGGGTCATAGTAAGCTGTGGCACAGTTGATAGCTTATAATGGCTCTTTCTGGCCATAGTTTGTATAACTCTCACCAAATGATTGGGGGAGACGTGTAAATAAGGTATAAAGGATTTTATCTGGCTGGTGAGTTTTGCCATTCAGTTATAAAAAAGTGTGGTGAAAAAATTAGATGGTCTCCAGCTATCAGATAAAATAGTGTCTGGGGTATTAAAGGCTTGTTCCCAAACCAGCCTCCATCAAGTGAGATGTCAACTAAGTCCACATGGAAGAAGCACACCAATATCAGTGACCCAAGGATTCTAAAGCATATGATCTAAAGCCAAAGGAAGGAAGAGTATCAGCCGAAATTTTGAGATTCTGGTTTGCAGAAAGCTATGGATGACAGTGGAAGCCCAATATACATGTGTGAAATCTACCTAAGAAATAAACCTACAGTAATTTTCTTCTATTCATAATAGAGGGATGGGAATAAACTGGTTACCAAACAGAGAGCATTGGAGAGATGACTATAGAAGATCAATATGATAAACAAGACTTAATGGTTAAAACCTTGTCAGTTGATGCCCTCTCGGATGATCTGGTTTTCAACATTTCTGGGGTTTGTTTTATATATATATATATATATATATATATATATGGGTTTATCTCAGATGTATTGTCATTGGAGGTAACCCTCTTGAATATTTGTTAAATGGTTTTTGTGTCTTTCATTATATGAAACCCAGGATTAATGAGCCTATAGAGACAGCAAGTGGGGTAAGGGTTTCTGGGGGCTACAGTGGTGTGTGGGGTCAGGGGGATAAAGGGGAGCCAATATCAAGGAGTTCAAGAAGAGAATGTTTTGAAACCGACTGTGGTAGCAATTGTACAATACTGCTCGATGCTATTGAACTATGGAATGATACATCTATTTTAGCTTCCAATAAAGTGGTTTTGGGGGAAAAAGTAGAGGATCTCAAAAAAAGACACAAGCAGAATGCACCTTTGGACCCCGAGACTCCAGCAAAGAAGAGCAGCAGCAACAAGAGGATAAGACACAGCAGCAGGCGTCCTACCCTAAAGAATGAGCAAAGCTGAATGCTCCTGGCAAGAAGCTGGCTTACAGAGTAGGGCACCCTTGGGTGCTTATCAGTGCTAAAGGAGCTTTGTAACATTTGCAGAGGCCAAAGGGCTTCGTGGCTGAGGGTCAGAAAGGCAAGCCTACAGCACAGCTAGAAGCCATCATCCTAACTGAAGAACTACTGTATCCAATCCTGACTTGTAACTTGTGAACTTCCCTAATAAACTCCACAATCATGAATATAGTTTTGTGCAGCCATTGTAATGGATTAATGTTAGATTACCAAAGCCAGCAGAGAAGTAGAGTGCTCTGGGAGAAACAGTTGGTATTGTCAGAATAGGGTAAAGAATGCTGCAAGGTAGAGGCATGTCTGACCTTGCTTCAGTGACCTTGGGCTGATGTAGAGTTGAAATCTCCTTCCCTCTTGTGTAGTCTGAGGTGGTCAGACATGGCTCCCACCTAGTTATGCATAATCCCTCTATTAAAACATCATTGATATTGTAGGAATTGAAACCTTTTGCCTTCAATTCCAACTCCTGACATACTTAAGTGTATCACAGTACACTCCATAGTGTTCTCAGTGGCTGGTTTTTCAAAAGTAGGTTACTAAACTTTTCTTCCCAAGAAGCTCTCTAAACTGGACTTGAACTGCCTTTTGGCTAGCAATTGTATAGTCTTAATTAAGCATTCTCTAATTTACTTCTCAAGTTTCTAATACCCATTTCAATAGTTACACACTACTCATAGATAAAACTCATTAAAGGATTTATTAATGAAATTTAACAAGTTGTCATGACAGTGAGAAATGCTCAGGGCTGAGTTGTTTATCAGGGAAAGCAAAGTTTCAGGGCTGCTAATAAATGCCCAAAGGGGGGAAACGCCCTGCTGTAAGCCTCAACTTGAAGTCATTCAATTTAAGCTCCAAGGATCAACAAACCCAGCTTCCTGAATTCAGTGGCCGGAGGCATCCCACTCCAGTAAACCTCAACCAGAAGGCACCAAGCTCCACTTCCATGGGTCAGCAAGTCCAACTTCCCAATTAAGTGCCCAGAGGCACCCCACTAAGCAAGCCCACCTCCTGCAAAAAAGCACTCAACTTAACACGCTCTGTGGGTTGGGAAGTCCATCACTCTGTTCCATGCTCTGGCTCCTGGTTCTTCTGCTGCTCCTCTGATGGTATAGCTGTCATCTGGATACAGGAGGCTCGTTGCACAGGGATCTCGGGCCCAGAGAATGTACTCTTGCTGGTAATAAGACCCCTCCTTCTGCTTCTCAGAGGGCTCATTATACCACAACAGGAATCCTCCAGAGAATCCTGTTAGAAAATTCTCATAGGTGAATCCTTTCAGTATTTTCCTCCACACCTTCTTACCAGACCCATGTAGGAAAAGGTTGTTCGCTGAGAGTTCTCTTGGTCCCCTCTCTTCTGCTACAACCCATGAAGTCCTCAAAGTCAAGAGGATCTACCCATGAGGACCTAATTCCCTCGTTTAGGAGTAAATGGCCTCCATTCTAGGCCATGTTTTGTCATTGGGGTAACCCTCTTAAATTTTTGTTAAATGTTTTTGTTTTTCAGTACATGAAGCCCAGGATTTATGAACCTATGGAGACAGCAAGTGGAGTAAGGGCTTCTGGGGGGTAGAGTGGGAGTGGGGTAGTAGTGTTGGGCAGCTGATCTCAAGGACTTCAAGAAGAAAGAGAAGTTTAAAAAACAGTTTCTGGTAGCAACTGTACAATATTGGTTGGTGTGACTGAACAATGGCATGATACATCTGTATTAGTTCCCAATAAAATGGCTTTGAAAAAAAAAATTAATTAAAAGCATTTACGTGGAAAAAACCCCTGAAAACTATGCCCTTATCTTGCCTATTTTGTTTTTCGGGTACTTTCCTTTTGTACATAATAACTTACCCTTTGCCATCTTGATATTCTCTTCTGCAACACTATTTACAGTTCTGCAAAATGTGTACAAACCAGCTATGAAAACCTAAAGCGTATATTCCACAACCTTGGCTGAGTTATTAAAAATGAAATGGCACAGATGGACAGCCTCTAAGGACAGGTGTAGACAAAACACTGGTTTGAAGATTGCCACAGGTCAAATCACTTCACATGCTGTGACTCTCTTTTGTCATCAGTTCATATGGGTCAAGAACTACCTAACCTCATCACTGAACCAGTAAGGAATCAGAGAAGGGAGAGCAGCACTGCATGCCACACAGAATGGTCAGAAAGAACAGAAGCCACCTTCCCTCTAGTCTTTCCATTCTATTTCTGCAAAAGCCAATTCAATTCATCCAGCCCACATAATGTGTGTCTATGGCTCCTATACAGAGATGGTGATCCCAAGGATGGAAAAATAACCCAGACAGAAACAGGACCTCACTTCTAGGTGAGAGTTAACAATAGGTATGACAAGTAATTAAAGTCATGACAGGATATGGTCAGTGAGATAAATAGTATCAATGGAGCACAAAGGAAGGGAGACAATTTCTGAAAAGGGTTAGGAGAAAATTTCAGGAAGGAGTTAGTTATTGGCCGAGTTGTGCCTAGAAAAAATGAGATGACTTCCTGTTTCTAATGGTGATGTGGCTAGGTATTTCAATTTAGCATTCCCATTGAAAACAAAACAAACCAAAAAACCCTAGCTGAAATATATTTTAAATCTTAAACGCATCAAAGGGTTAACCAGGCAGCAAGGAATTCTGAGGCAAAATTTAGGAAAAACAATCAAGGCCAAAAGATGGGAGCTTCTTTTGCTCTCAGAATGTTTAACTGCTCCTAGAAAGTGTCAATTTTCATTTTATGATCTCATTTGGTGTTAGATTATGACATACATCAGAGAGGGGCTGACTAAAGAAAAAAAAAGAACAGGCGATTGGAACAGAAAACAGAAAGCCAAAACTGAGCCCACCATACAGATGTGCAGAGTAGATCCATTCTGTCACACTGGGGTGAGGTTGAAGCCTATGTGGGCAAGCTCCGTCCCCACACCCACTGTGGATGCTGCTGGCCCTTGTCTCTTTCCTCACAATACAGCACCACAAGGTGGGGTGGGGGTGGGGGTATCCTCTGCCACAAACTATAAGCAAAACTTACTGTACAGTCTTGCTCTCGCATTTCTGCAACCTAATGATGGTACTGATTTTTTACCATGCAATTGAACACTTACAGAGGGAGGCTTTTTATAAATGTTGAGGTTCAAAGACAATGTGAAAACTTTATTTAATAAAACATTCTTGGAAATCTTTAAATTGTCCAGTAAGTACATTCGAAGCTTCATGACTACAACCTGTTAACAAAAGGACATTACTTTGTGCCATACATCGATGTTACTACTGTATTACTGAGTTAAAGATGTGTTTCCAGAAGTATTTCCTTAATGTTTTTAATGCATATAAAGGTGGCATATATGCTATGAACCAGCACAGGCTGATGTTCCAATGATCCATTAGTTTGTTGGAGTCACTGTTTCCATCTATCTTCGATTTTTATCACTGTTTCCTTTGGACAGAGATAGACCAATAGATGTACCTTCAATGGCTGCTCACAAGCTTTAAAGATCTGTCAGTACTTACGAAGGGAGGGTGGAGGATACTGTCTTTGTGGACTGTACTGTCAGTTGACCTTGGTGCCCCCCAAGACTAAAATCCAAAGCCTCCAGGCCCAGGGATTCATTCCCTTAGGTGTTTGGTTATGACTAAGAAATTTTCATAACTTTGTCCCTTGTATGCTCGCTCCATCACACATTTAAAGTCTAAAAATGTTGATGTGTATTTGGCCCTAAATGAGGCAAATTAGGGAATATTTTTTAAAAGAGATGAATTCATCCCTTCATCTACTTGGTGAGTTGCTTTGTAATTATGGGCTGTACATAAGTTGGATCTTATTAACCCAGAACTGTATGAACTACTTGGATTGTAAACTGGGAAAAGAAATTCTCAGACTTGGGGCTGAGAGAGTGGGGAAAAAGGATAAAGGAAATCTTTGGCTTTAGAAAGTCATATAGTTTAAGTATCTTGTTTTTATAGAGAAGAAATTGAAGCCAGGTGCATGTAGCAATTTAAAACACATCTTTGTTGGCACTGCACGATTTTAGTGAGAATGAGGAGGGTGAAGGAAGATGAATATCTTAAAGAACCATTTTTACAGGCCTTAGAAATTGGAAGGCCTAAATATTATTAACAGTAAGGCCTAGTAAAAACCCATGTGGCCACAATACTACACCACCACCTTTTATACCTTCCATCACGTTTCTGAGATAATTTACACTAATTTCTACTAATACACCTAAGAGTATTGAATCATTTAAACCAGGGCTAGAGAACCTTTTTTCTGTCAAAGGCCATTTGGATATTTATAACATCATTTGCAGGCCATACAGAATTATCGACTTAAATATTAGCCTGCTATATTTGGTCAAAAATGTAGTTTACTCGCCCCTACTATGATAGCTGGAACTGCTTCTTTTGATGAGGTGTGTGATGTTAGCTGGTATTGATTTGGGGCCCTTATAGGCTGGACATTCCCCACCCGACTTGAACGGTGGTGCTTCTGCACCCAATTGTTAGCCATTTTTAAAGCATTTGGCAAAAACTGTTAAGTTACAGGTTCCAAGGAATACAGGTGATTTGCCCCATAAGGGAGACTTTATTTAAAATATCTTATTTCTACCATTTTTATCACAAAAAGTTTATAATGCCATCTCCATGAAATACCTAAGTAACTTACTGCTTAATATCTTGCATTCTGTAAGACTCATACTCGACAAGTGAACAGTCAACTCACATTAACAAAAATGATTTCTACTTATAACAGTCTCAGATTTTTCCACAAAATTTCTCTTAATGAGCAAGTACTTTTCTTGTAATCAAGATCATGTTGTTTCGCAGTACAGTTGAAAGCCTGTTTAAAGAACTGTTCCTAGCTCTCTTCTTTTCTGATGGGATAATTTTCTTCAACCATAGCTCAGGTACTCTATTTTCTTTTTCAAGACACTAACACGGTATTAATCTATATTTAACCACTTATAGTCAAAATAGACCCTCTAAATGCCCATTAAGTATTAAATAGCATTTTATACCCTCTAACATTAAAAATAAGAGCACCTTGCACATGGTTGCCTCAGATAGCATAGATTTTCTTTAAGACTATGGAAGATAGTGAAACAGCAGCATATAAACTTCCAACATAATTTTTTTCCCCAGTTGAAAGGCATCCTGCATTATTATCAGCATCAATGGAAAAAGACTCCTGATTTTCAATTTGATACATGTCTTTTGAGGAAACTTTATCCACCGTAAACAGTAACTTTCACATTTATAACTGCCCCAAAATAGAATAAAACTAATTCTTCTAAACTCCAGACCATCTCAAAGCAGCAGTGGATTATTTAAATTGTTATTAGTAAAACACTAAAAAAACCCAAAAAAACCTGAGACAAGAGAAATCTCAAATACTGCCCTAAGATACAACTTAACTTAAAACTGAAGCCACTCTTGGAGGTCACTTTTCAGCCAAATAATAGATTGGCTTTGAAGATAAACAGCAACATCATAAAGAACAGGCTACCTTAGACAATCAATGATGTGATACCACCTTGTCAACATTTACCCAAAAGCAAAGGCGAAAAGGCAAGGACAGCCAGGGAAGCTAGATTAATAGAAACAGAACAAAAAGAATGGAAATAATAATAATGTTGATATATTGTTAAAATTGTAACCAATGTCACATTAGAATTTGCACAAAAATTGTTCAATGGAATCTAATATGTGTATAAAGCTATTTTGATAAGTTGTTGAATAAAACATTAATCTGATATATAAATCCTTACCTAATTCACAATAACATCCTTTTTAAAAAATCTCACAAAACACAATAAAATATATAATTAAAAATTTTGATTCACAAGGATAAAAGTAGGTACTTTTATTAATAAGTTCCTATTAACAAAATACTGCTGGGAAAAGTTGATCTAATTTTGGGGAAGGAGGAGTGGGTTCTGTACTCATATCACCCTGAATGAGCCTGACCTTGACAGTTATCTTTATTTTTGTCCACTAATTCATTAGGCAATACATGTAATACTATGTAAAATAAATGTCTTTCAGGATAATTCTGTACTATTCATATCTTTAAAGCATTGTAAAATATCTCAATTAGTAATTAAAGTTTTCTCCCCTGGAATCTAGACACTAAATAAGCACTACATTCACAAAAAAATTGAAATAAGGAAACAGTATTTACTACATCAACATGTACTGTAAACTTTGCAGCCTACAATTTAGCAATATTTTATTCCAACAACTAATTATGTAGGAGGTGTTACATTAAAGTCTTCTAAACTTGGTAAAGTACACATAAAAATGTGCCTCCTTAGAAAACTGGATACAGATTTTGGTTTCCAACTGTTTTGTGGCATGTTGAAAAATACAGACTGCAGAAATGTTGTAATTGAAACTGGGGAACAGAGTGTGAACTTTAGAAGCAGAAAAACTGAAGAATTGGAAGCTCCTCTGACAATGGAGCTGAAAGAGAGGGCTGAACAAAACACTAGTTGAGACTTCAAAAGAAACAGCAGTTTTCCAG
Organism: Echinops telfairi; assembly: GCF_000313985.2. Lineage (NCBI taxonomy): Eukaryota > Metazoa > Chordata > Mammalia > Afrosoricida > Tenrecidae > Echinops > Echinops telfairi. Next base: position 20,588,150 of record NW_022103958.1, read on the forward strand.
AACCTCTCCTCTCCCACCGCCACAGAAAACAAGAGGTTTACTCTGTTGGGAGACACAAGCAAAAAGGTCCTGGATCTGGTTTGGTGCCTGGGGACTTCAGGCCTCAACCCTAAGGGTGTGGGTGCAAAGAGGAGCACTAAAAGGGATAAAGCGCAAGCTGACAACTGGCGCAGTACAACAGAAGGTCCCGTCTCCATCTGTAGGTTAGAGAATTCTCTGGGAAATGGATACAGATGTAGATATTTGGGGTCATCCAACAAAATGATTGATTCTACCTGATACTCCTGGAGCATCCTCTGCCATGCATATTAACTTCCCCATTAGCTTATAGCATTTTATTCTTAATTATCAACAAGTGATAACCATGGCAGAGAGCAAGAAGGTGGTGGGAGAAACTCAGAGGGAAAAGAAATAAATGTGAAAAAGAAAATTTAAAGAAACTTCAATAACCTCAGAAAGAGAATGTATCTCTAAAATAGTAACAAATGTCTTAAATATCTAACACAAAAAAATGAAGATAAAATGGTGAACTCGGAAATTACAATATAAGAGTAGCATTCAAGAAATACTGACTTGCTACTTCGTAGAGACAGTTTTAGTAGGAAGTGAATGAGAGTAATACTTTTAATTGTCCTGGAAGACAATTAAAAAATATTTATGAAAGGTAAGTGTGACCAACTTGTTTAAAAATATATAAAAGTTTAATGCTGCTGATAAATAGGATAACATTATTTGCACCAAAACACTTGACACTAACAAAAGGAGTTTCAGGACACATGCTGAAAGAAAGTGCGAAAAGGCAAAAAAAAACCAACCCAACAACTAGAATCCTCTAGTGAAAGTAGAAAATATCTTTCAAAAGTGAAGGTAAGAAATGCTATAGGTAGAGGTAAACAAATCCAAATAGGTACCTTTGAGAGGAAAGAATAAAGAACATCAGAGAGGTGGATAGTGGCAGGAAATATAAAGGACTTAAAAAATTATTCTGAAACAAATATACCTGCCCACCAAAAAAATCTTTTAAAACACTGAACCTGTGCTCCCTTTAAAGAACAGCCACATGAGAACCTTTGTCTCTCATAGACAAAAGGTAAGGGAGCACAAAACTAGATTACGAGAAATGTAAACTGAGCTCATGAGTTGTGAACAATGTAACCAATGCCACCAAACCATCTTTGTAAAAACCTCTGAATGGGAACTTAACCTGCTGTGGGAGCTTCTCCTGTGAAACATAATAAAACACTACTTTTAAAAAAGGATACTGAGTATGAGTATTTAAAATAGCAGTATACTGTAAAGTTTTTAGCACATGGAGTTAAAATATGGAAGCCAAAGCAAAAAGAAGGAAAGACAGGTTCTTCACACTGAAGTATTCACATTTTATTTTCAAGGTAAACTATTATAACTTAAGAGATACATATTGTAGTATCTAAAATAATCAATAAATGGGGCATAATTAAAAATTCAAATAGGAGATGAAATAGATGACTAATAAATACTTGATCCACCTAAAAGATGATAAAGACTAACAAAGCAGATAGAATACCAAAAAAAAGAAAAATGTTGATTTAAGCCTAAACATTGTTAATTATATTAACTATAAATGGACTGGGCATGCCAAAAAAAGGGCAGAGATTGTTAGACAGCATTTTTAGAAAAATAACTAAATACCACCAAACACCTAATGAAATGTGCTTGTAATTTATACACTGAAACATTTTAAATATTGCTGAGATAAAATTTGAGTAAATGGAGAGCTATAACATTCATAGGCAGAAGACAACATTGTTAAGATGTCTATTGTACCAGTTAGATATATATTAAAACTCAAGGATTTTTTTTTTAAGTAGAAATTGACAAACTAATTCTAAAACTGCTATGGAAATGTAAGCAATTTACAATATCCAAAATAAACCTGAGAAGAAGGATAAGGTTATAAATATAACTTGACTTTGAGAATGACTATAAAGCTATAAGAGGTATTGACAAAAACACAAATATAGCAATAGAATAGGGTACAGAAATTTATTTACATTGCCAAGACATTCTGATACAGAAAGGAAAATCATTTCAACAAATGATATCCATGAGGGAAAAATAAAAATGTAATCACCCATCTCAGACCACACACACAAATTATAGGTCTAAGGTAAAAGTGCACCATCAAGCTTCTAGAGGAAAATGAAACTCCTGATAATCAAAAATACACCATTACAAAAGCCCCAGAGTAGGAAAAAATATACACAGAAAATGTATGTACAGAAATAAGAACTGAAATCCCAATTATATAAATGACTAACAATGACCATAAGAGATTTCTCTGTACAAAGAACAGTGAGATGGTTCTCATGGTGATTCTGATCCTCAGAGGGCACTGGTTGCTACTGGCATCTAGAGGAGCCCTCACCTGCTAACCAAAAGGTCAGTGGTTCTAACCCACCAGCTACTCCACAGGAGAAAATGTGGCAGTATGTGTTGTGTACTATAATTAGTATTCTCTATTTTACCTCTCTAGGTTCTAATATTCACTGCAATGGCTACACAAAAATCACTGATAAAATTCATCACTAAATGATTTATTATGGAGTTGGCTGGCTGTAATGCAAGTGAGAAATGCTCAAAATACAGTTGTTTATCAGGATATGTTACAAGTTCCTTCAGGTCTGTAAATAAATGTCCAAAAGGGCATACCACTCTGCAAAAACTCAACCAGAAGGCATTCAGTTCAAGCTCATGGGTCAGGAGACCCAGCTGCCTGAATGAAGTGCCTGGAGGCATCCCAATCCAATAAACCTCAGCCCAAGGCATTTAGCTTGATTTCCTTAGTTCAGCAAGCCCAACTTCCCCAATTATGTAGGTGCCCAGAGGGATCCTACTCCACAAGCCAGCGTCCTACCCAAAAGCATCTGCTTTACTTGGCTGGGAAGTTCCATTGGCCTGGAAGTCCACTAACTCTGTTTTACATCTGGCTCCTGGTACTGCTGCTACTGCTCCTTTGATGTTATGTATAGCTGTCTTCTGGATCCGGAGGTTTAATGCACAGGAATCAATGCCCAGAAGAGAGCATCACTCCTGACTCTGGATGGTAATGAGATCCTTCCTCCAGCTTTTGAAGGCTTGGTTTTTGTTTTTTAATACACAACAGGATAGCATTCCAGGGAACTGTATTCACAATTACGTACAGGTGAATGGTATCAGCATCTTCCCTCACCTTCTTAACCAAATCCATGAAGGAAAAGGCTGTTTGGTGGAAAATAAAAACTTTAACTAGAAGTGCCACATTACGTAAATAATTCAATGCCCCTGCAGTCACTCCCATAAAGATTTAGTCTTGGAAACCGCATGGGACAGGTTCTACTATCCTTCAGGTTCGCTGAGTCAGAATTGACTTGAAAACAACAGTTTTTCTTGGTATCTAGTGAGTAGAGGTAAGATCCTATAGTACACAGAGCAGTTTCACACAACAAAGAATTATCCCGCACAAAATGTCAGAGAGCAAAGACTAAGAAACCCCACATGCTGAAAGGAGATAGACTAATAGTACCAAATGCTGGTCATGATATATAGAGCAACTAGAACTCTTACATTTCTAGTGTATATGTAAAATGTTTCCTCCCCTTTGCTGCATGAGTTATAATATTATGTGTTGATGACTTCCCATTGTCTTTTAAGTAAAAGACAAATTATCAACATAGTCTACAAAGCCCTGCACAATCTAGAACCAATCTACTTCATCAAGCTCATTCCCCAGTGAACTGATGACCTGTTATTAGGAAAACTTTCAATAACACCTACTTTAATTTCCCGACAAAAATCTATCGAACACTGAGATAGAAGAAACTGTAAGGTCATTTACATACACTTATTACTTAACGCAAGAATATTAGTACAATTCCTCAATTTGAAACATCTAATGTTTCATATCTCAGATTTAACACAAATAATTACAACACAATCTTACATACTTTCATATAATCTAGAGAAACTAATGCTATGTAAGCAATAGTTTTCTATTTTTTGTAGAATGAGTTAACTTGATACCTTTACAGAGGTTCCAGCACTGGTTTAATAAAGTAACAGAAAAATAAATGTGCTGAGAAAAATGATACAACAATTTAGGAACTTTTTACACATTTACTACAAGTAATTTCAATTAAAGAATCAACTCTATTAAGATCATATTATATCTAACATGGAGGTTATACAATTGTCTATATATAGTAAGTGCATATAATTGAAAATGTTCAGAATGACAAATGCATCAATTCTTTTTCAGATTGTATATGTAAACCCGAAAGCATGCAGAAAAAAGAAATTCAATATAGGTATAATACTTTTTACTTGCTTTAGATGAGTAATTCAAAATTAATGATAAACGTCAAAAAAAAAAAAAAGGACTCATCTGAAAAACAGTGATCTCAATCAGTATTATCCCAAAGACATAAAATGTGAGTTATAAATGCAAGCCACATATGCAATGTTCAAAATAAGTAAAGAGAAGTGAACTTTCAACATGTACATTATGTATGCAGTATACATATATGTATATATATATGCTTTAAGTACATCCCATGCAAAATAGTACACTCAAAATATTATCATTTCAACATGGGGTCTGTAGACATTATTTAAATTGTTTTACATTTAGTACGAAGTCTCCAAAATCTGGTGTGCATTTTACACTTGCCACACACTTCCATTTGGACTAGTCACATTTCAAGTGCTCTACAGTACGTGTGGAACCCTGGTGGAGTAGTGGTTACACGTTGGGCTGCACCGGTAAGGTCAGCAGTTTGAAATCACCAGCTACTCGACTGGAGAAAAACTAGGCTTTCTGTCAAGTTTTACAGCCTCAGAAACTCACAGGGGTAGTTCTACCCTGTCTTATAGGGTCACTATGATTCGGCACTGATGTAATGACATTTACTTTAGGGGGTGGTGCTAGTGGTTATGACCACATGTGGCTAGTGGCAAGTGGGTGGTAACACTGCTTATATGTGCCACTCTTCCAAGCATTTCACATGGATTATTTCATTTAAGCTCCTCACAATACTCTAAAGAATGTTACGTATATGAAAACAACTGAGGCAGTGAAAAGAAATGTGTGCACATTCTCAGTCAGATTCCCTGTTCCTAACCAAATGCAATCTCCCTTCATTTTGTTGTTTTATTCCATGATTACAGAAACTTTCTATCAAACTCTGAGCCCTGCCACTGGTAACATTTTGGAGAAGTTGAAAGTTAGGGTCATATTCACAAGCTATTTTTTAACCTCCCTGACTTAATACCTAAGAGAAAAAACACTTACCATTAAAATGAGTTTTTGATACTTTTCTTTTAGGTCTGACACACTCGTAAATGGGTCTGCGCCTAGAATGCTGTACCAATCCTTTCTGGGTATCTGCTCAAATGCCATCATCCATGAAACAAATTGGCTTTTCTCGGGTCAACTGAATAAAAATATTGATAATTCATTAATTTGCATTTATGTACAAACTGAGCACACACTGCTTTTCTAAATCCCGCAGTATTTAGTTCAGAAAAACCATCATTTTAACTGCAAATCTGAAGCCGCACATATTTTTCCTTTCAAATAGTTCCAATAATTTCATGTTTAGGTTACACATTTTAAGATATATTATTAAGCATCTAAGTAGTACATTTTACGGTATAGTATTAAATTAACAAACATCCAACAGCATACAAGAAGGTTAGTCCCGCACACATCACTTCTTGTTGCCACCCCGTGGATTCCCATGCGGCAACGTAGAAAGAGGCTTCATAGATTTCAGAGACTGCTAATCTTTACCGGACCAGATAGCCTCAGTCTCCTGCGGAATCGTCTGGGGCTTTGAACTGCCAACCTTGCGGTTACCAGCCCAATGCTTACACCCTACGCCAGGACTCCTTACTAAACACACTCATTAGAGGAGCTTAAACTAAAAAGATAACACCAAAGAATAAAATCAATTAGAAGGCATTACCTCGAAATTTGTCCTGCTCACTCTCCCCCTCCCTCTCCCTCGGAAGAGACGAAGCCCACAAGTACCCATTCGGGGTGAGGCTCTCAGGTCTCGCTGTCCACTCGGCGACGCCCCCAAAGCCCTCCAGGCGGCAGAAAAGACTCCCCCAGGCGCCCGGGCAGCAGCCGGCCTCTTCCCCCAGCTGAGGGCGTAACCCTGCAGCTCGGACGAGCGGCGCACTGCGCTCAGGGGCTTTCTCCCTCCCGCGCCTTCACTCGGCAACACACTCACCAGACTTCCCACGGCCCTCGGCGTCCACTCCACGCCGGCTTCAGTGCAGCCGGGAGCCGGGAAGCCGGCTTCCCCTTCCGCCGGAAGCCACTGCGCCGACGTGCCGACGTCTTTCGCTGAGCCGGAGGGGCGGAGCTTTGGACCCGAAGTGACGCTCCGCCCTGAGCGACGCCGTCGCCACGGAAACCAACACACGCTGGGAAGAACAGAGTTTGACTACCGTAAGTGTTCCAAAAGTGGAGTACTGCGTTTCTCGCCTCCTTCGTTTTCTCTCCCTTTTCTCGAGCACCCCGCCACCCTTCCTCGGCCTTCCCCATCGCCTCCCCCGCCTTGGCCCCTCAGTCTTACTCCCAGTCCTTCTGTGGGTGGCTGGATGGACGTGGGAAGCCCGTGAGGCGGTGTGGGAAGGGCGGGGAGATCTGACCCTGCCTCGTGCCAACGCTTCCTTTAGAAGGGTCGCATCCGAAAATGAAGAGGACTCAAACATACCCCAGCCCCCGCCCCCGTTCTCTTTTTCTTTGATTGCAAAGGATGTTCAACTTATTTCTTTACGACTTGGAACAATACAAAACTTTCAAACTCTGCTACCTCCTATCATTTTCACTTCCAAACCGTGAGGCAAGTAAGATGGATGTTATTGCAGATGATGCAAACCGTGGATCAAGGCCAAATGGTTCTTTGACAGCGAACCAGCTCTGAGCAAGTCACTATATTCCTAGGCCAGCTAAGCTACCTGTCAGGTGTTCCGAAACAGGAGCTTCAACTGCACCCTTTGAGACAGTTTTCCACTGCCTCCTGACAGTTTACCACTCCCATTCCGAAGGACACTATAGTTTTTATACATACAGGTAGTTTCTACCTTTATGCTTTTCCTTTTACATTTACTTCTCTTGATTACATTGTACCCAGGGGTGAAAGTTATTTCTCATTACTTCTTGGCAACGTGATTTACTTTCGTTTGAGGGAATATGCTCAGTTAAGGTGGGTTTTGTTGGCGTTATCGTTTAAGTTTGTTGTCTTTTTCGAGCAGTTGTTAGATCGAGAAGCAATCAAAGTAAACAGCACAAAAATGCAATAACTTAATATTATCAATTATTTAATGTTGGTACGAACTATGTAAAATAACTGTTCATCATGAAGAGAAATGAAGCCCTGCTATAACATGGATGAATCATGAAAACACTGTGTATGTAAAGTACATCACTCACAAAAAGGCAGATACTGCTCGATTCCACTTAGAAGAGCCCTAAGAGCCCTGGTGGTGTCGGTGGTTACAGGTTGGGCTGTGATTGGCATGGTTGACAGCCAATCAATGGGAGAAAGACTAGGCGTTCTACTCCCTTACACCTGGGGCATTGCTGTCAGCAGTGACTCAATGGCCGTGTGTTTGTTAGTGCTTTAGTGGCAAGAGGTGAGGGTGGAAGGGAAATTACTGGTTTGGGCAGTGGATAAGGGTGATGATTGTAATCAATGTCACTTAATGCTACATGTAAAAAAAAGGTAAAATTGGCTACATAATCTAAAAAAATCTTAAACTAATATAAATATAATATTAAAAAATGGGAAAAACGTGTAGCAGTGTTACAAGCAAAAGTTTAAAAGAAAAAAATGTAGACTGTTTCTATAAGACTCTGTCATGTTTAAAAGTAGTCACAAAGACCACTATACTGATAATCAGAGATTTGGCTTGAATGCTGGCTTCAGTTTACATTCTGCGTGGCCCTAGCAACATTCTGAAATCAATTGTTTTGAGTACCGTCTTCCACAGTATTATCACAATAGCTGCCCTACCCCTTAAACTTCTCTAGCCCTCAGACTTCTCCTTCCCACTAATGCTTCCAAAGTCCTGCAATAGGTTTAGATACCCAGGCTTTACAGTAAAAATACTTTATTCTGATTGACTACTCCAGCAGATTATTTGTCTTATGCTTTTTTCTTGCCTAATTCCAAAAAGATACGTATAAACACACTACTTCAAAAATGTCTATGTATTTGGGCTTGGAAAGTAAAACGCATTTTCCCAAATATTTGTCATTCTATGGTATGCCACTATACATATCTAAAGCACATTTTTCTTTATTACACCTATATTAAGTCTGTCATTATTCCAGCAAACTCTCAATAATTCTTTGATATCTTAAACTCAGTACTTATTCACATTGTCTTATTTGTCCCAAAATGCTTTCTTAAGTTTGGTCTGCTTGAATCTATATGCAAGCAAACTGTACTCATTGTATTGCCTTGTTCAGTCTCTTAAGTCTCATAATTTCGTAGTACAACTTCACTACTGCCTTGCTGCCTTTTCCCCTCCTCCTTTCATGCCATCGTTTAAAACTGAGACCAGTTGTCCTATAGTATATAGCACAAGCAAAATTTCTCTGCTTGCTTTCTTATGGTATAATTTAACTTATTTTTATATTGCATACTTTTTTGTAAATGGAAGTAAATTAGAAAGGTTTGATTAAGTGATTCTATGTGCCTCATTTTGCATTAGATAAAATCAAAACCAAACTCAACTGCCATTGAATCGATTCCACCTCAGCAAATTTATAGGACATGGTATAACTACCTCTGTGGGTTTCCAATACTAACTCTTTTTAACAGTAGAAAGCTACATCTTTCTACCACAGAACAGCTGGTGGTTTTAAACTGTAGACCTTAGGAAGACAATAAAAGAAAGAAAAGATATTGATTTATTCGTTAGAAGTTTGAGTAGTGGAAATAGAGAGTAACAACTTGATCTCTCCCTTATAAAGTTTCCCATTGTTGATTTCCTATAAATTAAAAACTCTTAATTTATAGGAAACTCTTATACTAAAAGAAAATGAACATGTATCAAAAGATTTTATTTAAATCATTAATTAATGAAGGCATCAGAAGATGGTAAACACAAGTTCACAGAACATTTGCAGAATAATAAATGCGGCAAATTGAAAATATTGCATATAGGGTTCCAATTCATACATGCACAAGATTATTTTAAACAAAACATGCTTAAATGTGTCTCTGAAATCAGTGGATGGCTGCAGACAATTTTTCTAAGAAATAAATTTGTGTTAGTCTCATTTGAGTACATTTTAAAAACATCCAATCAAAGCAGTGGCTTCTGCAGGGCTCTGCTATTTAAATTTGTCTTATGAAGTTATAGGGACTATCTTTTTAGGATTCCAAAGGTGTAATCTTGTAGGAATAAGTTTTAAGAAAATTGGAACTATTTACATCTCTACAGAACAAAAATTTACAACCTAATTCCATGTTCACTAAATCGGGCAACTATATTATTGCTGCTGTTAGGAGCCTTCAAGGTTCAGGGACTCTGTGTACAAGAGAATGAACCTGTCTGGTCCTGAACCATGGTCACAATCTTTGCTATGTTTGAACCTATTGTTGCATGCACTGTATCAATCCATCTCATGAAGACCTTTCTCTTTTTCACTGCCTCTGTCCTTTGCCAAGCTCCTATGTACACTTAGTACACTTCTCTAGGTGTCAATGGACATTTGAATTGAATTGAATTTATGTTATAAATAAAGCTGCTGTGAACATGCCTTTATAAGATTTTGTGTGGATATAGATTATCATGTCTCTTGAGTAAATATCTTTGGAATTTCCAGGTCATTTGGTAAAGGAGTGCAAATACTGTTTTCTAATGTGGCTATACCCTTTTTCATTCACATCAGAAATATGTCAGTTACATTAGTTATTCCACATCCTCAGTAACACTGGGTATGGTCATTCTTTTTCATTTTAGTCATTCAAATTGGTAGCTTATATCGTTATGATGTTAATGTGCATTTTTCCCTTATGACTAATAATATCTAATATCGAACATCTTGTCATGTGCTCATTAACCACCCATGTATTTCCTTTGGTCAAATGATTACTCAAATGTTTTACTCATTTTCACTTTTCGGAATGTTGGCTTTATTGTTTCTAAATTGTGGTAGATTTAGTGAATAAAACATTTTCTATGTCCATATTTTACATGTATAATCCAGTGATATTAATCACATTCATCTTATTGTTGAAATATCACCATTGTTATTGAATTTTGAGATTACTTTTTATGTTCTGAATATAAGCCCCTTTATAGATATTAACCTTGCCAATATATTTCTATCCTAGTCAATAACTTGTCCTTTTGTTTATAAACTGACTTTTGAAGGTCAAATTTTATTTTTATGATGTCAAATTTGTTCATTTTATTTATTTTTACAAAGAAATGAGGTTTGTGAAAACCTTACCATGATGTCTTATGATTGTGGTCTCATACAATACTTGTCCTTTTGTAATTGACTAGTTTCACAACTCATATCCTCCAGGTTTATCCATGCAATGAGGGGTTTTTCAGATGCAACATTTATTTTTTAATATTGTATTATATTTCATTGTGTGTGTGTACTAAAGTTTACTTTCCATCCTTCCATTCTTGTTATTTTTTTGGTGTGTTTTTGATCACCTAAAGAACTCTTTACCTATTTTTGTCTTATCTGTTATGAAAATGAAGACTCTGCTTAACCACTCATCTCCATCAGCCATCCTGACGTGACCCACAGATATTGTCAAAGGCCCCAGAGAACCTTTGCAGAGGGATTTCAATCAAATCAATTAGAATTCAGTCTACTTGGAAATAAAAAAAAGAGGCTTTGCATTGAAAAGTGGTGCAGAAATAGGAAGGAAGTAGCTACATTTCATACTATCTGTAATCATGTATAGAATATGATCATGGATGCCACACAGAGCTTCAGCTACAAACTATGTATGTTCACTTCCCCATCAATGTAGTTATTCAGGAGAGCAGGTCTCTTGTTGAAATCTGTAAGTTAGTGGATGAAAAATACATAGGTAGGTTTAGGATGAGAACAGGTGTTACTTGTTTAGCATTTCAAACCCTGGAAGGTGAATTCATTTTTGAAGGAAAGAGCATTGATCTTGTATCAAATTCAGCTGCTTTGATTCAGCAAGCCATGACAGTTAAAAAGGATACAGGAACATTTTACATGGTATCTATGTATCTGCAAAAATAATGATTCAAAAAAAAAACAATGGTTCAACAGGCTGGTGAGTAAGATCTAAGAGTTGTCCCCCTAGAGCACTGGTTCTCAACCTTCCTAATGCCGTGACCCTTTAATACAGTTCCTCATGCTGTGGTGGATCCCCAACCATAAAATTTTCGTTGCTACTTCATAACTAATTTTGCTACTGTTATGAATTGAGTGACCCTTGTGAAAGGGTCGTTTGACCTCCAACAGAGTCGCAACCCACAAGTTGGGAACCGCTGCCCTAGAGAAATGAGGACAGATGATTCCCAAGATATATCAGTGATATTTTGATGCAATAAAAGTATTCTAATCAAGGAAAAAAGGACTTTCCTAGATTAAGCTTGGTAGTTTTCTCTCAACCAGAAGCCCTGGTGGCAAGGTGAGTTATGTGTTGGGCTGCTAAAAGGTCAGCAGTTCAAAACCACCATAAAGAGTTAGTCTCAGAAACCAACAGAGATGCTTTTGCTCTGTTCTGTAAGGTCTCTGAGTCTGAACCAATGAGTCAAAATTGACTCTGAGGCAGTAAGTTTGAGTTTTCTCTGATTTACTCTAGAAGTGTTGTTTCAGCTATGCAACTTAAGTTAGTGATCTATTTTCCACTGAAAATTAAATGCTGAGCAATGGAATGAGTTCAATTAATTTCTTTGGACATGGCTATGTAATAGTTCCATCATCATTTATTGCTGATGTCAGATGAATCTTGGCTGAAAGTAGAGAATGCTAGAAAGCTGTCTGCCTGTGCTTCATTGGGTATGCAACAGCCTTTCACTGTGTGGATCATACAAAGTTATAGAAAACATTGTGAAGAGTAGGAACTCCAGAACTTCATTTTGTTCACATGGAAGCTGTACATAAATCAAGAAGCAGACCTTTGAATGAATCCAGGGGATACTTCCTGGTTTAAAATCAGGAATGATGTGTCTCAGTGTTGCATCCTTTCATCACTCTTATTCCATCTCTATGCTGAACAAAAAATCTGAGAAGCTGGATTAGATGAAGCAGAACACAACACCAAATTGGAACAAGGCTCAGCAACTATTTCAAATGTACAGATAGTACAAACTTTGTGCTAAAAGTAAAGAGAACTTAAAGCACAGCTGAAGAACAAAGACTATTGCCTTCACTATGGATTATGCTTCCATATAAAGAAAACACAAAATTATCACAACTGGTTCATAAAGTGACGACATGACAAAAGAACCAAAGAGGGATATTCTCAAGAATTTAATTTACTTGGCTCCACAGTCAATGCCCATGGAATCTGCAGTAAAGCAAATAAGTAACTATCGCATTGGGCCATCTGCTGCAAAATAAATAAATAAATTCTTTAAAAAGAAAAGATGTTACTTTAGACATTAAGGAATGGCTGAAAAGTCATAATATTTTAATCCCCTCATATGCATGTAAAAATGACATAAGGAAGGCTGAGGAACAATTGATGCCTTTTTATTATGGTGTTGATGAAGAATATTAGATATACGGCCACAATGAACAAATCTATGCTGGAAGAACTGCAATTAGAATGCTCCCTAGAAGCAAGATGGTGATTTCATCAAGTAGGACAAGTCCCTGTGGAAGAACACCATGCCTCATACAGTGGGTGAGTGGCAGGAGGAAGACCCTCAGTGAAATGAGTTGATATAGTGGCTGCAATGGCGGGCTCTGACATAGAAAAGGTATTAGGGTGACGCAGGACTGCACCGTGTTTTGTTGGTTCTGTTGTGCACAAAGTCATGATGAATCCGAACTGATTTAAAAGCACCAAATAACATAATAATAAATATATGGGATATATATTTATAACCTGTAATTTGTGTGTGTAAAATATTCTCTATTTTAGTTTTTCTTAAATGTGCAATTTTTTTGTTAAAAAGTTTATTTTTGTCATGTAATTGACTAACAGTGGAAAGGTTAATCTGAATGATCATGATGTGTTAATATGTGTTAAACAGTTGATAGGAAGTCTGTTTAAGTCAATTAGAGAGTATAATGAAGATGTTTCCAGAGTGTTATGGAACCTTTTGAAGTGACCTTGGAATTCACTCAACTATATCAACCATAGTACTTGGCTAAACATGCCATTAAATATAAAATTTATGCAGATTCTAATAGGATGAATAGGTCTATATGTTTAAAGGTTTACCAAGTTTACCAAGTTTAACTTCCTTTATAGGGAATTAAATGTATGGTATAATTCATTAGCAAAATGAAAAGCATAATTAGTAACATTGTATTCTTTTCAACTTTCAGAAAATTTCTCCTAAATTAAATATAACTAGATTATATCACAGTTTCTGTTTGTTTTTGCATATTGATTTTTCTGTTTTAAAACATGACTGCCATTACCTTAAGTTGTAAATGCAAAGCATCTCTCATAAAATGGTAACACCAATGAAGACAAACAAAATTCACTATAGTTATCTTAAGTAATTATTTGTTTTCTCTCACCAAGAATACTGGAGTAAAATGAACTATTTCATTGTTGCTTGATACCTTTGAAATTTTCAAATTAGTTATTTGGCACAGTTAATACTACTATGCTCATTTTCAATAGCTGAATGTAATTTCTGTACTGTGATAAGCATTATTTGGAATGAATGAAACATTGGCATTTCAGCAGTTCAAGTCCATGAGAAAAAATAAAAATATAAAATAAATTCTTTACTTAATATCGTGGTTACTATTCTGCTATTTTTTATCACTTGTGTCAGTTTACTAATAATAAACACATTTAGCATTTCAATTTCTTCTTGCAACCTTTCAGTCTAATTATTTAGAGACTGATGGAAAATAAGTTTTATATGCTAAAGAGATTTCTGAAATGATGGATTAAATGCCAAAATAATGAAATTACATATCTTAAAAAATATACAAAAGAATACGTGTTTTCTGATGAATTTCCACCAAAAAGTCATTATTTTAAAAATGTTTTAAGTAATTCATAGTATTACTTTTTAATCTATTGTAAAACTACCACAAGTACAGTCTTTTGTAGCTCATTAGCAATTTCTTTAATGAGTTTTTTTGTGTGTGATAGATAGTTAAAGTAACAGACAAATGACAGATTGTTTGCCTTTAATGATTTCCCTGTTTCAAGCCCATTACAAAGCAATTAGAAATCTGACAGCATTTTCACTCTGCATTACTGATCATCTAAAGTGATGTGGAATGAGAGGTGATGAATATTAATTGTATATTTTCATATGATTATCATAAATTATTACCTTGTCTGATGTGCTGCAGGTGAAGCAGGACCATTAGAGAAACGCAGTTAGATATATTAATTTGAAAAACTATATGGCTTTTATCTTTGTCTATAGTATAAATCCTGATCTGAAATGTTATTTTCTATGAATATTTCTCTATGAATAATCAATTAATTATTTTTGTTTTCATATAATTTAGGGATAACTATTAAGTATGTTTTCTCAAATGAGTACAGGAAAAAGACAAATTATTCAATAGAGCAATTTACAGACATGTATTTAAGTTCAGGATTTTATAAAACTAATTTAGAAAATGATATATCAGTGAATACATCTATATTTCCAATTCATAGTATAGGACAGGGTAGAACCACCCCCTGTGGGTTTCCAAGACTGTAACCCTTTATAGAAGTAGAAACCGTGTCTTTCTCCTATAAAGTAGCTGGTGGTTTTGAAATGATGACCTGTGGTTTGCAGCCCAACCCAAGTCCTACACTACCAGGGCTCCAAGACACACACACACACACACACACACACACACACACACACTCGCTTATTATTGCATTGTATTGGTGCTGACTCATGACAAATTCATATGAGGGCAAGTCAAAATATATAGCTACAAAAATCATTAAAATTTGTACAAGCCCCCAATAAAATGATTATTAAAAAATCAAAATATGAAGCTATTGTTTCTCAATATATCTTTCATCTATACACTTCTGAAGATAATGATTCTATCTCTCCAACACTTCTCTGTGAATCCCTAGGGGATTAAGCATGGGGCTGCTTAACACAAGGGCAGCAGTTCAAACCCACTAGCTGCTCTGTGGGATAAAGATAAAATGATTTTTTTAAAAACAACAAACATCTGCCTTTGTTAGATTTCAGGAAGTGGAATAAAGACCCATGATTAGGGCACATATGTTAAACAGAAGAGCTTAAATATTGGCATAGGGACTTCTCAGAGGCACATAGGGTATTACTTATGACTATGAGATCCCAGTAAGGTGATTTCCATCAAGGACACATAGGTAAGCCTCTAAAGAGATTGTCCCTCCCTAGGCTGATGGAGTGGTGGTGGAAGTAATCCACTTTCTAAAGTACTCTGTTCAAAGGCAAGACTGTGTACATTCCTGGTCAATGATCAGAGGAAATTCAAAGGAAGGCTTAATCCACTTGATTTGATCTCTTTGGAAGCTGCTGTTCTGATGGGACCTTTTTCTTTTTTTAAAAGATGCTCTAACGAGACGAGGACAAGTGTATTACTGAGACATCCACTGATCACAGAGACAAGTTTAAATAGGCTTTGTTTAGAATAAACTCAGGGATAAATGAACTGGAACCCTTATAAAATGCCTTTTTACTTTTGTAGAATAGAATGAGACGCTGTGGGGGCAAACTCAGGTACCTGTTGTTGCTGTCGGTGCCATCATGCGGGTTCTATATCATGGGACCCTTTGTACAATAGAACAAAACACTGCCTGGCCCTGGGTCGTCCTCATAATTATTGTCCTAGCCCCTTGCTGCAACCATTATGAATCCATCTTTTCAAGGTCTTCCTCTTTTTTTAAAATCATTTCAGTGGGTACTCTTACCGCTCTTATCACAATCCATATATACATCCATTGTGTCAAGCATATTTGTACATATGTTGCCATCATCATCTTCAAAACATTTTCTTTCTGCTTGAGCCCTTGGTATTAGCACATTGCCCCTCCCCCAACTTCCCTACCTTATGAACCCTTGATAATTTATTAATTTGTTTTTCATGTCTTACACCGACCACTGTTTCCCTTGACCCACTTTTCTGTTGTCCATCCCCCAGGGAGGAGGTTATATGTAGATCATTGTGATCTGTTCCCCTTTTCTCCCCATACCTTCCCTTTACCCTCCTGGTATCTCTCTCTACTCTCATTATTGGTCCTGAGGGGGTTTATCTGTCCTGGATTCCCTGTGTTGCGAGCATTTATCTGTAGCAGTGTACATGCTCTGTCCTAGCTGGATTTGTAAGGCAGAACTGGGGTCATGATAGTAGGATGGGGAGTTAGCATTAAAGAACTAGAGGAAAGTTATATGTTTCATCGGTGCTCTGCTGTACGCTGACTGGCTTGTCTCCTCCCCACAACCCTTCTGTAAGGGGATGTCTAGTTACCTACAGATTAACTTTGGGTCTCCAATCCACCCTTCCCCTCATTCACATCGATATGATTTTTTGTTCTGGGTGTTTGGTGCCTAATACCTGATCTCATCAACACCCCATGATCACACAGGCTGGTGTGCTTCCATGTGGGCTTTGTGCTTCTCAGTTATATGGCCACGTGTTTATCTTCAAGCCTTTAAGACTCCAGATGCCGGGCACCATCAGCTTTCTTTACCACATTTGCTTATGTACCCATTTTGTCTTCAGTGATCATGTCACGAAGGTGAGCATAACAGATTGCTGGGTTATTAGAACAAAATATTCTTGCATTGAGGAATTACTTGAGTAGAGGTCCAATGTCTGTCTGCTACCTTGATACTTAACATATAAATGTGTGTACATAGATCTATGGGGGTCTTACTCTGTTTAGCTGCCCTTCTATTTTAATAAATATGATGTCCTTTTCCAGGGAATGGTCTCTCCTAATAATTTGTCCAAAGTGTGTAAGGAGAAGTCTTGCCAACCTTACTTCTAGCATTTTGACTAATACTTTTTATAAAACAGATTTTTTGTTCTTTTGGCAGTCCATCGTGTTTTCAATATTTTTTACTAGCATCATAGTTAAAAGGCATTAATTCTTCTTTGATCTTCCTTATTCAATGTTCAGCTTTCATATGCATATAAGGCCATTAAAAATACCATGACTTGGATCAGGTCTACCTTAGTCCTCAATGTAACATCTTTGTTCTTCAACACTTCAAAGAAGTCTTGTGCAGCAGATTTTCCCAGTGCAGTGTGTCATTCAATTTCTTAACTGCAGTTTCCATGAAAATTTATGTGAATTCAAGCAAGATGAACTCCTTGACAACTTCAACCTTTTCACTGATTTACATGTTGTGACCTATTGATCCAGTTGTGAGGATCTTGGTTTACTTTTCATTGAGTTGTAATCCATACAAGAGGTTACAATCCTTGGTCTTCATCATCAAATTCTTCAAGCCCTCATCACTTTAAGCAAACAAGGTTGTGTCATCTGCATATTGAAAATCATAAATAAGTCTTCCTCCAATCCTGATGCCGAGTTCTTCCTCATTTGTCCAATTTCTCTGATTACTTTCTCAGCATACAGTTTGAATAAGTGTGTTGAGAGGATAGAACCCTGATACACATCTTTACTGATTTTAAACCATTTAACATCTCCTTGTTCTATGCAGATGAGTGTTTTGGTCCATGTACTGGTTCCATATGAGTATAAAGAAGAATTCTTGAATTTTTTGTCAAACTTATCCATAGTTGTTATGATCAAGCAGTTAAATACCTTTGCACAGTCAATAAAACACAATTAAAATTTTTCTGGTAGTCTCTGTTTTTAGCCAAGATTCATCTGATATCAGCAATGATATCCCTTGTTCCACGTCCTCTTCTGAATCCAGCTTGAATTTCTGGCAGCTCTTTGTCAATGTACTGCTGCAAATGGTGTTGGATGATCTTCAGCAAAATTTTACTTGCATGTGATATCAATGATACTGTTTTCCACATTTTGGGGGATGGGTACAAATATGGATCTCTTCCAGTAAGATGGCCAAATAGCTGTCTTCCAAATTTTTTGGCATAGATAAGTGAGTGCTTCCAGTGCTTCATCAGCTTGCTGATACATTTCCATTGGTTTTCCATCAATTCCTGGGGCCTTGTTTCTCACTAATGCCTTCATTGCTACTTGGATTCTTCCATCAGTACTATCAGTTCCTGATCATGTACTACCTCTTGAAATAGTTAAAAGTTGACTAGCTCTTCTTGGTTCAATGACTCTGTGTATCCTTCCCATCATCTTTGGTTGGTCCTTGATTTGTTCAATATTTTGCCCATCAAATCTTTCAATATTGTAACTTGCGACTTGAATTTTGTCTTCAGTATTTTCAGTTTAAGATATGCTAGGTGTGTTCTTACTTTTTGGTTTTCTACTTTGTCTTCTGGAGCTACTGTTTGAAAATTTCTATTCAGCTCTTCTACTTTGTGATTTCTTGAACATGTTTTAACTACTCATGATCAAGAACAAGTTTCATAATCTCTTCTGAAATTTACTTGCCATTTCTTTCATTTGTTTCATTTTAAGACTCTTTGCTTAGATATTATTCTATTACAGACAGTGCTGTATTTCAGGATAGATCTTGTTATATGCTTTTTAACAATAAATGCAATGCCATTCCTCTTAAATTTCTCATTATTGGCATAATAAGCCAGTCATATGATATCTGATTCAAAATGATCAACACTAACCAATTTCAGCTCTCTAATATCTAGTATATTTGATCTTTATGCATTCTATTTTAGTTTTGATGGCTTCTAATACTAATAGATTTATACTTCATATATTCCAATCTCCAATTATTAGTAAATGTTTACAGTTCTTTCTTCTCATTTTGAGGCATAACCTGTCAGCGAATGAAGGTCCCCAAAGCTTTACTCAATCCATACTATTATTGTCAACTCTCCTTTGCGAAGAGTCTTCAGTCAATCGTCAGTCAATTTTCCTTTGAGCGTCTTCTGACCTAACAGACTCATCTTTTGACACTCTCTGACAATGTTCCACTGCTAGTCATGAGATTTTCAGTATCTGACAACATTACATTGCAATTAATAAAGTTTTCAGTGGCTAATTCCTCCCTCATAAGTGGATGGGCTAGTCCTTTGTAGTCTGTTCTTAGTCTGACAGCTCTGTTGAAACCTGTTCATCTTTCACAACCCCGATTATGTTTGAAATGCAGGTGATGTAGCTTCCAAAATACTGCAATGCATAAACCACCAAAGTATGGCACATGGACAGACAAGTGGCAGTCAGGTATCATAATTAGAGAAAGTATCAGGAAAAGGGGTTGATACCCTAGCATTGATTAACCCAATTTAATAGCATATTTGTTAGCTATGCTTTCGAAACATGTCTGTTGACTCCCCAGTGTTCTGCTCACAGGCGGTACCTTCTATAGAGCAGGCTCCACTGACATTCCTAGGAGATTTTCAATGCCCTTGGTCTCTTGCTGTTGATATTTTCTCTTAGTTTTAGTCCATACTTCATGTTGCTCCTTTCCATAGTCCAGTCAATTCTTCTTTGTTTCTCTCTCCACTCGAACACATCACTAACCAACATATTTATTTGCCAATTGGTTATTTGAATTGGTTTAAAAAACATACATATTTTTCCTATGACAGAGAATAGCAATTTGTACTACAGTTCTCGGGAAACTAGGATTTCCAACTGTGGCAATGTGGGAAAACAAACTCTTAAATTGCAAAAAGCCTTTTCTGATACCCAGGGGTCTCTGGAACACATTCAATAATGTCTAAAATACCTTTCTCAGACAATACAGGATGCCAAATGAAATAAAATATGAAATAAAATAATAGGTACTTGGGTATTTTTAGTAGCATGCAAGTTCATATATATATATATATATATATATATATATATATATACACACACACACACACAACACACACATATATGAAATTTATGGGGAAATTCCGTTATCTTTTAATCTCATTTTCAAAAAATGCTGTGTTTTTGTGTGTGTGTGTGTTTATTTAATTATATCCTTTATGATAATCTAGGAGATAAATAAGGTGGGTAGTATTAGCATACCCATTGAGTGAATTCTGACTCATAGTAGCATTATAGAATAGTAGAACTCCTCCTTAAGGTTTCTGAGAGAGACTAAATCTCTTCGTGAGTAGGTAGCCTCATCTTTTCCCACAAGGTAGCCAGTGGATTTCGACCACAAACTTTTTGGTTAGCATCCCACTACTTAACCCACTGAGCCACCAGGCTTATACTCATAGGGAAACAAGCTGTGCAGAAGCAAAAGTAGGATCAAATTCATGCCTACTCCCTCTAAATGTCTTAGTTTTTTGCTGGTCATGTCACCTTCACCCCCAAGTCTGAAAGTCTTTAAATAGCTGAGATTTTGAAATATCAGGAATACTAGGAATAGGAGCTAAAGTTTTATGATACAAAGATGTTAGGATTCTCGCTCCTATCTTTGTTTAAAAAAAAAATCTTTCTTTTTTAAAACACAGATAAAATGAAGCCAACAAAGAATTTGCCTTAGGCCAGCTAAAAACTAGAGGCATCTGGACCTTGTTGGGGTGACCTTTCGCCTGGAGTGCACAGCTTTCCTGTCTCCTGAAGCTGTGAGCTTTTTCTGTAGTCGTGCTTTCCTTAGTTAGGAAGATAAATAATGGATACTATTCTTGGCTTGGTAAATATGTCTAAACATTCTCCCCTTGTTCATATTATTTGTTTGTTTTAATTTACATTTTAATTTTCATTATAAAGGAGTTGTATGTGGCATGTTTCTTTCATAAACTCCCCCAAAGACTCTTCAATCTATTAAAATAAGAGTGGAGAGAAAAAAAGGTGTGAGTGTTGTGTTGAGAGCGTGGAGAGGAGAGAGGGTGGGAGTGACTTGTTCCCATTTCCTTTGTGATGTGCATTTCCAATAACCTGTAGGGAACCCTTCTCTCCTTAAGCAGGACACATCCCTAGTATTTTTTTCTTCCCCCTCAATATTTATGATTAGAAACATAGTTGCAATGAGACACAATCCAGTGAAAAAAACTTTCTAAGAGAGCTATATGATTATTTTTAATGATGACAGAGGCTGGGAAAATAATAGTGTTAATTGCATAATAAACAATCATTATCCTGAGCTAATACGTAATTCATTTCAACGTACTGTTAGCTACCACTGGATCCTCTAATATGGGCCAGATAATTGACTTCCTTTCTGAAATGGAGTCTCTCTTCACCATACTCAAGTTCCACATCTGCCTCTCCCCTGCCCCTGTGAACTCAGCCTGCTGGTCTTGGGATTCAGAGGCTACTCTTCTTCAAAACTGGGTTCTTACCTTTGACCTCTCACAATTGATCTTAAATTATCTCCCTTATCCAACCAAATAAAAAGCATTCTTCATTTTTCACCAATTTTAAGTGTTTATAAGAGCAGTTATAATTTAAACACCACTCAAATACATATTATTCTCTCTAGCCCAACAATGGGTATAAACAGCAGTTTTGAGAATAGTACAGAATCAGGTAGTGTTTCCTTCGTTGTATATGACGTCACTAGGAATAGGAACTGGCTTGATGGTGCAACTAACCAGAGTAACTCCATGTAACTGGAAGAGATCCCTCAAGATCCCTAGGGAAAATAAAGCTCACCAAGTTGGAAAGGACATATATTTTTAAATTTTTCATATTCTGAGGGAGCCCTCCCTGGTGGTGCTGTCAGGTAAGCATTTGGACTGCTAACTGAAAGGTTGGTAGTTCAAACCGAAGGGTTGCATCGTGAAGATGAGCCAGTCAGTGTGCTGTGTAGCAAACGATGAAACATACAACTTTCCTCTAGTTCCTAAATGCTTCCTCCCCCCACTATCATTATCCCAAATTCTACCTTACAAATCTGGCTAGACCAGAGGATGTACACTGGTACAGATAGGAACTGGAAACACAGGGAATCCTGGGCAGATGAAGCCTTCAGGACCAGTGGTGAGAGTGGCGATACCAGGAGGGTGCAAGGAAGGTGGGGGGAGAAAGGGGTAACTGATTACAAGGATCTACATATAACCTCCTCCCTGGGGGACAGACAACACAAAAGTGGGTGAAGGGAGACGCCGGACAGTGTAAGACAGGACAAAATAATAATAATAAATTATCAAGGGTTCAAGAGGGAGAGGGAGATGGACATTGGGCCTCCACTCAAGCACTTACTCAAGGCAAGAACACATTGTTCTATTAAATTGTCATTCCATGATGCACACCTTCCCAACACGATTGCTAAAGAAAAATGTGTGAATAAGCAAATGTGAAGAAAGCTGATGGTGCCCAGCTATCAAAAGATAGAGCATCTGGGGTCTTAAAGGCTTGAAGGTAAACAAGCGGCCATCTAGCTGAGAAGCATCAAAGCCCACATGGAAGAAGCACACCAGCCTGTCTGACCACGAGGTGTAGAAGGGACCAGTTATCAGACATCAAAGAACTAAAAATCATATCAGTGGGTGCCCACCTCCCTGATACCATCATGGAAGACAAACGTGTGCATAAGCAAATGTGGTGAAGAAAGCTGATGGTGCCCGGCTATCAAAAGATATAGCATCTGGGGTCTTTAAAGGCTTGAAGATAAACAAGTGCCCATTTAGCTCAGAAGCAACAAAGCCCACATGGAAGAAGCACACCAGCCTGTGTGACCACGAGCTGTCTAAGGGATCAGGTATCAAGCATCAAAGAACAAAGAATCATATCATTGTAAATCAGGGTGAGTGCAGAGTGGAGACTCAAGGCCTATCGGTAGGCAACTGGACACCCCCTTATTGAGGGGTTGTGGGGAGGAGATGAGCCAGTCAGGGTGCAGGGTAGCAAGGATGAAACATATAACTTTCCTCTAGTTCTTAAATGCTTCCTCCCCTCCACTATCCCAATTCTACTTTACAAATCTGGCTAGACCAGAGGATGTACATTGGTACAGATAGCAACTGTAAACACAAGAAATCCAGGACAGATGACTCCTTCAGGACCATTGGTGAGAGTGGCGATACCTGGAGGGTGGAAGGAATGTGGAAAGGGGGAACCGAGTACAAGAATCTACCGATAGCCTCCTCCCTGGAAGATGGACAGAGGGAGGAGACGTCGGACAGTGTAACATATGACAAAATAATAATTATTAATTGTGAAGGGTTCATGAGGGAGGGGGAGTGGGGAAGGAAGGGGAAAATGAGCAGCCGATATTAAGGGTTCAAGTAGAAGGCAAATGTTTTGAGAATGATGATGGCAACAAATGTACATATGTGCTTGAAACAATGTATGTATGTATGGATTGTGATAAGAATTGTACGAGTCCCCAATAAAATGATTTTTTTTTTAATAGGGAGAGGGAGCAGGGAGGGAAAAAAATGAGCAGATACCAAGGGTTCAAGTAGAAAGCAAATGTTTTGAGAATGATGATGGCAACAAATTAACAAATGTGCTTGACACAATAGATGGATGTATGAATTATGATGAGTTCTATGAACCCTCAATAAAATGATTTAAAACTGGGAAAACATGTAAATTGTATAAAATAAAATATTCAATACAATTCATCTTCAAAAAATAAAAAAAGAAACATGTCCTTAAGAGAGAGGAAATGTGTCAGCATCTATTGGTTTAGCATTGAAGCCAATTTTTGAATTCTTTTTTTTCTTAGACGTTTTTTCTCTATCCCAATAAATTGAGGAATTGATTGAAAACTTAACAACTCCCAAATAAAACTGCACCATTCACTTTTAAAAATAATTTTTTGGGGGGCTCTTCCACTTCTTTCCATTACATCAGTTGTATCAAGCATATTTGTACATATGTTGCCATCATTATTTTCTAAACATTTACTATATATTGAGTGCACAATTCACTTTTTACTTGATAATATGACCTGCCATTCTATCAGAGAAAACTATTGAGTTCACATGGCATATTTGGCTCTTCAGATTCTATGTTGGTTGTTTCCCAGAACTTAATGTTCTTGTAGGTGTTGCTAATTGATTGATTAATTTGTTTCTGCATACTCTCAGGTTAAGCTAAGCTCTCTAATTAACAAAAAAAATCATTTCCCCCTCACTAAGATCATATCCCTCTGAGCAGTGAAAAGAGGGAGAGTTCAAAGGAGGAGAAAGGAGAGGAATGAAAAGATAATGGTGCCCTATATGTCAATCAATTCATTCATTATTCTTCTTTCATTGTGATACTGTCTATCATTTTATTTTCTTCTGTTCTATTTTAAAAGTCATAAATATTTGATTAATATTTTAATTCATTCTCTGGATGTTTTCTTAAAGTTTAAATTAGGCTTCTCTCTGTGTACCAGGTTCCTCACAGAAACAACAACAAAACTTACAATGCGCTTCTTAGGTATGTGATTCCATAATCCTCAACCATAGACATTTCTACTTAAAATCAGTTCTACACATGGAACAATATTCTTGTTATTTTTAATACTACAAGGAGGTTAAGTTACCTAGTATTGTGCCTCAACATGCCAACCGATTTACTATGCTCATTCGGTTTAATTTTTGAAGTTTAGCAATGCTGATTAGTGGATGCTGTGATTATAATCAGGCAATTAAAGGGAAATCTCAAACATCACTATTGAAGCTATAAGCAGTAAGAATAAGGCACTCAGAAAAAAATGTACTATCCAAAGCCAGTGGTTTGATTTTGTGAACATCACCAGGTTCTGGAGGCTCTTATTCCACACTCCACAGAAGAGTGTAGAGAATGGGTTACATTATTTCAACCATTTCACCAACCAGTGTTATAGATAATACATGTTTTGTATCTATTATTGTCTACAGGTGATTTATTGTCAGATGGAAACCATCTGTCATGAACATATTAATATTAGTAAAGACAGTCAATGAAGTTAAATGAAAATTTTACATGTACATTTAAGATAAAGGCATATTCCAAAGAATTATCTCATCTGTGATTAGACACATGAAGTTATTGGGTCAGGGAACCTAGCTGTTGGAAGAAAAAAGTAACTCTTTTCAGCCAATTGGATAGAATATTCTGCTTTATACTGAGTTTGAATTCATGTTTTTTTCTACTTGGAGCAATATGATGCTTTGAAGAGTGAAAATTGCGAAGAGGTAGGCATTACTTCCTCACTCTAAACCAAGCTTACTGTAGTGTGAAGATGTATTATGAAAATTATTTTTTCAAATAAAGAACAATATGTTAAACATACACAAGTTTGTAAGAGTGTGTGTGTGTGTGTATTATAAATAGTGACTAGAAAAAGAAAGATAGGAATTAGTGACCTGTAAGTTTATGTGTAAGAGAACAAAATATGAATGGCATAGTCTATATATAACTCTAATTGACATAAAGGAAACTATAATCCACTAGACTGAGTAAATCTGATCTAATCTGAATACCAAGTGGCTGTAAGAATAGGACCAGTGGTGTGAGTGGCGATACAGGGAGGGTAGAGGGAGAGTGAGTAGGAAAGAGGGAACTGATCACAAGGAACTATATGTGACCTCCTCCCTGGGGGACGGACAACTGAAAAGTGGGTGAAGGGAGACGTCGGACAGGGCAAGATATGACAAAATAACAATTTATTAATTATCAAGGGCTCATGAGGGAGGGGGGAGCGGGGAGAGAGGGGAAAAACGAGGACCTAATGCCGGGGGTTTAAGTGGAGAGGAAATGTTTTGAGAATGATGAGGGCAATGAATGTACAAATGCGCTTTACATATTGATGTGTGTATGGATTGTGATAAGAGTTGTATGAAAGAAAAAAAAGAGTTGTATGAGCCCCTAATAAAATGATTTTAAAAAAAAGAATGAGACTTTTCAAGGTGGGGTAGAAAGGGGGAGTCAATTATTAGGATCTACATATAACCTCCTCTCTGGGGGACGGACAACAGAAAAGGGGGTGAAGGGAGACATCAGACAGTGTAAGATATGACAAAATAATAATTTATAAATTATCAAGGGCACATGAGGGAGAGGGGACTGGGGAGGAAGGGGAAAAAATGAGCTGATACCAAGGACTCAAGTAGAAAGCAAATGTTTTGCAAATGATCAGGGCTACAAATGTACAAATGTGTGCTTGACAAAAATGGATGTAAGTATGGATTGTACGAGACCCCAATAAAATGATTTAAAAAATGAGACTTTTCTTTCTTACTCCTAGAGGGCTACATAATCTTTTGCCTCAAGTTCTAAGTATTTTGCTATAATAGAAAATAACTGAATGTAGCTATATAAATGTAGAGGAATATATATTTCTAGCATTGGTTGAGACAATCATTTTATTATTATTTAATTTCTCAAGTTAACTTCAAAAACTGATCAATTTATTTGGAGATTGAGCCATGCATTGTCAACAGGAAATTTCTCAATATATAGAAGGAAATAACTTAGTAATTGAAGTACAGAGCTACATGTGTTGAAAGTTTATAGAGCTCTGATAGAGCTGTGGGATATATGTTGAGCTGCTAACTGCTACAAACTCTTACCTGCCATTCTGTGGGGGGAAAGATGAGACTGTCCATTTTCTACAAAGATGTACAGCCTTAGAAACCATGTTTAGGGTCCTACTAGTCAGGATTGACTTAATGGCAGTTTTACTGATGTTGGTATGTTTTCCATTTGTGGTTTCATTGAGGACAATGCTATGTGACAGTATTTTTACTATGTTCATGTTGAATCTAATTATGTTTGAACTTGTTTGTTTTCACATAGAGGATCTATGCTCAACAAAAATAAATGGTAATTATTTTTGTCTACCATTATTTACAAGGATCCTACTGGCATGGTACTTAAGTGCTTGGCAGCTAATAGAAAGGCTGACAGTTTGAACCCTCACAGTGTTTCATGGGGAAAAGATATGACAGTCTTCTTTGATAAAGAATACAGCTTATGAGATAGTTTAGTCTGCCCTAGAGGGTCACTATAAATCTGAATCTCCTTGGTGGAAACTTGTTTGGTTGATTTGGGGTCATTATTTAAATAAACGACTCATCTCCAAAAACAGCAATAAGGCTATGCATGTGCATGATGAGAATTTTCTGGGTTTTTTCTCCCTATCGTCCAGTAGTTCTCTCAGTCCTTATCTATTATAGCATGTGGGTTTTGTTGTTTGATTGATTGGCTGATTGATCTCAGTTGAGTACAAGGTGAGCCTCGGTGCACTGTTGTTTTTTTTAACTTCAAATTTGCCAACATGTCAAGCAATTATCATTTAAAGTGTTTTAATTCCCCAAAGAGAATGGCATGTAATAGTGTTGTTGAGATCAGTTGGACGTCTACATTTATAT
This sequence comes from Echinops telfairi, assembly GCF_000313985.2. Classification (NCBI taxonomy): domain Eukaryota; kingdom Metazoa; phylum Chordata; class Mammalia; order Afrosoricida; family Tenrecidae; genus Echinops; species Echinops telfairi. The sequence continues at coordinate 20,615,649 of NW_022103958.1, forward strand.
ACTAGATTTTAAGGATTTACTTCCTAACCATAGTTTGGAAACTCTTTTGTTCTGTTTCAGTTGACTTAATATTATTATTTTTTAAATGTAGAATTCCATACTGTGGCAATGAAATCTGAATCCTTATTCAACATTAAAAAATGTTAGTTATATGTGTTTTTAAGCACTACACAGTGGTTTGGAGGGCTTTCATTAGATTTCTAAAAAGGAGATACTTTGCTACATACAAAGCCCTGACTCAGAAGCAGGTACTCTACAAAATGGTTTAGCACAAGGTTACCACAAATGTGTGTGATGTGTGCCAGGCAAGGAGACTACATTCTTTCTGGATGCTATTTGGAGCACTCGTGGATGCTATTTGGAGCACTCCTCTCCATACCCCACACCTGTCACTACCACTCATCTGTCATTTTGTTGTACTCTGGTTGCTTGTATGTTGCTGTGGTACTAGAAGTTATGGCACTAATATTTCAAATACCAATAGGGTCACCCATAGTGGACAGGTTCAGCAGATCTTCCACACTGAGATAGACTAGGCAAACTAGGAAGCAGGACTTGGCAATCTACCTTTAAAAAGAACTGGCCAGTGAAAATCTTATGACTAGCAGTTCCAGAAGAAGGGTCCCTTAGTTGGAAGGCAATCCAAGCGCCATTGGGGAAGAGCTGTCTCCTCAACCTTAGTGCCTTTGGTGGAGTACAGCTTTATAGGCCTTCATTTTCTGATGTGGCTTGGCAAACTAAGAAGAAATGACTGCAACCATCCATTAGTAATCAGAACTTGGAATGTATGAAGTATGAATTGAGGAAAATTGGAAGTTGTAAACAATGAAATTGAATACATAAAAATTGATATCCTATAGAGTCAACTAAAATGGACACTTATTGGCTGTGTTTGAAGCAGACAGTCCTGTGGTTGACCAGTGTCTGGAGAAGTTTATATTTATGCATGGTGAACTGGAGGGACAGTGAAAAAGAAGAAGGCCCTCGACAAGATGGACGGACACAGTGACGACAACCATGGGCTCAGGCATAAGAACAGTTGTGAGGACGGCGCAGGACCGGGCAGTGTTCAGTTCTGTTGTATGTCGGGTCAGTATGAATTGGAACAAACTCAATGGCACCTACCAGCCTACCAACATGGCCCACTAACCGTCTTGGAAACCCACAGGGGCAGTTCTACCCTGCCCTACATAGTTGCTTTAAGTTGGAATCAGCTTACTGGCAATGAGGTTAGCTTTTGAGTGTTGGTATGGCCTACAGTGCCAGGAATGACTAATTGAAGAGGAATGATGTTGTGTTGCATTTCTTGTTTAAAAAAAATCTATCCTGAAGTATAATGCTGTCAGGATAATCATGCATCTACAAGGAAGACCAGTCAATATGAATATTACTAATGCCATAGATGAAGTGGAAGATCTGAAGATGATCAAACATGCAATCAATATGCATTGATGATTGGAATGATTGGAATGTGAAAGTTGGAAACAAAGAAAGATCAGTAGTTGGAAAATATAGCCTAGATGATAGAAATGACCAAGAGATTGTTGGCTAGCATAGACTTACTCATTGGAAGTACCTTTAATCAACAATATAAGTGATGAAATACTTGAGAACCTTGTCAGTTGAAATACACAGGAATTAAAATCCTCTACATCTGTGGGAAAAGATGACCAAGAGGTTCTCATCAATTAGAATGAGGCAATAATTATTCATATGCAAGTTGAAGCTGAAGAACATTAGAACAAATCCTTGAAAGCCAAATTATGACCTTTAATATATTCCACCTTACTTAAAAAACTTAATTGTTCTTTGAGTAAAAATTTACATAGCAAATTAGTTTCCTGTTTAGCAATTTATACAAAAATTGTTCCATGACATTGATTTCTGGCCCCACATTATGTCAGAATGCTCCCCATTTTTACCCTAGCTTTCTTATTTCCATCCCTCCAATTTCCCTCTTTCAGCTTTGCTTTTGACTAGAGGAGGAGGAGGAGGAAGGGGGTGGGGAGGAGGAGGAGGGGGAGGGCCTGATTAACCTCTCTGAGCTGACCCGGTATATCTTGGTTACATCTGTAAAGGTTACGTAACAGATGCTACTACCATTACCGAGTGTCTTCAGACCTTTTGTAAAAGCTGCATTGTGAGACATTTTTACTATAGCAAGAGATGTCCAAAATGCAACGTAGTAATACATCAAACACAACCTCTTTATAACATAAGGTTGGACCGACAATTAGAAGACATAGTGTACAAATTAGTGATCGATATAGAGGAAAGAGAAAAAAAGCGAATGCATGATTTCTATGAAGAAAGAGATCTAGAAGTGCCTAAACTAGCTGTCCCACAACAGTATCTTCAAGCAAAAGAAAAATCTAAGAAAGCCCTGGAATCAGTGTTTCAGATTCCACCTGAACTTGACATGTCTTTATTACTGGAGTTCATTGGTGCTAATGAAGGAACGGGACATTTTAAGCCACTGGAAAAGAAGTTTGTCCGAGTTTCAGGAGAAGCAACTATTGGGCATGTAGAAAAATTCCTCAGAAGAAAAATGGGTCTGGATCCAGCTTGTCAGGTAGATATCGTATGTGGTGATCACCTGTTGGAGCAGTATCAAACTCTAAGAGAAATCCGATGTGCAATAGGTGATGCAGCCATGCAGGATGGTCTGCTTGTCCTACATTATGGTCTTGTGGTTTCTCCTCTGAAAATAACCTGAAGATTCTAGAAGTATCTTGAGGAGGGAAACAAAATGAAGAGGCTTCTGCAGGACTGCATCTCACCAAAGATTTTTATGAAATATGTGACTGCTACCACTTTGTGCTATTTGAGTTAGAATTTACCTATTTCAGCACCAAGAACAATAGCATTTATAAATACAACTTAGACTGATGAAGTGCACTATTTTACTAGAGGCTGTATAAAAAATATCCATAGCTCGGGTAAAATTTAAACATTGCATTTTAAAATTTTATTTGACTTCAGAACTTTGACATTGATTTTTGCTTCCTTTTCTCTGAGGCAGATCAGTTAGTGTGTTCTTCATTGAGCCATAGCCTTTCACGTTGGTGCTGGGATTTGCTTTCAGGGGTGGTATCAGTCAGTCAGTCATCCTTGGAAAAGAAGTATGCTTTTGAGCTGGAGAGAGCTAAAACCCTCTTTGTTTAACTCCAGGTTATGATCTCACACAAGATAAAAAAATTAGTCACTTTTGCATTTTGCCATCGTAGTTTCAACTTAAAAAAAAATACCAGCAACACTACTAAAGGAATGTTACTGAATTCTAAAATGAATGAATTAGTGTCTTCTGTGTGAAGAGAATGTCTTCTATAAGATATATACTTTCAATGTAATAAGACTTCCTTAATATATCCTACAGCAAGGTGACTCTGCTATAATATGTCAGTTTGGTTACCACTTATTTTATTTGAATACATAATACAGTGTGAATACTTTGTAATGTCACAGATTCTTCAAGTAACAAGTGTTAGATGAATTTGAGAAGTGTACAGAATATGTCCTCATTCAGTTTAATAATAATTTTCCCATTATTTTTTCCCAGTGGTGTACAGAAGAAGGATGTTTGTGAGCCCCCTCACTTGCATGCAAACGTTTGTTGTAATCATTATTTTGCCTAAAATAATTTTGATGTTTTCAGTTTTTTTATGCTTTCTTAAAGAAATATTTTATAGGCCCTATTTCACAACAAAATTTTCAACTATGTAACAATGGTTATGAAACTGGACAAGAATTGGCAACTGTTTTATAAATTTGTTAATTGTGTATAAATCTCTTCTAAAAGATAAAATTATTTTAACCTAAAAAATATATTTTTTCAGATTATTTATTCACATTGTAGCCTCTGGGTTACTATGAAATGTTTGTTGCTTCTTTGTAATCAGCAGAGCTTTCAGATTTTCTTGGTTTAGTGCTCTATTTAATATATATGAATACTAAATTTATGCAAAATAAAAGGAAATTTCATGCTTGGGAGGAATAGAAGTTTATGTGCTTTTACCTTTCCTTACCTACAGAAAACAGCATCCATTAAAGTAACGTAGAATAAAAAGAGTTTTTCCTGGCTTCATTTTTGAAAATTCACCTAGAAATGTCAAGATTTCCTATGTAACATTTTAAAACTTTTCTAAAGTTGTTTTATTATACCATTATAATGTTTTATTTTTTTAAATGATCTCTCTCCCACTCTTTTTTTCCCTAGAAGAGCACTAAGGCAAGGAGTGAATAATCTTCAATCTATAAAGTGCATATTTATGAAAAAAGTGGATATATTTGAAAAATTGCATGTATTTTTATGCTCCTATTTACTTGTTACTATGGCAACCACCACACTGCCTAGTATTTATGTTGTCTAAGATTCATCTTACCTTTTCAAAGAAATAAATATGCCAGAACCATGTATTGTATTTACTTTAGTGTTTAGAGAAATATTTATTCTAAAGCATATTTTTGAAGAAAAGTAGCAATAAATAATGTAAACTTCAGCTAGGCTTAAATGGTACCTTGTCTTGTAGTATGGTTTTAAATCAAAATAATTATATTTTTTTCCTGTCCTTTATAAAAATCAGAAGAATAGAAATAATGAATTTTTTAAACACACAAGTCAGTTTTGAAATGTAGTCTTTTGATTTTTCTTATTTTTAGATGACTTCATATTTTGATTCATAACACATTCCTGAAAATATAAAGCATGAGCACTTAGACAAAATGCTTAATGATAGCTACATAAATCAGAAAATGAAAATAGTTTACATTTGTAATTGAACTGATTCTTTAACCATTTGAATAAAAGATTTAGAAGCTGCACTTGGAATAAAAGGCCTTGTTATTTATTTATTTACTTATGTTTCATTATTTAAATAGTTTTCTGGCATGGTTGATACATAAATATAATTTTTTAATGGTAAACATGAAAGGGAAATTATGAAGCATAAAATCAGACATGTTTCATGTCACATACTACCTGTTAAAAAAAACTGCAATCCAGCATGTAAGTACAACAGAATAGTGAGCATATTGTCTCTGATACTTGTAAACAGGATGGATATACAGTTTCACAGTTTATGTTGACAGTATCTTTGTGGGAAATGTAATTATCAAATGGATTATAACATGTTCTAGTATTAAGATTATTAATAGTAATTTTAATTGCCTTTTTCAAGATAATTGGATATGTTCTCAGAATTATATGGGAAAAGGGGCATTGGGCTAATTAGATATTTTGAACTCAGTTATTTAAAAAATATCCAGAAGTTTAACATATATTCTATATTTTAGAATTTTTTCTTTTAAAAATTATTCTTAATAAAATTAAAATTGTCTATAATCCATCAATTCTCACATATTATCGCTAAATATTCTTCCTTGAGTATAAATAATTTAATAATAGTAACGTTAAAAATAAACTTTTTACTTGCAGGTAGTAAAATTATTTCTACCAGGTAGGCCATTCTTTTAAATTGTCAAAGCTAATAAATAGTATTTTATTCTTGTAATGTATAGATTTTCATATGGCATATTTCTTGTAGTTTTAGAAATTGGTACATTTCTAAAAATAAATTTTATATCCAAATATATCTTGATGGCCTTAAAGTTATTCATATATTTCATGTATTTCTAGAACTTTATTGTTCATGAATCATTCAATGATAGGGTCAAATGTATGTATCTAAGAACTACATCTTTATAGTAGGAAGTATTTTGAAGCATTTGAGCCAGTTAGATTTTTAAATGGGATTTTTAAAATTATGTTCTTAAATATCTAATAACATAGGTATGTTCTCAGTAAATATACACATCCATATGTAAATGAAATATCTGGTGTGTTCATACTTTTGTTTAAAGAAAGACTATATAAAGTCATACTTGAAATCTGTAGACTAATATTCAAAATATATAATTGTGTATAACTCCAAGAGTAGAGGATTATAAGGGATTTTCCTATTTTTATGCTTCTTTTTCATCTTAACATGGGCATTTCTACAAATAAATCCAGTTAGCATAATGTAATGAAAATTGTGTTTACATTCATTGTTAAGAAATTTCAACAAGTAGAGGAACAATGTCTTCTTGTTGAGCATTAATTTCCATTGTCATTTTTTTTTAAGTCTGAAAAATAGTTGGTACTCAGTAAATACCTACAAGGCCACAAAGAAGCTTTGTTTATGTTTAAGTAAGCTTGATTTGCTTATCATAACAATAAGGAATGAAGATATATAAGGTGATAAGAGTATAGAAGAACTGCTATAATTACAATAGATTTGGTGGAATAGAACAAGACAAAAACTAGATGACAAGATTTATTCTAGGGTATTTAATCTGAATTATAAAATTATAGCTATTAAAATAAAACATTTAAGCAAAACCTTTATTATTGAAATCCTGACAGGAACAATAACAACTCTTAGAGCCTAGTGCGTGGCCATGTCCATCCACCCCCACCTTTCTTAATTGAACTAATTTTTATCAAAGCAGATTCGATAACATCACTTTCCTCAGGAATATAACTGCTACATTATAGAAGAGTAGGCTTCTATAAGAGTAGACTTCCTATTGCTTCAAAAATTGGAGAAGAGCATTGGCAATGTAATCTCTATGTGGTTTGCATTTTGATAAAACACCAAAGGAGATTCAGTGACAAAATCATGTCTTCTTTCTCTGGATTGAACAGTCAGCATTCTGGGCCCGATCTGTGGGAGAAAGTCCTTTACAAAATAAGCTCTTTGAAGGCACAATTTTGAGGTGCCTCTTATTAGTTTGGGGATAGCAACTTGGAGAAAGCAATTTATATGGTCTCCTGAAGCAAGGGTCATTATCTTGACAATACCTTAAGCTATCTGGGTCATACCTGGAGGGTAAAAGGGCTTCTGTTGTGGTCTGGTGGTTTTGTTGTTTCTATATTGGTGGAAGGCTATTTAGATGATAGGAAATATGGTATTAAGCTGCTGGCATACCGCAGAAGACTAAGGTAGATATACCCTAGGACCGCGTGGATTATGGTCCAAAGCTCTATATAAAAGCTTCCAAATGTGTATTGTTTGAAATTTGCCTTTGGATAGTAACCTCAAACTATTCTCCAATCATACGGTACCAGCTATCTGTGCTGGAAACTGGAGAACAATGACCTAGACTCAATTAATTTGATAGCAGTTTAATATTTCTCTGTCCTTGCTTTTCTCTCTCTCCTATTTATATGTTCTCTGTTATATTCATCCTATTAGAATATACTACGTAAGTTTTAATATTCAGTTCTCATGTAGAAGATAAAATAAGTGAGATGATGAAATGCATAAGAAATGTTGAGCATAGATATTAGGTGTGTTAGACTGGGTGGTCTACAGAAACAAGTCCAGTAATACTCATTTATGTATAAGAAAGAAGTTTTTAAAAATCATTTTACTGGGGGCTTGTACAGCTCTTATCACAATCCATACATCCATCCATTGTGTCAAGCACATTTGTACATATGTTGCCATTATCATTTTCAAAACATGTTATTTCTACTTGAGCCCTTGGTATTAGTTCCTCTCCTCCCCCCTCCACTCTTCCACCCGCATGAACCCTTGATAAATGATAAATTATTATTATTTTCATATCTTACACCATCCTCTGTCTTCTTTGACTCATGTCAGAATGTGAAAATTATAGAGCAATATTATTATTTTTAGAGCAATATTATTATTTTTAGAGCAATATTATTAATACCACATTCAAATAAAATTTTGCTGGAGGTCACTTAACAGCATTTGCAGCAGTACATTGACAGGGAGCTTCTAGAAGTTCAAGATTCAGAAGAGGCCATGGAACGAGAGCTATGATTGCTGATGTTAGATGGGACTCGGCTGAAAGAGAATTCCAGAAATATGTTTACTTCCTGTCTCCACACAACCTCTCCAACACTTGTTGCTTTCTGATTTTTTGAATTGGGATAACTTTGAGGGTGTTAGGTGGTACCCCATTATTGTTTTAATTTGCATTTCCCTTATGGCTAAAGAGCGGGAACATTTTCTCATATGTTTGTTGGCCATTCGGATTTCTGCCGCTGTGAAACTTCTGTTCAGGTCCTTTGCCCACCTCTTCAGTGGGGAATTGGTTTTTTTCTTTTTGGAAGCTAGCAGAGTATTGTAGATTTTATTAATAAGGCCTTTGTCTGATTTTTCATTGCTAAAGATGTTTTCCCAGTCCATGGACTCTCTTATTACTCTCTTGGTGAATTCTTTCGATGTACACAGGTGTTTTATCTTCAGTGTCTGGGGTCTTAAAGGCTGGAAGGTAAACAAGCGGCCATCTAGCTCAGAAGCAACAAAGCCCACATGGAAGAAGCACACCAGCCTGTGTGATCACGAGGTGTCGAAGGGATCAGTTATCAAGCATCAAAGAACAAAAAATCATATCATTGTGTGCTCACCTCCATGATACGATCGCTGAAGACAAATGGGTGCATAAGCAAATGTGACGAAGAAAGCTGATGGCGCCCGGCTGTCGAAAGATATAGCATCTGGGGTCTTAAAGGCTTCAAGGTAAACAAACAAGCGGCCATCTAGCTCAGAAGCAACACAGCCCACATGGAAGAAGCACACCAGCCAGTGTGATCACAAGGTGTCGAAGGGATCAGATATCAGGCATCATCAGAACAAAAAAATCTTACCATAGTGAATGAGGGCGGGGAGTGAGGAGTGGAGACCCAAAGGCCATTTAGAGGCCACTGGACATCCCCTTACAGAAGAGTCTTGGGGAGGAGATGAGCCAGTCAGGGTGCGATGTAGCAACGATGAAAAATACAACTTTCCTCTAGTTCCTAAGTGCTTCCTCCGCCCCGCCCCCCCCTAATATCATGATCCAAATTCTGCCTTGCCTTGTAAGTCTGGCTAGAGCAGAGGATGTACACTGGTACAGATAGGAACTGGAAACACAGGGAATCCAGGGCGGATGATCCCTTCAGGACCAGTGGTGTGAGTGGCGATACTGGGAGGGTAGAGGGAGGGTGGGTTGGAAGGGGGTACCGAGTACAAGAATCTGCATGTGACCTCCTCCCTGGGGGACAGACAACAGAAAAGTGGGTGAAGGGAGACGTTGGACAAGGCAAGATATGACAAAATAATAATTTATAAATTATCAATGGTTCAGGAGGGACGGGTGAGCGGGAAGGGAGGGGAAAAAATGAGCTGATGCCAGGGGCTTAAGTGGAGAGGAAATGTTTTGAGAATGATGAGGCAATGAATGCACAAATGTGCTTTACACAATTGATGTATGAATGGATTGTGATAAGCGTTGTATGAGCCCCTAATAAAACAATTTTTCAAAAGCTATTAAAAGTATGTTTACTTGTGTTTTATTTAATATACAAATGCATCTGACTGTGCAGATCATAACACATTATGGATAACACTGAGAAGAATAGGAATTCTAGAACACTTGATTATGCTCATGCAGAACTTGTTCATGGATCAAGAGGCAGTTTTGTGAACAGAACAAGGATTAGTGCATGGTTTAAAATCCAGAAAGGTGTGCACCAGGGTTGAATCATTCTTACTCTATCTGTATGCTGAACGAATCATCAGAGAAGCAGGATTATATGAAGAAGGATGCAGCATCAGGATTGGAAAAAGGCTTATTAATAACCTGTGATGTGTAGATGACACAATCTTGCTTGCTGAAAATAAGGAAGGATTGAAGCACTTGCTGGTGAAGATCAAGGATTTCAGTCTTCAGTATAGATTAAAGAAAACTGAAATCCTCACAACTGACCAATGGGCAACATCATGAGAAGTGGAGAAAAGATTGAACTTGCCAAGGATTTTATTTCCACGGAGCCACAATCCATGCTTATGAAAACAGCTGTCAAGATGAAGTGACACACGTTGCATCGGATAAGTATGATGCCCAAGGCCTCTTTGAGGACTAAGATGCACCTGACCCAAGCCATGGTATTTTCAATAGCCTCCTATGCATGTCAAAGTTGGACTTTGAATAAAGAAGATGGAAGAATACTTGGTGTGTTTGAATTGTGGTTCTATCAAAGAATATTGAACGTATGATGCAATGCCAAAAGAACAAGCAAACCTGTCTTGGAAGAAATACTGCTAGAACGCTCCTTAGAAGCAAGGATGGCCAGACTTCACATACTTTGGACATGTTACCAGCAGAGAACCAGTCCATGGGAAGTGACAGCATGCTTGATAAAGTAGACAGCAGTGATAAAGAGGAAGACTCGTGACAAGATGGATTGACACAGTGGCTCCAATGACGGGCTGGAGCATAATAATTTGTGAGGATGGCACCGGACCAGGCTTTTGCTTTTGCTGTGAGTTGGTATGGACTCAATGGTACCTAACAACAAAAACAGTATTGAATAGTGCAAGAGTTATTGCAATCATACTCATGAAATCATCCTTTTATCTCAGGATGGAAAATGTTTGTAAATAAACTTGTTGGTGTCCTCAGAGTCTGCTCCCTATATACAAAAGAACCAAACATCACTCAATTTTGTGCCACTTTCATGATCATTGACATGATTGAGATCATTGTTGGGGCTGTTGTGTCAGTCTGTCATATTAAGTGACTCCTTCATTTTCCATGACCCTCTTCCTTACTAAACATGACATCCTTTTTAGTGATTGGTCTTTCCTGATGATATATTCAACGTATGATGTAAACTTGTTTCTTTATCCTGCCTTCTACTGCACATTTATTATTGTATTTATTCTAGGATTGATTGGTTTGCTCTTAAGGCCTGAGTTCACTATTTCATTTGAATTTGAAAAATAGTGACTCTTCTAAATATTTTATTCTGTCTACATTTTTAGCTGTGATTCCTCAAAAGAGAATACATTTGTCTCATTATTTTATTAGTTATTCTGAATTATAGCCAGTTTGATAAAAGGAAAAAAAATACTTGATTTTTTCCAATTCTTCAGAATAATAAATTAGTTTCATAGTAATGTCTAAACATGGCTGCTTAAACAATGATATTTTAAATGCTACTTTCATATTATTAGGTGAATATTTTAATTTATTTGATATGTTTAGTATTTGTTTCTCCTTTATATAGAGATTTTCTATCTTTGGCATAGAATTCCCATCAATTTTATCCCTCTGTTTTTCTGAAAAACCTAGTTCGTTTTTATAAGTTTTTGTGCCATCAGAAATGATGCACGTTCCCACTATCATTTTTACATTTCTATCTCCAGACATAAATATTATAGAGATTTATTGTCAATAACCATATATTTAATAACATTAACAAGCTCTTCTTCAACAGTAATTAAAAAAAATCATTTTATTGGGGGCTCATACAACTCATCACAATCCGTACATACATCCATTGTGTCAAGCTCATTTGTACATTTGTTGCCATCATCATT
>NW_022103958.1:20627763-20665932 GCF_000313985.2 Echinops telfairi
CACAGAAACTCATGTATAAGAGAGAGTTTTATATAAAAGTTAAGTGCACATCAAGAAAACATCCCAATCTAGTGCTGCCCAAGCCCACAAGTCCAAAATTAACCCATATGTCCAACACCAATCTACAAAGTCCTCCTCCATTTCACAAAATAGATGCAATGACGCCAACTGCAATAGATGCAAGGAAAGCCAAGTCAGTGAATGTGTAAACATCTCAGCACTGGCAGGTTTCTCCACACGGGTGCTCCAGCACCTAGGGCTGCATTGGGGTAGGTCCATGTGGCTTCTCCTCAAGGATGTTTTGCAGGAAGTGAGCTTTGCCAGCTAAAGCAGCTGGTCTGATCATCAGAAAGCAAGAGACTGGAGAACTAGAAAGGTGAGACTTACTGAGCCATTTATCCCTCTACCCTTCAATTAACCCCACATTTGTTAGCACAGTAAACTAACTCAGCACCCATTTGTCTTCAGTGATTGTGTCAGGAATGTGAGCATCATGGAATGCCAATTTAATAGAACAAAGTGTTCTTGCATTGAGGGAACATTTGAGTGGAGGCCCAATGTCCATCTACTACCTTAATACTAAACCTATAAATATATGCACAAAAGTCTATTTCCCCATCATCATATTTAAATATATTTACATATATATGCCTGTATTTAGACCAATAGTAATTTTTCATTCTTTTTTTTTCTCTCCTTGGACTTATATGAGGGGCTTCAGCAAGTTTGTGGAATAACTCCATTATCTTTTCTATTTTTCTATTGATAGTGTCATTAATTTAGCCAATGATATAGAATTTGAAACACAGTTGAGAAAATGACATTATACATCATGTATAGGCTGGTTACACACCACAATAAATGAAGTGTTGATATTACAGATTGGACACTATATAATCAATGGAAGTTAGTGATAAGGCAAAACTTTCAATAATATTCATTTCTTTTCATTCTAATTTTCAACAAATATTTTGAAGCCTCCTCATATTCCTATTCAATTTGTTTCACAATTTTATCCTGATGTAATATACTTTCTCCTGAAAAGATTTTCATGAATACTCTATCACATTCCTTCATAACAAAAACAAATTAAGTTTAAATTTTTTATTGTTAAATTAGGTGTTAAATTATTTCTTTAGGATTGAGTATCCATTGAGTATTTAGGAAAAAACCTCAAACTCACTGCCATCAAATTGATTCAGACTCATAGGGACCTTATAGGATAGGGCCAAAGGCCGATGTGAGTTTCCAAGACCAAGTTTTTATGGGAGTAGAAAGCCCCATCTTTCTCCCTTGAAGTGGCTCCTTATTATTATTAGTAAACAATAATTCAGTACAGCATGAATATTTTCACGTTTTATACTTATTAAACATACAAAGAAAAAATTATTAGAAATTCATATATTGACAATATAGATCGGTGGAGGAATAGTTATTGTTATTTATTTATCATTTATTATTGGTTTTTGATTCATGAAATTGTGGCATTGTCCCTTGGTTGGAGTGCCTGGAGGATGTCATATTTGGGGATTAAGAGGAATGACTTTCCTTTGTAAAATAAAAGAGTGAAGATTGTGCAAGAATAACTGCAATGGTACATGCAGCTTATTGGAAAGGTGGACTTTAGGAAAGCATATATATGAAATACAGTGGCCCATACTTCCGTGGTTTGCTTGCCAACTCCTTGGAAAGTCTCCATCTTCTGTTATTGGTTCTGATTTGAAGACCACTAATTCTTAGCTCTTCAGTAGCTGACATATAGTACTTATTATGAATAGCCATATCAACTTTATAAGGTGATATAATCTTATGTCATGACCTGTATAAGATGAGAAAGAGACATGAGATTCAGAATCATCATGAAGCTAGTTCCTTTGAGGTGGCAAGATATACCACTACTTTCCAATATTTTCACCATTTCTCACATCATGTGTCCTTACCTCAGTACTCTACTTCTTTCCTGGGCTTGATATCTGATACAACGGCCACACGGAACTCACAGACCAGACTTAAAATTATGCAGTTTATTGGGGGAAGTAGCAAGCACTGGTGACGTAAAGGGTTACTCATTAGGCTGCTAACCACAAGGTTGGCAATTTAAACACCAGCTGCTCTGTGGGAAAAGAGACTTTTTGCTCTTCTTGTAGAGATGTACTGCCTCAAAAACCGACAAGGGCAATTTTACTCTGCCGTATAGGGTCATTATGAGTTGGAACCGACTCGATGGCAATGTGTTTTGAGAAAAGGCTACAATTCATGATCAGAATCAACTTGCAAGTGACAAGATTCAAATCAGGAGACAGGAGACAGTTTGTCAATCAAAACATCTTCTAACCAAGACTTTTTCACTCTTTCCCACTCATGCTCATAGACTCTTCTCTTGGTCATGCTACAAGACTTTCCTTTGGTTATGCCCATTGTCAGGCTCTTTATTGGCAGGCATTGTGCCTGCTAGTGGCCCTTCTCTTGCTGGTGCCAGTCAGTAGCCTTTGCCACTGGGCTTTGTTAGCCTCTGCCCTTCTTCGACAAGTATTAGCAGCTCTTTAGCTCTGCCAGTAAGTCTCGTGCTTGAAGGTACTCAGCCCTTCCCATGAGCCAACAAATCCAATGCAGTTGCCTCTCTTACTCTCTGGGCCAGTAAGCTAGCTATGCCATGTTGTGCCAGTATGCTGTTTCCTGCTGTTCTTATTGCTTCTACTGCTTCTCTGTTGCTGGAATCTACTGTACTTGTTTCTATTCTTTCATTCTTCAGTGTTATTGTTCTTTCTATTTCTAGAAGGTTCTCAGCAGAGGGACTGATCATTCAAAGGACATGCTCTGCTCCAGACTCCTCTTGGTGGAAGTGATATCTCCTCAACTTTTGTGGAATTGGCTCTTATATTCAATTTCAAAGCATCACCTTCCCAGATAGACCAGGAACTGACCAGTCCCTTCCCTTCAGTAGAATAAAAGTCACTCAATTTGCATAGTACCCTAACCAATCCCTGGAAGGTGCATATACACAAATCACAGGACATGTCCCAACCAATCATTTTGGATGAAATTATAAACCCAAAGCCAGAAAGACCATATATAAAAAGACACCTATATACTGCAAATAGGGATGATTATTATTATTCTCATTTTACAGATGAAGAAACTAAAGCATAGAGAGATTATATTGCATATCTAAATTGATATAGCTAATAAGTAGGCAGCAAGAATGAAAACTTAGACAATCTGGTTCTAGAATCCAGGCTCATAACCACTATAGTCAGTTTCTCTTTGTCAGAAAGGATAGAACAATGGATCTCAGCATGTTCATGAGAAGAGAGAGTATGTCCATGTACAGTTGTAAAGAAATGTGAAGGAAAGAGAAAATGTGGGTTTTTTTAGCATGCCAGTGAATAAACTATGTGTGTTAAATAAACATAAGACAATACTTTTATCTGTAATGTATTAAAATACCATTGTACTCAGTGTCTGTCAAATTGGAATTAACACATTTTAATTTTTTAAGTTTCTAATTAACAATTAGTTCTCACTTAATTAGTAATGTGCAGGAATGTTATGTGAAAACCTATTATATTCTGCATATTCTACTTAACCTGTGAATATATTCTCCTTTTAGTGAGGATGACATTGTTTTTATAGTAACATTGCAGAAGAAATATTACATTTAATAATGGTAATGATTTCACACTTATAAAACTCATTCCACTTAAAAGCATCGTGAAATGGGTTAACTATTTAATATGGAAAAAAAAACCCAGTAAGTATATCCATCACTTAAATGATTACCTCTTTCTTTGAAAATTAGGTTTGTAACCATGCCTAAGTAAAATAAAACTATTGCTGTATTTCAAGAGTCATCTTTAATATTTGAGTGTAAATTTTATTCTCTAATAATTGGATTATATAATAAATATACCCGTACCGTCAAGTGATTTTATTCTGCAGGATGATTTATTATCTAATCATATGATTTTTACTTGCATACAACTGGATTTTTCACAGTTTGGAAGGACTCAAAGTATGACAAAATTCAACTACAATGGCCTTTAAGGAAGCTTGAAAGTAACTGGCAATCTTGTTTTAACACACATAAAGATAGAAGGGAAGGGAAGGCCTACTGCCCACTGGTCTCCAGTTGAAATGCTAGAAAAGTGGTGGGCAGAGAAAAGAACTTTCTCTTATTAAATGGTGTCCAGAGAGATGTCATTTCTTATTTTAATCGAAAAGTAATATTCACCACCACTCCTCTGTCAATGTGTTCTACTGTGGTAGCTTGTTGGTTGCTGTAGTACTGGAAGTGACACCACTGTTATTTCAGATATTAGCCGGATCACACATGGTAAATAGATTTCAGCAGGGTTTCCAGATTAAGAGAAACTAGGAAGAAGGGATAGGAGCATTATTTCTGAAAAATTAGCCACTTAAAAATCTTAAGAAAATCAGGAAACTTTTCTGAGATAGTGCTAGAAAGTGAGCCCCTCAGGCTAGAAGGGACTCAAATATGAAAGAACTGCCCATTCAAAATAGGGGTACCTTTAATGTCAAGGATAGAGGAAAGCTTTGAGGCATTTGTTTGCTGATGTGGCACAACTCAAAGAAGAAACAGCTGGAAATATTCATTAATCATTGGAATGTGAAGTCTATGAAATGTGAGTCTAGAAAAATTGAAAGTCATTAAAAATTAAATGCAACACATAAAGGTTAATATCCTCAGCATTAATGATGGCCTGGTATTGGCCATTTTGACTTAGAAAATTATGTAGTTTGCTATGTCAGCATTATAAATTGAAAACGAATGACATCACTTTCATCTTCAGAAAGAATCTTTCAAGACACAATAGTAGCTACATACTTACAAGGAAGATAAATTAATACTCCTATCATTCAAATTTGCTAAAGCCAGTGATCAAGAAATTGAAGCATGATGCCAATTTCCTGTCAGAAATTGATCAAACATGCCTTCAAGATACACTGAAAATTACTAGTAGCTCAAAGTTGGAAATGTAACAGGATTGATAGTTGGAAAATATCACTTTGGTGATGGAAATGATGCTGGAGATTTCATGATAGAATTTTGCAAGACCAATGACTTCTTCATTGCAATTATCTTTTTTCAATAACATTAAAACTATACATATGAGCCTCAGGAGCTAGAATACAATTGCCTACATTTGTGCGAAAACACAATAGAGAAACTCACCATCATCAAAGCCAGGACCTGACTAAAAAATACACAATCAACTGCTCATGTTCAAGTTCAGATTGAAGCTGAGAAAGTTCAAACATGTTGACAAGAGTCCAAATATGACTGCAGTAGGGAGAAATTACTGGATAAAAGTTGGAAACAAAGAACACATCAGTAGTTGGAAAAGAAGGCCTTGCTGACAAAACTATGCTGGTGATAATAGCAAGAGAGAATTGGGGAATATACACTTGAACTTTCTGAACAGAATACAAAGGAATCAAATCAACTACATCTGTGAACAGAGATGATGGAGACGACTTAGTATCATCAGCCCCTGATCTGCTGTGGAATAGCTCATCAATTGCTCATATGCAAGTTCAGGTTGTAGGTGAAGAAAAATTAAACAAGTCTACAAGAACCAAAATATGACTTTGACTATATTCTACCAGATTTAGATATCTCAAGAACAGATTTGATGCACTGCACACTAACAAGCAAAAATTAGAGGAGTTGTGGGGTGACATCAAGAACATCAAAAATGAAGAAAGTGAAAGGTTATTACTTTTTCATCAAAGAAAGAAAAGTTCAACTGAATTTGAGAAGACACACTGAAACTTGCTTTTGAATATGGGGAATCTACTAGAAGCTCCTTAGATGCAAGAATGTCATGATATCCTTTTGTGTACGTTGGATTGGACATGATGTCAAATGGGCAGAAAAATGGGTAAAGTAAAAGGTCATCCAAAAAAGAGGGAGATGAGGGGCCGGCCCCAATCCCAACTATGTGGACAGCTTCCCCCCCCCCCCAGAAGAATGTATTTCAGAGGACAGCGCTGAAGCTGCAGCTCAGGAAGAGGGACATGTCTGATCAGAGCACATGAGACCAAATGAAGGGGGAGGAAGAGAGAGTGGAGCACATCCTGGCCCACCGAGCCTTGACAATGAGATTCCCGCTCAGAGAAGCCAATCCACAGAGAAGACCATATGGCCGGCCCCACTATGAGTCACAACATCCCTCACTGATGCATAACCGTACGGGGACAACACCAGAGACACGGTGTGGGAATTGCTCCTGATCTGATCTCACTACACCAAGCAAAACACTAAGGGCTTGCAACAGAAAAGCAAGGGGAACAGAGCAACGAAGTCCCCAGAGAATACCAAAAATAGACTTTGGGGCCAGGGCATGGCACCACATCAGACTCAGTCAGAATACACTCCTAAAGGTCAACAAACAGTCCTTGAACTAACCACAAGCTTTTCTTTCTTGTGTGTGTTTTGTTGGGTTTTTTTTTTATCATTTGTTTGTTGTTGTTGTTATTTTGTTTTCTTTTGTGCTTGGTTTTGCTCTGTCTTGTTTTTGTGCATGTTATTATCTCCGCAGGTCTGTCTAAATAAACTAGGCTGGATGAACCATCTGGAGGAGAAAACAACGGGGCCGACAGTTCTGGGGGGACATGGGAGAGGGGGAGGTAAGGGGAAAGGAAGTGGTGTTAACAAACCCAGGGAGAAGGGAACAACAAGTGATCCAAATCCTTGGTGAGGAGGGTGTAGGAGGCCTGGTAGAGCGTGACCCAAGGGTAATGTAAAATGGCTGAACATGATAGTGGGACAAGAGGAAAGTAAAAGGAAATAGAGGAAATAGCTAGGAGGCAAACAGCATATATAGAGGTCTAAACAAAAGCTTGTACATATGTAAATATATTTATATATGAAGATGTGGAAATAGATCTATATGCATATATGTATAAGTTTAGTATTAAGGTAGCAGATGGACATTGGGCCTCCACTCAAGTACTCCCTCAATGAAAGAATACTTTGTTTTATGAAACTAGCATTCCATTATGCTCACATTCCCAACACAATCGCTTGAAGACAAACTGGGTGCATAAGCAAATGTAGTGAAGAAAGCTGATGGTGCCCAGCTATCCAAAGATATAGCATTTGGGGTGTTAAAGGATTGAAGGTAAACAAGCGGCCATCTAGCTCAGAAGCAACAAAGGCCATATGGAAGAAACACACCAGCCTGTGCAATCATGAGGTGTCGAAGGGATGAAGTATCAGGCATCAAAGAACAAAAAATCATATCATTGTGAATGAGAGGGAGTGCAGAGTGGAGACCTAAAGCCCATCTATAGACAATTGCACATCCCCTTACAGAGGAGACAAGCCAGTCAAGGTGCAGTGTAGCAACGATGAAACGTACAACTTTCCTCTAGTTCTTAAATGCTTCCTCCCCCCACTATCATGATCCCAATTCCACCTTACAAATCTGGCTAGACCAGAGGATGTACACTGGTACAGATAGGAACCAGAAACACAGGGAATCCAGGATAGATGATCCCTTCAGGACCAGTGGTGAGAGTGGCAATACCAGGAGGATGCAGGGAATGTGGGGTAGAAAAGAAGAACTGATTATAAGGATCTACATATAACATCCTCCCTGGGGGACGGGCAACAGAAAAGTGGGTGAAGGGACACATTGGACGGTGTAAGATATGACAAAATATAAATTAAATTATCAAGGGTTCATGAGGGAGGTGTGAGCAGGGAGGGAGGGGGAAAAATGAGGAGTTGCTGCCAGGGCCTTAAGTGGAGAGCAAATGTTTTGAGAATGATGAGGGCAATGAATGTATAAATGTGCTTTACGCAGTTGATGTACATATGGATTTTGATAAGAGTTGTATGAGCCCCTAATAAAACGATTAAAAACAAGAGCTGTATGAACCCCCAATTAAATGATTTTTAAAAAAAAGGTAGACTCTCAAGGAGATGGATTGACATGGCAGCTGCTAGTGAGAATAGGCTCAAATAGAACAATTTTGAGGATGGCACAGGACCAGGCAATGTTTTCTTTTATTGTGAATAAAGGTTGCTATGAATCAAAATTGACTTGAAAGCATGTAATAAGAGTCACCTAATATTTGGTTTAAAAACAACTAAAGATACATATTTTATTGTGTTTTAGTTGAAAGCTTACACAACAAATTTATCACTATTTGACAATACAAAATGTTCAATAACATTTGTTTACCACAATGTATCAACATTCTCTTTAATTGCATTCTGGTTGTTCGTTTGTCAGTACTTTATTTTCCCAGGCTTCTCATCTTTGCTGTAGAGTAATTATTGATCTTTAGAACTCATATACATTACTTTTTAAGAACGTTTTTGTAGGTGGCTGTTTAATGGAGCACTGTACTCAATGAATAATAGTTTTTATTTTGTGTATCAATATGTTATTTTACTAGAGGTGACCTAAGGATAGCTCTGATTCAAGTTTAAAGAATATTTCAGGGCAAAGGTCTCACAGAGTCCTCCCGTCTCAACTGGTCAAGTAAACCTGGACTTGTTAAGTTTTTGCATTCTGTTTCATATTTTTGCCTTGTTCTTTCTATCCGAGTCCCTTTGTGGTCTTGATCAGAATGGTTGGTAGTGGTAGCCAGGTTCCACCTAATTCTTTCATCAATTTATTGACTGTCTAATATTTGACAAACACTGCACCAAATGCATTTTTATTCATCATTTTATTTAAACTTCACAACCATGAGGATAATCTTTTTAAAAAATGATAAATCATTTTATTGGGGGCTCTTACATATAACATCCATTATATCAAGTGGATATGTACAATTGTTGGCGGCAACAATTTCTAAACATTATCTTTCTTCTTGACCCCTTTGATATCAGCTCTTCTTTTTTTCACCCTCCCCTCCCCACCCTGCTTCCTCCACAAACCCTTAATATATTATGTGTTGTTATTATTATTTATATATATTGTACAGCACCCATTCTATCCCTTCACTTACTATTATGGTATTCATCTCCATTAAGGGGGGTTATTCTATCATATTGCTATCCGTTCCTCCTTCTCTTCCTCTACCCTCCTGGAATCTTTACTTCCATAACTGATTCAAAGCAGTCTTTCCTGAATTCTGTATATCGAAAGCTCTCATTTGTGCCCTTGTATGTACACTGGTCTAGTAGGATTTGGGAGGTAGGACTGGGATCATAATAGTGAGGGAGGGAAGAACTAAAGAACTGGAGGAGTGTTGTGTATTTCATTGGTGCTAAACTGCCCTTGGGTGCATTTTCTTCATCCATGAAAATAATTTTTTCACATGAGAATATTGAAACTTACAAAGTTGTAACACTAAGCCCCTAATAAAATGATTAGGAAAAAAAAGTTGTGACACTAAATATTACATACCTAAAAAGTGCCAGGAAAAGACATGATCTTTTTAATTATAATAGGTGTAAATTCTTCTGAAACATTTAGGGATGTGAATTATATTTATTTTATTCTTCTATGTACAAATCTGGTGGCAAGTAGTACATCTACTCTTTGAGCATCCTATGTCCTATGGAACCTTAGGAGCTAACGGAGTTCAAAAGAGAGTTCCTCCAGGTGCCATCTCTCAAGCAAAGAAATACTCTGTTGTCAGTCTGTTGGTCTCTTGGTATTCCAGGTGTTTTTGCTGTTGCCATAGCTTCTTTCTGGCACACACCTACTGATCACTGCTACCATTAAATCTACATTCGTACTCTGCCGGTCCATGCTTCCAGGAAGTCTCTCCATTCCCAGGCCAACTTGGCCTGATCTTTGAAGAAAAATAATCTAATACCTGTAATATTGAGCTCAAATACAGTGCCCTTTACTGAGTCTGACAGATCTTTACTGACAGCCTATCAAGTCAATCTCACACTTGTCTGTGCACTGGCACACACACACACACACACACACACACACACACACTCCAATCATTTTCCTCCCTGATCTCCTTTCCCCAGAGTAGTTTTGTTGGGGATCGATTTTTATAATGCAGAACCAACTCAACTGTAGTCTTTTTTCTCTTGGGAACTACCTAAGGACAGTCACTTTGCATAAGATGCAAGGAGTTCACTTGCTCTCCTTTATCTTTCAATTTAACTTGAAAGCCTAATGAGTCTAGAACTTGGAAATGCAATAATTCCCCTGTATTATCTCTTGGGAAAAGAAAACCGGATTTCAGAAATAAGAAGGCCGATTTACCCTTCAAAGAAGGGAGTCTTTGTAGTTTAGTGGGTTACAGTTGGGCTGCTAACCACTAGGTCAACAGTTTGAACCCATCAGACACTCTGAGGCAGAAAGATAAATTTTTCTGCTTGTATAAAGATTTACAGTTATAAAGTGCTAACTCTGTCCTAAGGCCTCTCTGAGTAAAAATCAATATGATGGCAATGAGACTTAGCCTTGAAATAGCTACTAGAATAGAAAATACCTTTGATTCTTCTTTAAAGTGAAAACATTTTTACAGAGATAAAATCAAAGACCTTGGGCATCATCTTTTAAAAAGCAAAAAATAATAAAATTAGTCTTTGGTGGACCACATAGATACTTATGCAATTATAGAATTGTACTTTCTTATTTAATGAGGATCCTTAATATGATCTTTGATGATCATGTTTGTTTTATTGTGTGACACAGACTCCTTAAAGATTAAGAGCAATAATGTTCAAATTTGGAGGATGGAACAGTATCAGAGTTTAAATTCTGAATACCAGGTTATGGATGATAGTGGAAGCTCAAAATTCACTTGCAGGGTCCCCATGTGGATTAAGCTTCCAGTGAATCTCGTGTGCCCATAGTCTAGGAATGTGAATAGCCTTGCTAGCAGATATAGAACATTGTTAAGTGGGTTCTGGCATATGAAGTTAAGATGTAGCATTTTATTTTTTGATCTCCCTTTTTGGCCATTTAAAATTCATTCCAGTTTTTAATATTTTATGCTTTCTTCTCAATTGAAACGTTTCTGTTTTATTTTGTCATTGTTGTTGGGTATTTTTTTTCCTCATGATTTTATTTTGTACATTTTTCTGTATATGAAGTCCAGGATAGGTAAATCTATAGAGACAGTAACTGGATTAATAATTACCTAGGGACATGGCAGGGAAGATTGGAAGGAAATGAGGAGCTAACAACAATAACTACAAGAAAGAAGAAAATGTTCTAAAATTGATTGTGGTCATGATTATACAACTCTTCTTAATATGATTTAACTATTCAATTGTATAATATATGAATCATATGCTGATAAATAAATAAGCAATAATAAATCGGGAAATAGCTTAGGCTATATTCTTAAAAAAAAAATTATTGGGGGTTTGTACAACACTTATCACAATCCATGTGGCAGACAGGGGACTGATTTTGCCACCACACCAATACACCTGCTCATGGAGCCATCTCAATGTGCCAGTTTTGTGCAAAAACCCCCCCAAAAGCCCAGCATATCTTTCTTGCCCCATGCATTACACACCTTACCTCTCTCTCTATGACATCTTTTTGTTTCTGTGACTGAAGAGAGACATGAAAGGACAGCAATTGGATGACATAGAGGAGGTGAAGAAAAAACAAGGGATATGCTATCAGCCATCTAAACAGATGAGTTTGAAAACTGTTTCCAAGAATGGAATACAGATTTGACAAATGTATTAAGTGTACTGGAGAATACTTTAAAGGTGATAAGGTTGTTTTATTAAAAACATTTAAATGCATAGCTTTGAAAAAAAATCTGCGTTTGGGGGGTACCCCTCTTATGAAACCACTTTATAAAGAGTCAATAAAAGGTTTTAACACAAAAAGAAATAGGATTTCATCTGATGGCTAGCAGATGTAGGAAGGAAAAGGAGAGAAGGAAATGGCAAGCTAGAGGGTAGAAAAGTGTTAAGTTGGATAAAAGGGAAGATAATATTCAGCAAGAGGGAGGTGGGCAAAATATGATGGAAGCAGGGCAGGACATTGGGAGGTTATCAATAGAGACAAATACTGTTGTATACAAAATCCTACAATAATGCTAAGATACAAGTAAGTGCTTAGACATGCAGATTCAATATGAATAGAAAGGAGAATGAGACTCTATCTATAGATATATAGAGATTTGAAAGGATATTTGTATATGCATAATTATCTATGCTGTAACTATACCTGTGAATATGGTAGAACATAAAGGAAGCAAAGTTATTAATACTTCTTAGATATAACCAAACCCCTTGAGCTGCTGGGCCTGGGGGATCAGAACCTTGCCTCAAAGGACATCAAGTTTAATTGGAACAACATAGTTTAATAAAACAATGTTTTAAACCCTACTTGAGTAAGTCGCGATTTGAGTGTTAAAAGCTCCTGAGCAGCCATCTGAGGTGTAGTCTTTGGTCTATCTTGGTTGAGCAGAAAGAAGAGTGATTAAAAGGGAAAGTCATATGGAAATAATCAGTCCAATGGACTAATGGAACTTTCAAGTATACTCCACAACCCTGAGACCAGAAGAACTAGATGGTGCCTGGCTGTAGCAACCAACTGCTCTGCCAAGGACCACATTAGAAGGTCCTGGATAGAGTGGGAGAAAAATCTGTTGAAAACCCTTAAAATCATAAAACAGATGAAGTTTAGTGTTTGGAGAGAGAGAGAGGTGAGACCCCAAAGATTATGACCTTCATGTCATATGACACTTCAGGCTGGAAACTGATACAATAGTCAATGATTTAAGATTAAGAACAGCATTTCCATAAGAACAAAGTGAGTGTGGGGAAAGGAGGAGGACAGGAAACAGGAACCACAGGGGTATCGGGGATGGTGCATTCAGGGAACTACAGTGCACTTTCCTCCTCTGAGACCTCTTTCTACTATTGTCCCTCTTTATGTACTCAGAGACTCTTTCTCTTCCTCACACTTGCTAGACATAGCCTATTTTAGACCTTCTGACTCCACTAGATGTCTGCATGGCTAACTCCCTTGCTTCCTTCAAGACTTTGCCTATATATGACCAAGCTAATGAGAACTCTGCTGACTACTAACCACCTTATTTAAAATGGTAATTCCCTCTACCCTCATACTTCCTATCTAGCTAATCCTGATGATCTTTTTCCCTTAGTACTTAACACCACTGAGCATCATATTGCTTCATTATTTATTCTATTTATTGTTTGCTCTTCTTTGGCAGGACTCTCGGTAGGGTAGTTGTTACACAGTGGGTTGCTGCTAACCCCAAGGTGGGCAGTTCAAAACCACCAGTTGCTCCATGGGAGAAAGATGAGTTTTTTTACTCCCCATAAAGAGTTACTGTCTTGGAAGCCCACAGAATCAGTTCTACTCTATCCTATAGGGTCACTGTGAGTCAGAATTGATTCAATGGCAGTGAGTGGTTTTTGGTTTAGTGTAAGGAGCCCCTCGTGGTTCTGTTGCATAAGTGCTGGACTGCTTACTGCAAGATTGGCAGTTCAAACCAACCAGGTACTTCACGGGGAAAAGATGAGGCTATCTGTTCCAGTAAAAATGTACAGGCTCAAAAACCTTATTTAGAGTCGCTATGAGTCCCAATTGATTCCATGGCAGTAGGCTTGGTTTTTTTTGATTGGGGATATGGGGCACTTTGATTGGCTAGCCTTTTCTCTGACTAGAAGATAAGGCCACGTAATTGGCAGTCCCTTCAGAATTAGAAGCAAGGTAGGTACGTAAAGAAAGGGATGAAGACAGGCAAAAAAGAAAAAGCAATGTGCTGTACTTTCTTCAACAACATATTTCTCATGTAGCTTTGTTTTATAAATGGTTTTCTATCAGGCAGTAAAAATGAAACTATTTTGTAATTATTTAGACATCAACTATTAATAAGTCATCATTTTGTCTTTCTCTAGTCTCTCATTTCTAATGGAGTTAATGTCTAAGGGACTTTCATATTTAGTAATTACTGCCAGGCTTAGAACATGATAAGTAAATTATTGTGATTAATGCCCAGCTTCTATTTCTTACCCAGGAGGATTTTAAATTTTAAATTAAATAGCATTCTTCATCACTTGGAGCCCAAAATGTCAAAAAGCGAGAGAAGAGATCACAATGCAGCTCGTCCTCAGTGCTCACCAGGCTTGATGGAAGCAGCAGAGGTATCACAGCAAAGCAACTCTGAAGGCACCTTGGATGAGAATACTCTGGACCTAATATACAAACACTGTTCAAAAAAGTTACCAAGGTAAAAACATGATTTCAGCAGTTTAAACTTAATTCTAAATGTGTCAAAAGCTCCTGTAGACCACTGTCTAGTTAAATAGTAGTATTTGGTGCAAGTGATATAAATCATAACTTGGAGATGTAGTAGACTACACAGATTGTTCTACTTTGTTAGGAGAGACTTGGTGATTGGTGCAACAAATACAAATTATCCCTGGAAGCCGAATTAAATAGGTTGCATAATGATGATCACAACGATGGTAGATGATATTTGCTATGTGCTAGTTATCATTCTAAATATATAATCTGTATCATATTAACTGAGCTTTCACAACTCTAGGAGGGATGTAATTGGGAGGATATTATTGATTGCATAAGGAGCTCTATGGCATAATGGTGATGCTGGCCTGTTCCTGCAAGATCAGCAGTTCAAAACCACCAGACAGCACAATGGTAGAAAGATGGGGCTTTCTACTCCCATTAACAGTTGCAGTCTTGGAAACCCACAGGGCAGTGTTACCCCCAGCTTGTTTTGAGTCAGTATTGACTCGATGGCAATGAGTTTGGTTCTTGTTTTTGGTTTACTGTAAACATCTCCTTTTACAAATGAGGAAACAAAGACCCATGGAAGGTCATTATCTTGACCAAATTTTTCATAGCTAGGAAGTAAAGGAGGCATCATTTGAACCCAACTGGATCTAATGTCACAGTAAGAACTCTTAGCCAAATTATTTCACAACACCTCTCAGGAGTATAAAGTAGAGGAGATGAGCATTTTTCCTGTTTTGTTTCTTTTTTTTCTGTATTAGAAAGTGAAAGAACTTAAAAAATGTCAGAAATTGATAAACTATTAGCCAACTAAAAATGAGATTCCATCACCTATATTTAATGGAAATTTAGAGACTCAAAAGAAAATATTCATAGGTTAGAGATTATCTTAATCTATTTATAGACATGCTAGTTTATAGTTCTTGTTTAGAACAGTGTGAATTTTTTGCTTATTTTTCACACTACCCTTTGCCATCTTTGGTATCATTAAGTGAAACCATTAATTTCAACTCATTGATAATTTTTTTCCTAATTCTTCGGAGCATATTACCAGATAGGAAATTCTATATACATTGTACTGACCAGATATTATTTTTAGTGAATACCTTATAGCTACATTGTAAAGGTATTAGTCACTTGTGAATGTACTTTCCAGTAAGACAATAGAAAAATTGGTTAAGAAGAATTGTCAAATGTTCTTTTATAAAAAAGTCACTGTGAATCCAAATTGATTCAATGACAGTGAGGTTGGTTTTGTTTTGATTTGGCATCTAGGGTACGGGGCATTCTAGTATAATGCTTATTTAAATAAAGTTATTTCCTTTAGAAAATTTTAATACCATTTTTCCATTTCAAAAAGGTATTCTATTCCAATTATTTTTTCATGTATTTTTAAATTTTCATGTTTAGAGCTAAATATACTTTATTTCCTATCTTCTTTTTTCTTGATTGCTTTCTTTCCTTGATTCTGAGTCTCTTTAATGGGCTGTGTTTGTTACTTTTATTATATCTCGGTCTTTATTTTCATGTGACATTGTCCTACTCCCTGGTTTTTTTTAACATAGTTTTTGTTTCAGTGTGATTTTCCTATTTTTTTGACTGAGCCCTAACTTGTGTTCGGTTCCATTTGCCTATTTCCATCCACTTTGATTGTGATGTAGCTAGAGGACTAAGTAGTCTTCTTCTGACAATCAAATGAAAAGTCACAAGACAAAGCCCAGAGGTCTTTTACCTTTTAAAAAAGAAAATGAGTTTCAACCTAAAAAAGACTCAAGTTCATAAAGGCCCATGGTAATTTAAAATTTGTTAGTGTTACTATGACTATCAGAAAAAGGCAATCTTCTCTTAAAAAATAAAAGCATTTTCTCTTTGAGGTTAAACTTTCTCTTGTCTCATTCTTGATTTCCTTACTACCTATCTTCTACCATCTTTGTGGCCTTTTTAGTGAGCAATAATTATTTAAATATAGTCAATTTATTTTTTAACTTAGGAGGAGGCACCCCCAAAAATTGGGGGAAAATTTTTTTCAAAGCTATAAGTTTAAATTGTTTTTAATAAAACAAACTTATCACCTTCAAAATACTCTCCATTATACTTACTACTTTTGTCAAATCTTTGATTCCATTCTTAGAAATATTTTTCAAACTCATGTGTTAGGATGGCTGATAGCACCTTCCTAATTTTTTTCTTCACTATGTCTTCAAATCACTGTCCTTATATGTCCCTCTTCATTTGTAGAAACAAAAATAAGTTGCATGGAGTGAGGTCAGGTGAGTAAGGTACATGGGTAAGAGAAGCATGCTTTTTTTTTTTTTTTTGCCAAAACTGGCACACTGGGATGGCTGCATTACCAGATGCATTGTCGGGATGGCAAAATCAGTCCCTGTCTGCCACTAATCAGGCCTTTTTTGTAACATACTGTTATGCAATCATTTCAGAACCTCTAAATAGAAAGCTTGATTAACAGTTGGATCTGGTGGAATGAACTCTAAATGCACTACAAATCGACATTTTTGTCCATTCAGGAAGTTGATGGACATCCAGAATGAGGTTTGTCTTCAATCAACATTTCATCTTTTTGAAATAAGAAAACCACTCATACACTTGAGGTTTTCCCATAACGCTGTCCTTTTGTAAACTGTGTTCAGCATCACAACAGTTTCTGTGACATTTTTCTTGAGCAGGAAACAAAATTTCACAGCCGCACACTGTTCTCTTAGATCAGCCCTCACACAAAAGAATGAGCAAAACCATTTTTATGAAAAAATTCACTGTGACCAGAGAGAACCTTCCCAGGCAATGCTCGATGCTTGACTAGAGGGAAAAATGTTTACTACAAATGCGCCTCCCAGCTCAATTCTGGTTTATTTTGGGTGTCCCCTTCCTGACATCCCCCTCCCCATATCACAAAAGTTGCACTTATCATCATTGATTAGCACTTTCTATAAAGTATGTTGACAGATTAAATTTATCCATCAAAACCATTCAGTAACCAGAAATCCACTTGATATTATGTTGCAATTATCTTTCCTCTCTTCCCTGCGTTCTCTCAATGTTGTGGGGGTTTTCATTTTCCCTTTTCATTTCTGCTATCATTTTTCTGCATTTGCTTGCAAATTAAATCTCTTATGCCAGGATCTCTCCCCCCCACAATAAGAGAACAAAAACAAATCAATCACAGTGTAAGCTGAATTCAGAATATCCTAATTTTCCAGGTTACAATCTGACTTATGGGCAACTTGTACATTCCCTTTAATACTATAAAAATCTTCTCTCATTTTGAAATGATAGAACCAACCTCCATTCCCCACCCCACCCCCAAATTTTCCTCACAATTACCTTCACTTGCTACATGTGCAGCTTTTAAATCTTTGAAAAGGCTTCAAGCCTTTTCTTGCAGCACGAAAAACTAAATTACAACCACATATGCTGGTTCCAATTTACTTACAAATTCCACTTAAAGAAACTGATCTCGTTCATAATTTGGAGACTGCTTGTATTGTGTGAAAGAAGTTCTGATGCTCATTTTATCATACATCCCTGGGAGGTCAGAAGACTGGCAAAGCCTAGCCTGTGGCCACCTTCCTGAGATCCTCCCAATCAGAATCTTTACCAAATCAGCTGCAGTCTGCTTTAGTCCCAAGTCACCTGAAACAGAATCAGACATCAGAAGTGGATGGCAAAATCAGTGGCGTATTAGCTAGGCAGCTATCCCAGGGCTTCACATGCATAGGAAGGACCTCCAATTGCTGAAGTGGCAGATTCCCAAACTATACTTGCAGTTAAGAATTAAGAGACTATAATAAACAGCCCTTATCTGTTTCACATGTAAAATATTTTGTTTTAATGACTTTGACTAGTGATCAACTAAGGGATGAAATTTCTTTTTTTTTTTTTAATAGCAGAAAGTTGCAGTATTATTTTTATCCTATTGGAAACCAAATGTATTGTCAATTTTGCGGGGCATGCCTGACAAAGGAAGCTACTTTCAGTAAAGCATTAAATGCAGATTTATATGGGTTTTTAAAAAGTGAATGCCAACAAATGTTAGTTGTAGATGGATTATCTGGTTTTCCCCCCAGGCAAATCTTGATTTTAACAATGCCTAATTGACAAGATGGCTTGACACAGTGGCTGCAACAATGGACTCAAATACAAGAATAATTGTGGGATGGGACAGGGCTGAGTGGTGTTTCATTCTGTAGTACATAGATCACTATGAGTTGTAGCTGATTCGATGACACCTAACAACAACAAGAACAACAATCTATTTACAGAGGAGTTCTAATGGCAGAGTGGTTAACTGCTTATCTGCTAACCCAGATAAGGCTAGCAGTTTAGAGGTTTGAACCCACTAGCTATACTGTGAGAGAAAGATATGTCTGTCTCCTTTCATAAAGATTAATAGCCTGGGAAATCCCACCGGGAAGTGATATACTGTTATAAGTTGCTATGAATCTTACTTACTTTTTAATAGTACTTTACTTGTCTTTGGTATTTTTATTGGAATACTTTTTAGAAATATAAACATTTGGTTATCTCGCCTTTTCTAAAGTTTCTAAAGTAGTGACATCGTTCCAAAAGCAAACTTTCAGTTCTCATCCCAGGGTGTGTGGTCAAAGGTTAGGAAAAGCAATGGTGAAGTAAAGCAACCCCGTTTATTGTTTTAGATTTCTGTTGTACAAAAAAGTTCATAACTCTTTTTTCCAGATTTTTCCTTAAAGCCTTTTTTATAGCTGTACTGTGGCTGCAACAATGGCTCAACCTTAGCAACCACTGAGGATGGCCCAAGATCGGCAGGGCTTTTTTTCCACCATACCTAGTGTCTCTCTGCATCTGCATTGACTCAATGGTACCTAACAACAACACAACAGACCTACTCTTTGTTTTTCACATGTTAAAACATTAGATCATTGTTTCCTTTTGAAATTTTACATTTCCTCTTGAGGAAGTTTCATGTGAAACCAAATCAATTGCCATCGAGTCAATTGCAACCTTTAGTGACCTTATGGAACAAAAATGAACTGCCTCATCCATAGGGTATACAGGGCGATACATCTTATGGAAGCCAACTACCACACTTTTTCCTCTTGCAGATTGGCCAGTGCGCTTGAATTATCAGTTTTTAATTTGCAGCTAAGTGCTTTAACCACCATGCCACCACAGCTCCTCATAATATACCTTTCCCTGATTTTATATTTAGTATGACCTTTATTTTTATTATTTTCTGCTTTTGCACAGTAAAAGTATTTTGAGGGTGTAGAGGGGTGGGAAGTAGAATACTGTAGGCCTCTGATCCAGCACTGAGACAAAGCCTTTATGCATCTCAGAAACTGCTCATTTTTAGACTTGCTTCTTCTACAGAAGCAAACTTGTTCCATTTAAAATATTTATCGAATGTCTTCTATATAGTACACATTTTGTTTGAACATACAACTTGGTATTATTCAATCATTGAGTTACAAGTAAAATTGTATAGAAAATGTGTTGTAAAATAACCTAAAATTGCTCTGCAAATGGGATGCCATTTCCAGAATATAGGCTAAATTAGAATTATATTTTCCTCTGGATTTGGAAAATTTGTGGAGACTTTTTCTCTTTTGTTAATATGTCTTTTTCTTTTCTTTGATGTTTAAAATGACATTTTATCCAACAATCTAGTAATTGTAGAAAGTCAATTATATCTTCAGAGGTTATTAATCAATACAACAAGTTAGAAGAAGATAGAATAATGTGTGATGAAATCTTTTTGTTTTGTGCCCTTCCAGAGATTAAAAAAAAAGTTCACATCAAACATAAAATATAGCAACTGCTCTTCAGACCTTTCTTAATTGTCAGGTTATTTATTATATCGGTTGCCTTATATTATTTAAAACTATGTACATTACTGAATGTACATAGGGTCATTTTCCTTTGGGTTTGCATTTTCTTATTTGTGTATATTTCAATTAGAATTTAATTACCATTAAAATGTTAATAGGATAAAGATAAGTCTTACAAATTACAAGGTTAAAAAAATTACTATAACTCTTTAGGAAGGTTTAAGTGCCATAAGAATATAAAGCGAGAAATATATGCTTGTCAAATATACAGTATAAATAAATAATTTAGATTAAAATGGGTGACTACATTTAACAAAGAGACTACCAAATAATGAAGGGCTAAAGAGTAGTTGTTAGATTTGATGTACTTCATTGTATATTGTAAGTAATTGCTATCCATAAAAATTCTATGGCTTCTGTATGAGAAAAAGAGACATTGTGACAGGCAACACTGGTATGAAGCGACAGCAAGTGCAAATCCTTGGCAACTGTCATTATCCTGCTGTTGGATTCGCATGCAAGCGGTGTGATGGCTTAGACCTGCTTGTTTGTTACTGAGACATGGTCTGTCAAAGTAGCCACCCTTCCCACTTACGAATAGGGGGGCACAAAAATCTGACAGAGTAACAGTAGAATTTTTAGAAAATATCATACTAGTTTAGATATTAGCCTGTTATGGATTGAACATTAGAAAGATTTTTGGGGAAACAAAAAAAATAGAGCAAACACAGTTTATATGATTAACGTTAATTAAATTTAATGCCATTTTCTCTAATATGGTGAGTGAAAAGCCGGTTGAATCAGTTAGGCTGCTTTCAGGGGAAAGTAACAAAAAGCTTAATCTAAAGTGATTTACAAACAATGAGAAACATTCGTAATATTCCATAACAAGTGCTTCAGAGGTAAGACAAATCTAGGGCTAAATTCAGTGGCTCCGCAGTGTTATCAAAGACGCTGGTTCTCTGTGTATTCTCTGCCATCCTCGGGATGTTGGCTGGTTCCTCTGTATTGTCCCTCATGCTTGTTACCATACTTCCCAATGTCATCCATATACTCAACAGTGCCATTTGAGAAACAGTATTTCTGTACTTGTGAGGGGACTTCAAAAAGCTAGAAAGTAGAATAATAGAATGAACAGAGAATGGAATTTCTCCATGCACTTTTTGTAGCCCCCTAATATCTCTTTTTATTAAGTGGCAGGGGTGGGCAGAAAGGAAAGTTTGTAATTTTTACAAAATTTCCCCAGAAAATTTGTAATTCCTACTGTCCTAAACTGTATCACAAGTCAGTTAGCAAACCTAGAAATAGAATTACCATGATTGATTTTAGCCTATTTAGGATTCACCCATTGAAACTGATCAAGGATACCTTCCATAACCGTATATGGGGGATAAAATATAACTGAGGGAAAGTGGGGGCACCAACTATTGGGGAGGAATAATCAACATAATGCTTTATTGTATTTTATCCTGTAAATTGTGTTTGTTTCTTGTCAGCAGCACTTTTAATAAATGACACATTTTTGCACTGTGTCATAATTATCAAGGAATAATTACTGCATATCAATCACTGCTTGAGTTCTTGTGGAAGTGTAAAAGATGTCAGACAAGGATCTTATCCTTGAATAGTGGGATATGACATCATTTGAAATCACGTAACAAATAAAAAGCAAACATTGATATGCAAAACAGTACATAAATTTATACACAGGACCTGGGGGAATGATTTGGAATAAAGAAATGAGTAGAATCTGGTATAGTTAACTCTCATTCCTCTGAATAGCTTAAACTATTTTTGATGTGGCCTTCTCTATTCCCCATATATGTATATGACTATCTAGCATTTTCTCTTTCAATATACATCTATTGTTATGAGTTTCTAGAAAATATCATTTTAGAATTAGTTTAGCACAAATTAAACATGTAGGATGTTTTGTGTAAAAGATGTTTACCCAAATAATGTGTTCTACCCAAATAATGTGTTCAGGTACATTATTTAAAGCTTACTCATAGCTATTATAGTACACAGCTATATTATATACAGTACATAGCTATTACAGTACACAGCAATAGCTATGGGTATAGTTTAAGTAATGTGAATGAACATCATTGGCAAAAAAGGCATGCAAGTAAAAGCCATGGAGAGCAATGTGATGTAGTTATAGCTGAGGGACATTACAAGGGACAATATGTATCACAATGAGTAGAAACATGAGGAAAAGTTCCTTGAGTGTGAGATAGAAAAGTCTGACTGTAGTTAGAAATTTTCCTCAAATGGCTATAAAAAGTTTGCAAGATTTACTAATGCTATTAAAGCAGAGGGGATAAGAAAAATTGCTCTTGTCAAAACAAGTTTTCCCTGATTGTATTGCTATTACTTTCAGACTTCTAATCTTTACTTAGTTGTTGCTTTGTAAAGTAAATATTACAAATTAGATGTAATGAAAATCTCACAGAGTAGGCATAATTACATGCTAGTCTGGGGTGCCAGTGGGCATAAATGCCTCCATGTTTAATGTATAACTCCTGATGATCTGATGAAATATAACAAAAGCCAAATGTAGATAGGGTATATTTCTATTTGAGAAAAAGAAAGAAAACCTTGGAGAATTGCCTAATGTCCCTTCTACCTTCCAATACTATAATTCTGAGATGTATCATATCTATTGTACCACATGGAGAGGCGGTTTAAAAAATCACTTACCTATAGTTTTATAATTTTTAATTAGATGACAGTTTTCATCTATCCCTATAAGGTTAAATTTTGACTATTTAACTTGATTGATTCTCCTCTAAGAAGATGTAAACTCTTTATAAATGCTATATACATACAAGGAGCTCTGGTACAGCTATGAATAAGTAAGCACTTGGCTGCTAATCAGAAGATTGGTAGTTCTAATGTAGCAGTGGCTTCACAGGAGTAAAAAGCTTGGCCATTGGCTCCCATGAAGATCACCACCTGGAAAACTGTAGGGGGCAGTTCAGCTCTTATCAAGTGGGTTGCTATGAGTTACAGTTAACTTAACCACACCTAACAACAACAGCAACAACAACATACTCATATAGCCAGATAGACAAAGATATGGTTAAGACCCAATTCCTAAAAAGTAACTTAAATTACTAATAACTGATTGTAAAGTATAACTTAGAAGTAGTGCAACTGGTATTTTAAAAAGGAACATTCTAAAACATTTGCATCCAAGTGGATATAAGTAAATGTACTCCCCGCCCCTAAAATAGCCATCATAGGAAGCAATTTATTCTAATAATACTGCCAATTTTCAAAACACTTTGAGTTCCTCTTTAAACTTGACACTAGAAACTGTAGCATCTTCTTTTAAGTATCCTTAGTATTAAGTGATGGGGAAATGCAGTATGATGTAGGTGCATTTGTGTGTGCTTTTAACATTCTTATTATCTATATGGGGACCACATAGTAGTCACAGCACTCAGCTGCTAACCTAAAGGCTGCCAATTTGAATACAGCCAGCCACTTTGAGGGAAAAAGAGGCAGTGGTCTGCCTCTGTGAAGGTTTACAGTGTAGAAAACCCTACGGGGCAGTTCTACTCTGTGCTAACGGGCCTCTGTGAATTGGAATTGACTGGAGGAAAATGAGTTTTTCATATTATTTGTTCCTTGTTTGGCCCATGGATTTGATTATTCCTATAATTGAGCAAGAAAAACCTAAAAGCTAATGGCAATATCTTTAGGACTCTACCTATATCCTGAGAATTTCAGGATCCAGATGACTTAGTATAACACAGGGAGCAGAGGAAGACATCTCTTCTCCATACCACTGAACTGAACTGTTTTGCCATCACAAGCACTGGGATTTGGGGAACACTTGAAGGTAGCAAATTGGCATAAACTTCATTACTCTGTGATGCACAGAGCCATCAGGGAGGCATTGAGTGTGGGCAAACATTAAAATAGCTGTGACTCACACCAACACATTTTTATAGGGACTTACAAGGCAAAATTTGGCATCAGTCTTAAAAGTACAATGCTATTTGTGATAGGATTACATCTATCCTCCTTCAATGAAATCCAATCAATACAACTATTTTCCAATTTATGCACCAACCACAAAAGCTAGTGATGAAGACATTGAGGAATTTTACCAGTTTCTTCAGTCTGAAATTAACCGAACATGTAATCAGGATGTATTGATAATTATTGGTGATTGGAATGCGAAAGTTGGAGACAAAGAGGAAGTTGTTGGAAAATAAAGTTTTGGTAATAGTAGCAAAGCCGGAGATCCTATGATAGAATTTTGCAAGACCAGTGA
The DNA here is from genome assembly GCF_000313985.2 of Echinops telfairi. NCBI lineage: Eukaryota > Metazoa > Chordata > Mammalia > Afrosoricida > Tenrecidae > Echinops > Echinops telfairi. Next base: position 20,652,081 of record NW_022103958.1, read on the forward strand.
CTTGTTCATAGCAAATACTTCTTTTTCAACAACACAAAAGGACTTTATACACAGAAATCAAATTGACCACAACTGTGGGAAGAGATGATGGAGAAGGTCAGTATCAGCAGCTAAAACCAGACTGTGGAACAGACCATCAATTGCTCATATGTAAACTCAGGTTAAAATGGAAGATAATTAGCACAAGTCCATGAGAACTAAAAGAGACCTTAGAGTCCATCTCACGTGAATTTCGAGAATGTTTCCAGAACAGATTTGATGCATTTTGAGAATTGTTTAACACTCTGAAGGTGACTTAACATGTGTAATGGATTGTACGGAGTCCATTTTCAATTAATCAACCTAAACTGTTTCAATGTATTTTTGTATATCAGCTAGGCCGGGCAAATCCCTTGCCTGCTATGTTTACTTTTTTTAGGAGGCATCTTCCTTTTGATCTGATTGTACCTCCACTGAGTCTTATCCTTTTGTCCTCCTCGTGCGTGAGCCATTGACAGGTGATTTCCCACAACAGGCTTGCCAGGGGCTTCTCAGGCTGCCTCACTTGAGAGCTCTAACAGTGATGCCCGATTTTGAGTAAGGATGCCATTAAATTCTGGAGAATTTGGATGTAACTCATAGGGACAGAATCTGTTGAAAGTAGTGTAGCGTGTAAGTAGGGAGACACAGAAAAAGTTAGCAAGAAGTCATGAGGGAATGGTTAAAAGGAGCTATAGGCAATAAGATTAAAGGGATTAAAGCAATAAATTAAGCAATAAAAATGTAGGAAAAGCAAGCACAAAAACACAGAAGGACCGATGAGGTTCCTGAGTCAAAAATATGTCGGACTGATAGAGTTATTGTAAGGACACTGTTATATCCTGGGCAAGTAATGCATTACTTTCCAATCCTCTCTGTGGACTGTTGGAGTGGTTTTATGTCCTTTTCTCTTGCTTGTTTAAGGGCTGTCAAGTCTCATAACAACCCAGAAGGAAAGACTACCTGGTCCTGCAACATACTCACAATTGTTATGATTGTTGTACCCATTGTTGTAGCCAGTCCATCTCAGGGAGGGTCTTCCACTTTCTTGTGGACCCGCTAACCAAGCATGGTGTCCTTTTCTAGGGACTGGTCTCTCCTGATTACATGTCAAAAGCATGTGAGAAGAAGACTTATCATCCTCCTTTAACATGAAAACATCCCCTTTTATATCTTTCTATATAAATTACCAGAGAAAAGTAGAAAATAAATATATAGTAGAATCATCTCCTTCAATTCAATTCTTTTTAGCATTTACCAGTTAAACCTCATGTAGTATATTGTCCTAACCCTACCAGAGGAACCCTGGCAGTGAAGTGGTTAGAGCGTTCGTTCAGCTTTGACACATTGAACTCTAATGATAAAAAGACCTGATGAGCTGTGGACGGACAGTAAGCACACCATTCATAAAGAGCACAAAAGGCCACTAAAAAGACAGGAAAGGGAAAAAAGCTCAAAATGGATGTCAGACGCGACTCTGAAACTTGCTCTTAATCATAGAGTACCTACAGCAAATGGGAAAGGGAAGAAAATGTCAAAGGGTAGCTCCAGAAGGCAAACATTATAAGGAAATGTGCAAAGACCTAGAGTTAGAAATCCAGCTGCTAACCAAAAGATCAGCTGTTAACACCCACTAGCGACAAAATAATAATTTATAAATTATCAAGGGCTCATGAGGGAGGGGGGAGCGGGGAGGGAGGGGGGAAATGAGGACCTAATGCCGGGGGCTTAAGTGGAGAGGAAATGTTTTGAGAATGATAGTGAAATAAATGTACAAATGTGCTTTACACAATTGATGTATGTATGGATTGTGATAAGAGTTGTATGAGCCCCCAATAAAATGATTTTTAAAAAAACCCACTAGCTACCGCTGTGCAGGAGAAAGAGGTGTGGCAATAACAATATATTCATGGGGAGGAGGTGGGGAGGAAACACTTCCTTCTGCTTTAAAGCAGGGAATTCTGGGTTTTCAAATGAGATTTTACTCTTCAAGCTGTTTCCCAGAACTCTTTATGAGCTCTGCAAACGTTTCCTCCGGGTTGTTTACCACAGTGCTATCATTGTGGCAATGTGGTACCTGTGGCCTAGCCGTCACCACATGCCACTGCTTACCAATGTGGCCAAAAATCTAGTTATTCAGCTGGCCTGAAGGGTGGTCCCACCTTTGCCAGAGCAGAGCCAGAGCCAGAGCCAGAGCCAAAGGTCAAGCACAAGTCAATATGCTCTTTGCCACAATTTTGAACCTGGGTGGATCCTCAGAGTGTGGGGAATGTCACTTCTCTGCTCAGTAATATACACAGTCCAGGCTAAGACTGCATAGAGGCATGTGGCAGCCGCAGCAACAATCCTAAAGCACAGTTGTCTGGGTCTCAGTGTTTTATTCTCATTGAGCGACTGTCAGAACACATGCACACTCATTTTATGTGGCATGCCACTACCTTTCTTTCAGAACACACACGCAGTCAAGAAGAAATAATTGATTATAATGACATTTGTGGATGAGAAACATTTGGGGGAGGGGCTGCCCCTGCAGAGTTTCCAACACCCAGTAAATGTTGGCTGATAATTATGAGGAGGGAGTTGTATTATATATTAAAAAAAACCTGTTGAACTAGCAGATCAAATGGAGACAAATTCCATTTGGGTAAAAATAATCCTAATTACAGTAACATATGGAAGCTGATTATACTCTATGCCTAATTCCTACAGAGCACAGTATTCTTAAACATTCTGAAGCACCGTTTATTTTATTATACAAGTAAGTTCTATATCTGGTTAAAGGGCTTGCTGCAAACTGAACAGTCAGTAGTTCGAACCCATCAATAACACTGCAGGAGGAAAAAAAAAGACAAAATTCACTGCCATCCAGTTACTGTTGATGAATCAGGACCCACTGTAGGTTTCTTAGACTATAACAGTTTATGGGAATAGGAAGCTGAGTCTTTCTCCCGAGGAGCTGCTGATGGTTTCGAACTGGCAACCATGTGGATCATAACCCAACATGTATCACAGCGCCACCAAGGCAGGAGGAAAGAACTAGGAAATTGTGTGAAGGCATTTCAACTCTGCTATGTTGTGTCACCTAGTTGAGCTGGTTACATGGGCTGCTAACCGCAAGGTAAGCAGTTCGAAACCACTAGCTGCTCTTTGGGAGAAGGCTTTCTACTTTTGTAAAGAGTTACAGTCTCAGCAACCCACAGGGGCAGGTTGCTGCCCTCGAGGGTTGTCTTCAGTCAGAATTGACTTGATAGCAGTGAGTGGAGTACACTTGACTTGGAATCGACTTCTTGGCCCACAAGAGCAGCAAATAGATTTCAACCACCTAACTTGATTGTTGCATAGATTTATGTATTGTCCTCAGTAATGCTGTTGTCCATGTCACAGCTTAAAAGAGCAGAGGGGTCATTGGCTTAAAAAAACTTCAGTGTATAGATGATGAAATCCTCACAGAGGTACCATCTTCAGGAATAGCTTGCATTACACTGCAGTTAGTCAGTGCAATGAGCTGCATTTTGTAGCATAATGCTATATAGACAGACTTTCACTCTGCCCTCCCAAGTTACCCTGTTTTTCCTCCATATGTCTCTTAGCAGTTTTGCTGTTCTTATTCCCACTTGCACTCCTTTCTCTCTCTTGTGTTCATCTAAAGCAGCAGTTCCCAACCTGTGGGTCACAACCCCTTTGTGGGTTGAACGACCCTTTCACAGGGGTCACCCTATTCATAACAGTAGCAAAATTGCAGTTATGAAGTAGCAACGAAAATACTTTTATGGTTGGGGGGTCACCACAACATGAGCAACTGTATTAAAGGTTTGCAGCATTAGGATGGTTGAGAACCACTGATCTAAAGGCTACTCTTCCCATTTAAATTCCAGGAAAGATGAGTAACTGTCCTGGTTTGTCCAAGACAGAGGGATTTCCCAAAGTACATGGCTTTCCGTGTTCAAATAAGAAAGAAAAAAACCCATCGAGTCAATCCTGACTTACAGTGACCTTATAAGACAGGGTAGAACTGCCTCTGGGGGTTTCCAAAACTGTAATTCTTTATGGGAGTACAGAGCCTTATCTGTCTCTCTGGAACAGATGGTGATTTCAAACTGCTGACCTTGCAGGTAGCAGCTCAATACATAGCCCACTACACCAGCAGAGCTCCTTCATCGTCAGGAGAGTTCTGGGCAAACCAGGACCTGCTGGTGCCTCACTCCTAGGACTGCTGTAAAGCCACCACGAATTTTCATTTTAACTCACACTACTTCTTTTTGCATGCAGTTAATATACACTCACAATGCCAAACAATTTAATACATAATCTCTATTTATGAGGGTAGTTTGCAAGTTATTTTGGGGTAGAATGCATATCTCTAGCTTTTAGATACATCAATACTTAGTAGAGTGCTGGGGTTCTTGTTTGGTTTGGTTTGGTTTTATACAGTTTAAAACACTAGTACTCTCAAGTATCGGTGTACATCAAAGTTAAAACGTGTATACTAGCACATGCTAGAATACTCAAACAAAAAGCTCTCTACCATCCAGTTGAAGTCAATTCAGACTGACCTCGTAGGACCGGGTAGAAGTGCCCCTGTGAGTTTCCAAGACTAAGTATTTATGGGAATAGAAAGCCCCATCTTGATGATTTTGAACTGCTGACTTGGATGTTAGCAGCCCAATGTATCACCACAGTATCATTAAGGCTATTACTAGTGTTTTTTTAAAAAGGAGCTCTGGTGCCATGGTGCATTATGCATTGGACTGCTAATGGTTAGGTCAGCAGTTCGAAACTACTTGCCACTCTGAGGGAGAAAGATGAGGCTTTCTGCTCCCAGAAAGATTTATAGCCTTGGAGAGCCCCCAGGGCAGTTCTATCCTGTCTTATGGGATTAGTGTGACTCAAAATGGACTCAATAGCAGTACGTTTGGTTTTGGGGGAGGCGGGGGGTAGTGTTTTAAACAAATCAAGAATTTAAGATGTGTACTTATATTCTTTCAAGCATTGCATAAACTTCCTTCTTTAGTTAAGGAAAGCAATGAATCCCAATGATTTCCAACCCGGGTTTGACTTAGGACAGGCTTAAGTTTGGATTTCTTCCCTGTCACTTAACTGATTATGTGAGCTTGTGCAAGTTAACCTCTCTGAGACTCCAGTTTCTTAAACTTGTGAAAGAGAGACAAAAATACTATACACACCCAGGATAGTGTAAGGCTCAAACCAAGCATTGTTTGCAAAGTACATAGTATTGTATATAGCACTTGGCACACAAATTAGTTATGAAATGACAGTTGTTAATAAGTGCATAAAAATCATTTGATTGTATTCTTCCATGCTTTGTTTCTTTCAGGAAGCTTATGTCAAACCCGGTAAAAGCAGCTGTTAAAACTAGGGGAGCTTACTTGCAGCCTGAGGTTGGTCCCTGCAGACTTTTGCATTCAGCGGCTGTCTCCGAAGGGTCAGGACTTCCAGATTGCTCCACACATCAAACAGCATCAGATCACAGCCATGATGAAATACCAGCCCAAGATAGCTACAAATCAAACAGTAAAAACAATTCTTGTCTTATATCAGCATCCAAAAGAAACAGGCCTGTCAGTGCTCCAGCGGGTCAACTGAGGTAATCAAAACTGTTCTTTGTTCTTTTTAACCCACTGTGGAAGCACTTTCCTTTGAGCAGAATTTATAAGGATTCTAGGGCTATTTTGTATATTAAAATGTAACATATTTGTAGGGTTTTGTTTTGTCCATTTGTTTGTTTTTCCTTTGAAAACACCAGTGTTGCTAATTACATTTACCGAAAACACGAGTTACACTTCAGCCTGGATAATTTGAAACTCTGAGGCGAACATTTGAAGTCAAATCAAGCAAAGCCCATGAAATATCTTTGCTTACAGGATGTTTGTTTCAGAATAAAATGGAAATTTTTGATAATTAACCAATATTTTTGAAAACAAAATGGAGCTGAAATGAATTTATTATAAAACTAGTTTGTATGTACATTTTCACTTAGAGATTATGATAAACAAAATATCACAAACCTAAAAGTTTGTGGACAAGAGAAGATGTTGGTATGAATTAAAAATTATCCCAAGAAATTAATGTTTTATTATTTTCATATGTTTGAGGGTATGCATTGTGGTTTTAATTTACCTGGTGTTTTTATTTTCAAATGTTTGCTTCTGTGGTAATAAGAATTAACATACTTAGAGAACTCTGAGATTAAAAATGTGGAATGATAATTAGTCAATTCTACCACATATTAGTTAACTAATTTTGGTTGAAGTTAAAATAAATAAAAGGAATCTTACTACCTCTAAATAATTTGAAATGAACACTATTATAATGAACGTATTCATTAAAAATGATGTTTAAATTTCACAGTTTTTTTAAAAACCCAGAGAATTTGGATTAACATGAAAAATTGAATAAAGGCCATTAATTATTGTTATCATTATATATTGGTAATATAAGACCATATTATAATTTTGTTTTCTATAAGTGTGTATCAGATATATATAGATAGATAGATAGATTATTTTCAATAGATATTGTGATATTTTATAAGTAAAATGATTTCTTCAGAGCAAGTGTTTTCCAATTTTGGCAAATTTAAAGGTGTTTTAATTTGGGGTGGGGGGCTGTATTTAAGTAGATATAGGTAATATATCCTACCAAAAGAGTTGGTGGTGGAGAGGGATTTCGTATGTACTTAGGAACAATCCTTAGGACTTATATCTGTAAAAACAAACCTGGGACACTAATAACTTAAGTGTTTCTGCAAAGTTCCCACTGATTAGCATGCACTTATTTTTGTGTTTTCTTTTCTTCAGAGTTGTAGGATTCTCTTCTCTAACATTTCAGTCCACCCAGAGTTGGAATAGAGGGTCTCAAAGACTCAAACTTCAACCCAGAATGATTCGAGCAACAGCTTACAAAAACGGATCCAGAACAGTCTTTGTCAAAGTTATTGTTCCAACCATCACCTCGGTAACTAGTGCTCCAAAGCTGGCGGTTCTTTATTTCTTCCCTTACTTTCTTTAGAATCATAAAAAATGAGAAAGATGACATTGTGTTAAATTTTGCTTTTGAATTATCAAATCTGTAAACTCCTTGTATATAAATATTTATATATATATATATACACATCTCAGATGTCTCACTCCTTTCCTTTTAAAACACACACACATAAATATATATATATATATATATATATATATACATACATATATACATATGTTGTAATTTAATGAAACAATCTGTGTCTTTAAAATGACAAAAATATTTCAGGATTAAAATTAGACAGTCATTAAGTATCCTCAGTGTTGTGGTTTACTTTTTTCCCCTTACATTTTCATTACTAGAAAACAACTATGTTGTTCAGGTTGGCAAGTCATTCACTTGGGTTTCTGTTTTGATCATTAAAGCCTTTTGTTTCATGGAAATGTCTTTTCCTTGTGGCGAATCACCAGTGCTTACCGCTGGCTTTCTTCTAGCTGCTGGAGGAGTGCACCGAAAAGCTGAATCTGAACCTGGCTGCCCGACGAGTGTTCTTGGCAGATGGCACTGAAGTCCTCAAACCTAAGGATATACCCCATGAAGCTGACATTTATGTTTCAATGGGAGAGCCCTTTATAGATCCATTCAAAACAATTAAAGGTAAAAAAAAAAGTAAGAAAAAAATAACAAAAAATAACCTACCCATACACATAGTCAATTGCTTAAGGGGTATAATTAAAAAATGATTTTCATCCTGTCTTTTTTGCATGGTTTAACAAAACTAATGTTTACGCATTTACAGCTCAGTAAGAGGATAATGTGCTTAATGAAAGAAAAATCCACTGACAGCCACGTTTATTGCCCTTCATTAGCATTGGTGCTTAATTTAATATAGATCTGAATAGACATTAGGGAGCCTGCAGGAGGTTAAATGGTGAAAATATAATAAATTAAATCAGAGATTATTGAATTTACAGTTTAGTTTCTGTGACACTCAACAGACATAATTCATTAGACTTACTCGCTGAGAATAGTTCAAAGTTTCAAGTATCATTTATTTATTTATAATCTTGGTAGATGGCATTAGTGTCATTATGACAATGTGACCAATAAGGACCATATGATTCTTATGTGCATATAATTTTCCTAATACAAATTTTGTAAAGGGAAATGTTACAGCTTTGATTCTTTAACTTTGAAATCGTATGTATGTATGTATGTGTGTATGAAATCTGCCATGATTTTAACATGGCAACATGTATGGAATGTGGAGTTTCTAAAGCACACATTTTTTTCCCTTCAGTTTGGAAAGGGTAATTTTCAACAGAGAAATAAAAGTATCAACTATTTAAGAGTACTCTTCCAAGCATGTCAGAGCCAGTGCCAGTTACAAAGTGCTATACATGGTAATCACATGTAAATGACATCAGAAGGTTGCCTTAAGGATTCAATAGCTAACTGTTGTACTACCATGTGCATTTTAACTCTATTAGACAAGCCTTTTTCCTGCAACTCCTATTAAGCTGGTGAATCAAAGGCAAGTCTAGGCAATCATTGCATAAGAAGAAGAAAATTAATTTTGAAGTTCATTACTGATGAAGTGATGAAAATCTGTCTCCTATTAATGATATTTTGTAAAATGATACCAGAAGTTCTCTCTTTGACCATATTGGATCTAAAAGGAAAAAAATTTTTCTTGAATTCCATAGTTTCTTCTTGTGAAAAAAAAAACTTGTTGCTCTAATAATCAGTAAAAATTACCTATGTTAATCGTGTAGACCCATATATTTTCCATATTGTGTTTATATCAAAATGTGATTACTTTCATTTTGTGTTCATCCAATCATCTACATATATCAAAAAAAGATTTTTTGTGATTACAGATATCTCTGAAGTGACTTTAGAATTTTTTTCAGATATTTATGTTGGGGGTGCTAAATTAGGTTCCTCATTAAGATCATCAATTATTTTTATTAATAAGAAACTCTTGCTTTTATATGATTAATGGTGTTGTAGAGGAGATAAATTAAAGTGATTATAACTAAGCTGCTTAGAATATCTCCTAGATATATGTGCCTAAAATAATACTGCTACACACATGACTAAGCTTGGTAGATGAGTTCTAAATGTACAAACTAATTTCCTCCTACTTTTTGTTTGCTCTCTTATTCTTTTTAAAGCCAAGTCCAGAACAGAAAAAAAAATCCCCCAAACAAACAACTTCTCTGCTTTGTCTGCATATCTTTGGCTGTGTTTCACTGTGACATGCACTGCTGTTCTTTTAGCACCAAAATGTTGGCACACGCTCCTGAAAATTTCACACCATCTCTTGCTGGATCAGCAAGCTTAACCCACCAAAATCTGGTGTTGTGCAATGGCTTTTGACTGATAATCAATCTTTCTGCTGCTCGACAGTTGTTGCTGGGACACAGAGTAGAGCAGGTGGCAGATGTGCCTTGTCTTTTGAGAAAAGAATTGTAGGTGAGCCTGGACACAGACTGGCAAATCACATGTCCATTAAAAAGATTTAGGATAAGTAGAACGGGGGGGAAAAGCCACCCATCTCCTTTAATCTCATAGAGAAGCCCACATTCTGACTTTGGTTTCTTTGATAACATTGAGATACGAATGTACATAAACATTGTATGCACGAAAGATCTTCTTCATGTAGGTGATGTGAGAGTGTCTGTGTAGGTATCTGCTTCTTACCCGCATATTAACATACACTTTTCAGATCATCTCAGTCGGGTTAAAGTGACCTTTCTGAGCACACGCTCTGTAAATACTTCAACAGTTTGCAGCCTTGTCTTCCTAGGTGTGCCATAAAAATAAAACCTGTATATGGGACATGGTGGCTTTGGACAAGGTCGATGCATTTAGAGTAAGGAACATAATCAGAATTTGGGAAACAGAACATGCTAAAGCTAAAGAGGGGCAAACAGCTGGCAGAACTGGGTGGTACTGATGTATCTTTTCTAAATGAGCATGAACGTTTTACACACAGTTCACTAAAACGCTATTAGAGTCATTAAGTGGTCATTATTTTCATTATTGATTTACATTCACTCCGCAAACCTTTACTGAGAGCTTACTATGGCCAGGTACAAGGCCAGATTTGATGCACAGAGAATAAATTGTAATGTTATTATTCTTTCAGCTCTGCTTTTAATTCAAGTCAATCTAAAATGAAAGTAACAACTGTTAATTAAATGCCTCCTATGTTTGGATCTGGCATTGAGAAAGAATTTTTTTGTTTTGACTTGACCTAGGTTAAGTAAGTTAGAAATCCTTAAAACTGAGAAAACTGTGTGACAAGTATCTCAAAGGAAAAAAAAATGTTTTTGTCTGGCACAGTAAGCCAAATAAGACCATTTGTATTCTGCTGATTAAGTGTGCTGACTTCATGGCTTTCTTACTCTTTGGAAAAACAGTAGATAGTGAAGATTATCTAAGAACTAGGTCTGGATTTACTAAGGTAGCAAGAGCCTACACAGTATCTCTACTTTTTAAAAAGCTATTCTCCTAACCCTGTTGACCATCACAGCTGAGAATCAGTGGCACTGGGTTTCATGAAAAGCCAGAGCTATTCATCAAATATCTCAACACAAAGCTATCATCTGGAGGTCAGGCCAGGGTCAAGACTGACATGTTGAAATGCAATATTAGAATAATTCATACATTTTGAATTTGAATGACTAATCAGAGAGATTGATTGTGTGTGGAATAAAATCAGAAACTCAAAATATTTTCTCTAGACTGTTGATGAAGATGTCTTATTAAGTCTTATAATTCTGGTATTTAAAGATGTTGACACTTATTAATGATTCTGCTAGAATTGTGACTTCTTTAAAAGGCATTTGAAAAGTTCTCAGATTCAAGGCCATGTGATTTACATTTTTTTCATAGTTTTCATAACCTTCTGCTTAATGGTGGCATAGTGAAAATTCTGAGATCAGATCAAGGTTTTTAAGAATTTGGCTTCTTTGTAACTGCTAGGAGCCATAGCCAATGCACACATAGCATAAGAATGGTTCTTGGACTCCTATGAATAAATGTATTAAGAAAATGAGGGGGAAACGACATTAGAACTCAACTCACTAAACCCAGGTTCCCACTGTAGGAAACTCTTACTGCTTCTACATGTTCTCAGTTTTATATTTCTACTATTATGTCTTATATATTCTGTATGTCTTCCTAAGTTACCACTTCTGTGATTCATTTTGGGCCTGAGTTTTGCTAACCAGAAGTGAAACAGAGTATTATGAATATGATTTCACATCTTCTATAGGCTGCAGTGTGAAGATGTAGTTGCAGTGGAGGAAAATCCAGGAAAAGAGTTCTTGATACTACACCTAAGATCTAAATTTAAACCTAGAGATTTTCTGTTAACTGCCATGTGATCTTCAAAATGAAATAATTTGCTGTGACAGCTTGTGATTGACAAGAATAAGTGTGAGCACATTTAAAATAGGCCATCTTTTCATGTAGAAGTAAATGTCAGTGAAATGATGGATTCTCATCATTTTAATTATTGATGATTTGGAAATATCTCAATTCCACGACACACAAGACACATTCTAAATAGCAGCATAACACTTTTTCTCATATCCACGTCCATAATGAAATGTTCTGTCATATTTTGTTTTTCAAAAAATGCATTAGTTTAATGAACCTGCATTCATGCATTATATTCTGTTCCATTGTATGAATTTTAAATGGTTGTGTGAAAAGCACAAGTTTCAAGAGGTGACCCATGACCCATATCACGTCACACCTTACTAGTCCAGCTTCTGTATCTCCAGGCAGACTCTACAGAGCTGCCTCTCCCAATGACTGCCGGAGTCCTGCTGGAAAAAGTGCTGGGCTCCCTGAAGCACACCGATAGGGTAAGCACGGAGGAGTTTGGGGAGAAACAGAAGGAATTGGTGTTGTGTTCCCAGGTTCAGATTCACTATTATTTTCTGTTTGAATAATATATGTACTAGGCAAGATTGTCCACCACCTTCTTGCCCATTTAGCTGCATTTACTTGAAAGCAGAGTGATACTATGTAGCGACAGGCCGGGATGGGAGGGCCACTTTTTTCTGAGGCAGCACTTACTTGAGTAAAAGTAAGAGTAAAATTATAGGCAAATATTTTATGTGTGTCTATATTAAAAAAATTAAATCTGTAATGACTGAATACATAGATTACTCTTACTAAACTATCTGGTAGATCTGCAAACAACTATAAAAGATGGGCAAAACCCAAACCAAACTGAAAGCCCTAAAAGTCTATGTGTCTTACCTAATAGGAAAGTCTGGAACATGCATGTGAGTACACCACTGGGAAACATTTATACTCTAGGCCAGTGGTTCTCAACCTTCCGAAAGCGGCGACCCTTTAATACAGTTCCTCATGTGGTGGTGACCCCCAACCTTTGGAAATACATGTTTTCCGATGATCTTATGCGGCCCCTGTGAAAGGGTCGTTCGACCCCCAAAGGGGTCGTGACCCACAGGTTGTCATTCAACCCTCAAAGGGGTTACAACCCACAGGTTGAGAACTGCTATTCTAGGAATATTCGTGAGATGTTGAATTGTATCCTTGTTTAATAAAGAAGCCTGTACACCTAAGATGGTCCTCATGAAATGTAAGCTTTCTCTATGTGAGGTCCCATCTCTGTGCTCTTTGTGTGTCCTCTAGGGTATTCTGTGTATTCCTCACACCCCGAGTTAGTGCTACAGCTCTATAATCTCTTATCTTCAATTCTTAAATACAAAACCATAGAAAACAAAACTTTCCCCTCCAACTCATTTGGTAGCAGAACCGTACTGAATATGACTAGTTAATTGTTTCGTTGATGTAGTGGACTGCCAACAGCAAGGCCTGCAGTTTGAAACCACCAGTTGCTCCATGGGAGAAAGACAGGGTTTTCTCCTGCTGTAAAGAGTTACAGACTCGGAAATTCAGGGGCAGTTCTACCCTGTCCAGTAGGGTCAATATAAGTCAGAATTGGTTTGATGAGTTTGTGAGTACTGAGTACCCTGGACCTGCTGAGAGTATTGTATAACATATTTTATATACATTATTTTGATTCACATACCATATCACCTTCCTGCATTCAAAAGTTTAAGAACATGGAAACACATCTAACCGTGATGGGTTTTTAAAGGGTCTTCTATCATAGCTGCAAATAAATCTGATATTATTCCATACTATGAAATTCACACAGACGACTTAGAATTCTTATACATATTACCCTCAATTGTTTGCTAGTGGGTGAGGGTGGACAGAGAGAATACTGCCCTGAAGACGGATAAGGGTGTGTGCTCAAATGTAATAAAAATGCTTCCTTGTTATAGGAGGCAGAAGGGATTGTTAAAGAGAAACCACCCATCTATCCAGCCGTGCATGCAGCAACCATTGACTGAGTCTCGACAATGTGCCAGGCACTTTTCACACCTTGGAAGTAGCAGTGTGTGAAACAGGCGGTGACCTTCTGGAGCTCATGTTCGAATGAAGTGTTCAAGAGAAGGGAACATAGACAATAAACACGAGTAAGGAATAAGGTTATTTCTGACAGAGTTAAGTGTTATAAAAGAAATTAAAAGGGTAAAAGGAATGGATAATAAAGGAAGAGGGAATCCCCCCCCCACTCCCCTCTCCCATGCCCCCTGGAAGAGGGAATTTTAAAAATGAAACAGGCATTTTCAAATTAAACTGTCTTAAGGCAGCTATCTGCCTACCTTGCTTGTTACTTTATCTGAGAACTCATTTGTATTGCTACAGTTACTCTTTCAGAGGCTTGTTACTTTATCGGAGAACGGATTTGTATTTCTACAGTTACTCTTTCAGAGGCTTGTTACTT
>NW_022103958.1:20666065-20674970 GCF_000313985.2 Echinops telfairi
TTGTTACTTTATCGGAGAACGGATTTGTATTGCTACAGTTACTCTTTCAGAGGCTTGTTACTTTATCGGAGAACGGATTTGTATTGCTACAGTTAATCTTTCAGAGGTTTGGTCCTTCAAACAACCCATTTTTGCAGTTTCAGATATCTGCTAGGAGAGACATGAGAAATGCATTATCACATAGTAGAAAGAGCACTAGAGTTGGAGTCAGATCTTACAAGATTCTAGTCCTTAGAAAAATTGGTCTGCACTTCAATGTCCTCACCTATAAAAATAATGGTACCTGTGAAGCAAGGAATGACCTTGAATAAAGTAAGTTGGCATTTGTCATTGGTTCCTGAGAGATAACCCTTAGAATTTCCTGAGTAATTGAGGTGGCTCTATTATCCATAATCTCTGGAAAACACCCAAGGGTTTGTGTAGGGGCCTGGGTACACCACAAAGACCACGGGATGATCTGATCCTAGTTGACATCAGGAAGAGAGGAAGACATGATTCAATTAATCTACACAGTTAGCAATAGGTATACTGTTACCACAGGGGCAGCAGTCCAACCTACCAGCCACTCCATGGGAGAAAGCTGGGACCATCAGCTCCCAGACATATTTACAGCCTCTCTGGGAGATGGAAGCTATATATTGGGAACCTTCCCAGACATCTCTTTCGGAATCTCTCTATTTGCATGCTTTTCTTTTCCTTTCTCTCTCTCTCTCTCTCTCTCTCTCTCTCTCTCTCTCTCTCTTTTTTTTTCTAGAATAAAGCTAAGTTAGCATTTTTTGTGAGTTCTGTGAGCCATTCCAAAAAATTATTTTATCTGAGGGGATAGTGAAAATTAGCAGGTCAGAAATAAGGGGGTCTGGGAATTCCTGATCTTACAGCTGGCCTCCTTAGGGGCAGCGATCCATTGTTTATTGACGTCAAGTTGATTGCAACTTATGGTGACTCTCTAGCCAGAGAAGAACTGCTCCATATACTTTCCCAGCCTGTCATCTTCAAGGCCAGCTCGTGGGTCCAAACTGCTGACTCTTTAGTTAGCAATCAAGTGCTTTAACCACTGTGTCACCAGAGCTCCCTGACAGGTAAAGGAACCCCCTAGATTTGGAGCCAGCAGATGAGAAGTGAAGGAGCCCATGAAAATCCCGACCCCCACCCTCATGCCTCTACTAGCTTGTGGATGGCATCCTGGGATAGTGGGGAAACTCCAAAAATGTATAGCCAGGAGGCCAGAATGAAGTTGTCATGTGTACTTCCAAACTTGTGGATGGCAACTGAGGTCTTATGTGTCTTAGGCAGTCTGGAAGATTGTTTCTTACACGTTCTGAGGGGTTAGTGTCAGAGGAAGAAGTACTGCCATAGATAGCTGGTATCAATGTTGACTAGAGTAGCGGGAAAATTGGTATGTGTGGTGGTCTTATCTTTGGACTGAAGGACAAGTGTGATTATTTTATAGTTGACTCAGTATCAAAGAACTCTTTTACATTATCTTATTTTTCTAACTAGGATAAATTATTTGAAACTCAGATGTCCGTAAAGCATAACATTTTATAAATATGATTAAGATTCCAAGTGCTATTAAGGCAATGAATCAGAAGCTTTCTTCTCATTTTATTTATTGTGTTTTTAGTTTTTAATCATTTTATCGGGCACTCTGATAGCTATCTTAACAATGCACAGTTCAACCACGGCATGCTCCCACTGCTACTTTCCCAGAAGAGCTCCTGAGTTCAAGGAAACAATCAAACTAAATGCCACAATGATGCTGACAGAAATACTTCTTTCTACTTCCTTCAACACTCAAGGAAAACGAAGTACCATGTGAATGAGGGAAGTTACTGAAGCCTAATAGTACCCACCCCATACAGTTACTATGAGGAGTGAAAAACATGAGAGGTATAAATTGGGTGTTTAATAACTTCCCCCAACCCAAACCCAAACCACCACCTCATTGCCATCGAGCTGATTCTGACTCACAGCAACCCTATATAAAGTTTACGAGGCGTTAAACCTTTTTGCAAGCAGACTGTCCCAGCTTTCTCCTGAAGAGTGGCTGGTGAGTTTGAACCAGATACCTTGGTGATTATTAGGCCAATTCTTACCTATCAGCATCATTCCCACCCAAACCAAGCCCATTGCCATCAAGTTGATTCTGACTCACAGCGACCTATCCTCCATTGGCTTTCGAAGACCGTAAGGCTTTCCAGGAGCAGCCAGCCTCACCTTTCTCCCACTGAAGGGTTGGGGGGTCTTACCTTTTGGCTACCACTGTGTAACCCACTATGCAAACAGATGCTTAAAATATTTTTTCACCTGTATTTATTTTATTATTATTATTTTTTTGCCTTTAGCCCATCCTTTTCCAGCCATGTTTTTACCACTATTTTTATACAGGTTAAAGCCAAGAAGCTGATTTTATTTACCAAAGGTACTTGCTAGACCTGTGATCTGGAGATATTCACAACCAAGTAAAAGTCCTTGCTGAGCAGTTGTGTACACAGGCCAAATGGAAATATGAGTTGGAGGCTTTGAACTTTCACTACTTTGTATTGTTTGCCATGAGAATTTTTTTTTTTAAGGGTTCAGGCTTCAAAACCTAGGCTTTAAAAAAGGAGTCTCAGGTGGCCTTCCTCTGCTCCTTTCCAACACTTGTACTTTAAAATAGGTTCATGGCCTAGGGCTAGCCTTGACTTTAAGCTACCATCACTTATTTAAAGAAAGTTCACAGAGAAGTTCAGGGAAAGAGTGACAACGTTTTGATTGGCATAATAGATGGGATGTTCGGTAACGTTAATCAAATTTAATATTGAAGACATACTTCAAATAATATGTCAGTTACTAGTGTTACTGAGTTAAAATCTAATGACAACCACTGTCATTATTAGTTAAGTATAACCATCATGCCGATGGCAATAAATGATGACACTTAAGAACATGCAGAAACAAAGAGCACCAGGATTTAGAGTCAAGGGTGTGACTGGAAACCCAGTTGAATGCAGGAATGTGACCTGGATTTAATCTGTTTACCAAACATACAAGGGATTGTTTTTAGGGCAGGTGACATAATTGAATAGAACAGTATGTTTTCTTACTGTCAGAACATATATATTTTATAAACTTATCTTGTGTCCATGAAATAACGTATTTAATGTCATTATCTATATACATATTTGACAGTGAGAGCATTTAATGCTTTTTCAAGTTTATTGCCTAACTACAAGAGAGTACATTTAAAAAATAAAAAGATTTTTAAAATAAGTTCATGAATTTGAAGTTGCAAATTCCCCCCACCCCACCCTTTTTTTCCCTCCCTCCGTATTCTTTCTGCCTGGTACTTACAAGATGGATATTTATAATGTGGGAGACTTGGGCTTATTTAATTCCATGATAGACATTGGCTTTGTTACGTGTACTGAGGAAATGTAATGATAATGTAGTTTGACTTCTGACTTAGAAGCAACATAGAAAGTGAATTTAAAAAAATGATTTGGAAGAAAATAAAATAGGATGAGGGTTCTTCAACAAGAAACATAGCCCGTGTTTGAGGCATAATACTCTCTGAATGTTTAGGAGGATAAGCCAGATTGGATGACTGTCTAAGCATAGCCCTGTCTCTAGGGAAACCCCTGTTGGTGCTGTTGTTGGTAGGTGCTATCAAGTGAGTGCAGACCCATAGTGGCCCTGGGCAGAAGGGAGAAAACTCTGTGACTCTTCACAGTAGTTCCCATGCTTGGGTCCATTGATGCAGCCACTGCATCAGCCCATCGCCTTGAGGATCGCCCCGTCCTCTCTTTCACTGCCTCTACTGACCAGGCATAATGTCCTTCTCCAGCCAGTGGCCCGTCTTTTCTACTACTAATTATAGCTTCTGAATGTCCCTTTTTGTAATAGTCATCAGATGTTTAATTCCTGGTGAAATGTCTGTATTCCTTCCCTTCAAGACAGTTTTCCTAGGGCAGAAGCAATACTGTTTGGATCACAATCAATTTTCTGATACAGAGCCGGGGACTTAATAGCTGCTCAATAAATACTGTTCAATGTTTGAATGAAGGACCAAATGACACAGGTGCTGTGGTGAAACCATCCATAATTCGAGGAGTTGGTTGTGGGAAGGAAAGGAAAAGACCTCATTAGAGCAGCCTGCTTGGTTACAAACAGTGAGTGGATGTTTAAGAGGAGTATATTAAATATCTCCTACCCTAAATTCATATGTAGATTTGTGAGTGTTCACATTTGGCAGGGGGCCAGAGTAAGCCAGCCCCAAAGTAATTACATTGCAGAGAGGCTAATGGTTATGCTAATGTTTGTGTGAGACCAGACAATGGTCAGAAGTGGAATGCTGGGATAAATGATTCTCCCTGGGGCCTCTAGATGCCCTGGGTCTGAAGCAGCCTTTCAGCCTGTCCACATCTCCTGGGTCTGGAATGCCCTTACTGCCATTCTTTCTCCTCAACTCTTACTACCCACTTTTTTAGGGCACAGAGAGGGGGGGTTATTGTTCTAACATGTTTCTTTGTATTCTTTGTAGTACCTTGCATGAGTTAGGTGCTTATTAACTATTTTTGGAAAGAAGGAAGAAAGATAGGCAATGCTGTTTTGTGTACAGCTGTGGGACCTGTGGGGCTAGATCCACCCTTTCCCCACCTCACTCACGATGACGCGTGAGAACATGCAGAAACAAAGAGCACAAGCATTAGAGTAAAGGGTGTGACTAGAAACTCAGTTGAATGCAGGAATGTGACCTGGATTTAATCTATTTATACCAAACATAGAAGGAATTGTTTTGGGAGGCAGATGACATAATTGAATAGAACAGTATGGTTTCTAATTTTTACAATAATACCAAATAGCCTAAGCCTTGGGAGGATGCTGGATTTTGATGAAGCTAATGACAGGCAGAAATGTAGGAAGTGTTCCAGGTGGCAAATACATTTTGCTACGAGTTCTAAGTAGATTTAGAGACTATCCACTCCTAGCCTCTGCAATGAATCCCGCTCCTCACCTGGGCCAAGACCTCGTCAAATCTCTGTGTTTTCTTCTTGCCATTGGATGTAATCATGCTCACACAGGCCATCCGCCCATTCACCAAGGTCTTGATATGAAGGAATAGGAAGCTGTGATGCACCTGAGCATCACTTGGTGTTGTTAGAGTCAACCATTTCTAGTTTCTTTCAGCCCTAAAGTTTTACAATTCTAAAGCCAATGCACAGTGTGCACTGTGCTCTGAGAGACTTTTTCCTTTTTCTTCTCATTCCACGATATATATATACATATGAGTAGATATGGTCTCCTATTGAATATATTAAAGGATATGATATTGAAAATTCTAATTTATTATGAGTATAAAAATTTTAAGTATAAAACATTTTCCAAAAATACAGAGAAAAACATTAAGTCAGTATCAACCTAATGAAATGAGAGTTATAATTCCATCTGACCTGTTCAACAAATATTCTACAAACATTTATTGAGCATCTTCTCTAAGCTAAGAATTTTGTTAGGTACAAACAATGAACCTGGAAACACATCAAAATCTGCACCTTCACTTCTTGGAGATTCAGTCACTAAGAAATCCTCCTTGACAAATCTTCCTCTTTTGCTGATATGACATATTCTACTTGCCAATGTGGACATCATTGAGCATCAGTGAGCTGTAGATCAATTCTATTTAGTTTCATAGTAAGGAGAGGTAAGAATAAAGATGGTAAATGTATACACACTCATTTTGTGTAATAAGGTGGTGTCTTAGTTTGCTTTGATGTAACAAAGTAGCACAATTGGGTGGCTTCAGAGAACAAATCTCTTCTCACAGATCTGTAGGCTAGAAATATGAATACAAGGTATGGGCTCTAGAGGAAAGCCTTCAGATGTTCCAAGGTCTCGTAGCTGCGCACAAGTCTCAGTATTCCTAGGCTTGTAGATAGGTAATGCCCTCATCTTCTCCTGGTATTTGTCCCTGCTCTCCCTGACACTCCCATGTGCTCCTCTTCAGGCTTAGTTTCCCTGCGAAAGGGTCAGGTTTAGGACTCATCTTACTCTAAGATGACCGCAATGATGAAACAAGAAAAACCCTATCTATTTCCATCCTTCAGGACCAAGCTGAGGACTTCAGCATATATTTTGGGGTACACAATTCAATTCTTAATAAGTGGTATTAACTGAGAGAAAACTGGAACCTTTGGACAGATTTTTTTTATAAGGCTGACCCTCGACCTTAAAGCAACCTTGTTTGTAAAGATCAGAACATTAACTAAAACTTGGCAAATAACAAGAATGAGGACAAATGCAGAGTTGGGACATTTACTGCAGGGTCTGAGGTTCTGCATTCCTAATCAGCTTCCAGGTGGCGTAGGGCCATTGGTCCACTGACCACAGGAGTCTCAAGCAAGGAAGTCCATCCACTGTCTGCATTGTTTCTTGACACATTGCAAGGGGGGAAAAGTGTTATTAAATGTCTAACAGTTGAATTAAACACATAAAAAGACTTAACATTTAGTAACTACTTCATGTGCAGTGTAAAGGTCCAAACCCTGAAGCAAAGTAATAAGATAGGAAAAACTTGTTCTCACCTTTTAAGTACAGAAGCAGAAATAGGATATATATTTATAAGACAGTTTTATAATAATTTCAGGTGTCTCATGCTCTTTCCTCCGCACCAAGCGCAGTGTCTGCTGGGTTGTAGGTTCTTAAGCATTATTGAAGGAATGAATGTATGGGTGGGAGGTATGACCTGCAGATGCACTAATGGTTCAGAGAGATGACAGGTAGTTGAGAGTTTGAGCAAAAAGGGAAGATCATTAATTAGATTTTGAAATACTCAAGCTTGACTACGTGAAGAGGGAATTAAGAATGAACATGCTATACCCAAGGGATAAATGGATAAACTAGGGTAAAGTAAGACCAGGAAGTTTGGATGGGAGCTGATTGTCAAGCTTGGCAGTTTGAACCCAAGAGCTGCTCTTTGGGAGAAAGATGTGGCAGTCTGCTTGCATAAAGAATCACAGCCTTAGCTGGTACCAAGGGCTCAATAGAAAGTAAATGTTTAGAAAACAATGATGGCAACATATGTACAAATATACTTGATACAATTGATGTATGGACTGTTATAAGAGCTGTAAGAGTCCCCAATAAAATGATCTTTTAATTGAAAAAAAAAAAAAAGAGTTACAGCCTTAGAAAACCCTCTGGGGCAGTTCTAGTCTGCCCTCTAGATTTGCTATGGCTCAGAATGATCTCAACTGCACGGGTGGTGGTAGATTGTCAGTAAATCCTCTGTCAGCTGTAAGTTTAAGGGAAGGGGCTGTGTCTCTTTAGCACAGAGGCTGGCACATAGGACCGCCACACTAAGTATCTGCCAACTAACGACAGTGGTCATGATAACATTAATGTTTTAGGGAAATCCAGCCTCATTTGGAATATAGAATGTCAGGTGTGATGGAAAAGAATTGAATGCAATTAGGAAGTCTTTGCCAATAATAAGAGGCTATGAGAGAAATTGAGGAGTCCTGGTGCCTTAGCATTTAGCTGCTCACCCAAAGGTCAGAAGTTTGTGACCCCAGTGGCTCTGAGAGAGCAAGACTTGGCTGTCTGTTTCTGTCAAGATGACAGCTGAGGAGACCTGTGGGGCAGTTCTGCTCCGTTCTGTCCGATCACAGAGTCATCCGTGGCACACACGGCCCACGGATCACAATGGATTCGGTGGCACACAACAACATAAAAGAAATGGACAGGTGTGGTCTGGTTTCAGAAGCCACTGTCAAGCAAGAACAGCTGAAAGTTAGATTTCCTTTTTTACTCTGGCACAAGTCAGAGTCCCTAGAAGCAGATGCTGACATGAAGATTTCTGGGTAAGAAACTTCCTGAGGGCGTGCTGTGGGGTGAACCTGTAGTTGAGTAAGAGCAGCTGCAGAGAACAGAGAAGGAAGCTCAGCAGAGCCTCTACCTGTAGTGCGAACCCTCAGAGCGGACCTTCCTTAAGCAGAGATGTTGGCCTTTGGTATACCCCAATTCGTCATTGGCTCTGGGCTGTACCCCATGTGGGAGAAGGAGATGTAAGCTCACCTGCATTTCCTGGGGAGAAGGTAGTTCCTTTCAGCCCAGGGGAATTCTCAGGAGAAGAGTACAGGATCTCTGGAGTTTGGTGCATTAGTCAGTTAAAAGGAGTGTTTATGGAGTAGCAGTGGGGGACCCTCTGGCTGAGAACCTTTCAGTAGCTTTTTATCACAGCCAGAATTAAACCCCCACTCTTGATCCTGGTGACAGAGAGCTTCTGTGTTGGGTTGCTAACTGTATGGTCCGCAGTTTTGTTTTGTTTTTTAATTAAATAATCATTTTATTAGGGGCTCATACAACTCATCACAATCTGTACATATGTCATTTGTGTCCAGCACATTAGTACATATGTTGACTTCATCATTCTCACAACACCCGCTTTCCACTTGAGCCCTTGGTGTCAGCTCATTTTTCCCCCTCCCTCCTCGCTCCCCTCGAACCCCTGATAATTTATAATTTATTATTATTTTATCATATCTTACCCCATCCAACGTCTCCCTCATCTACTTCTTTGCTGTCCATCTCCCAGGGAGGAGGCCACATGCAGACCTTGTCCTCTGTTCCCCCTTTCTCCCTCTCCTTCCCTTCACCCTCCCGCCATCGCCACTCTCTCCACTGGTCCTGGGGGGTTCATCTGTCCTAGGTTCACTGTATTTCCAGTTCCTGTCTGTGCCAGTGCACCTCCTCCAGTCCAGCCGGATACGTAAGGTAGAATTGGGATCATGGTAGTGGAGTGGAGGAAGCATTTAAGAACTAGAGGAAAATTGCATATTTTATCGTTACTACACTGCACTCCAAATTGCTCCTCACCTCCCCACAGCCCTTCTGCAAGGGGTTGTCCAATTTCCCCCAGATGGGC
>NW_022103958.1:20675799-20775192 GCF_000313985.2 Echinops telfairi
CTTTCCTCTGTTTCTTTGTACTTTCCTCTTGTCCCACTATCATGTTCTGCCTTCATTTGGGTTTTAGGCATTCCTCTCGGTTACATTGCCCTTGATCCAGTCCTGCAAGGCCTCCCGCACCCTCGTTGACATTGATTTTGGATCACTTGTTGTTCCCTTGTCCCTTCCTCCCCCCTCCCCTACCCCCATGTTCCCCTGATCTGTCATCCCATTGTTCTCTCTTCTGGCTTGTTTATTCCGCCTATCTCTTCCAGGTGGACATGCTATGTACCATCACCAGACTGAGTGCAATGAAGCAACAACAGAAAGTAAAACAATGTCTACAACAACAACTGGTCTGCAGTTTTAAACCAATAGCTGCTCCAAGGGATAGATGAGACCTCCTACTTCCTAAAAGAGTTACAGTTTTGAAAACCCACACAGACCACTCTACCCTGCCTATAACGTCGGATGAGTCAGGATCAATTCAATGGCCCTGAGTTGTTTATCCTGGCCTGTACCTGCTGGCCCCTTCCTATGTCTTCTACACAAACTTACTTTATTTCCTTTCTTTAACATGTCCAGCTTGTAAGATATAAAAAAAAATGTATAATTTATCAAGGGTTCACGAGGGTGGGAAAAAATGAGGAATTGCTACCAAGGGTTCTGGTAGAAAGAAAATGTTTTGAAAAGGATGATGGCAACACATGTACAAATGTGCTTGATGCAATGGATGTATGGATTGTTATAAGAGCTGTAAGAGCCCCAATAAAATTATTTTTTTAAATATCCAGCTCATCTTTATCTCAAAAACTGCTATTTAGTTTAGTTTTCCTGGACTGCTCCTCCATTTACATTGATATACTCTAAACCCACTGACATCAAGTCAACCCTGACTCACAGTGATCCTATATGGGGTTTCTGATACTGTACATTTTTTATGGGAGTATATAGTTTCACCTTTCTTCTGCAGAGCAGCTGGTGGATTTGAACCACAGATCTTGCAATTCAGTGCTTCACCTACATTAGGTAATGTCCAGTGCCAAACTCCCAGCACCATGGGGGCTCCTTAATGTACTTTAAAGCTAAATAATAAGCAGATAGACTTCAAGAAGATGACATGATAGGTACTTTCACAGAGATAGGATATTTAATTCTCATAAGATACTGGAGTTTTCCCACTCGATGCCTTGAAACCCCTCTATGGAGCAGTTTTATTCTGCAAGGGTGGGTTACCCCATAAATGAAAATGGCCTCGATGGCCACTAATAACAGTCTGAGCGGAGGAAGGGAAGCAAAATGTGTCAATCATTTTTAATTTTGAAGCCAAATATTGACTTTAAAAATTATCTCTAGACCATCTGTTGAGAACCAGGGAAGTACTTCTCCAGAGTCACCAAATAGCAATACTGAGATTCAAAATGAGCCATTGGAAAGTAGAGTTCATACTCTCTCCTAGTACTGAAAGCAGCTTCTTCATGGAGAAAGAGGAAGCTGTCTGCTGTCATAAAGATTGATAGCTCAGAACTCTTAGGGAAAAGTTGCTATGAATCGAGTCCACTGTGTGGCAGTGGGTTTAGTTTTTGTTGTTGTTTTGGTTTGGTTTAGGAGGCATCTAATTTCCCATCAAATTACAAGGATTCATTAACTGTCAGCTCATCTTTCTGATTCTACTTTCTATCAATTTTATATTACAAAGTGGTAAAATATAGTAATTTACTTCTGTTTAAACATTTTTCCCTTGGAGGCTTAATTACACGTATGTTCTTAAAATATTTTCGTGTTCTTTTTCCTCAAGTTTTGTTTATAGCTCTGCACGTGTGTGTGTGTGTGTGTGTGTGTGTGTGTGTGTGTGTGAAAGAGAGCGAGAGAGAAAAACTGATAGAGACAGGGAGAAAGAATGAAGACAGGAGAGTGAGTTTTTGAACATTTAATTTTTTTTCTGGGACTTGAAGGCTATTTGCTTGCATTTCATATCAAAGTGAACAGCTTTTATGTAAAATACTATTTATAAGTCAAAGAGGCAATGCTTCTTTCAAGGTAAGTGCTAACAGAGAATGGTTATTTGGGAATTTGAACAAATAAATGTTGCTATTTGCATTTATATGTAAATAAAATTATGTTTCACTCATTAGGACAAATACAGTGCAGCTGAGGAAGTATTATATTTTTATAATTTATGTGAAAAAACATATTATCTAAAATGAATGGAATGCACAAATAAATAGCTTGGTACAAATTATTTATTTATGAAACAAAACCTCTTGAAAAGAGAGGGTTGCTAACTGTAGCTTAGTATGCAACATACCACATCCTATTCTTACCCTTACATTTTCAAAGTCAGACATAGTAATTTAGTTGCACACCCATTAATATTAGTGGGAGTTTTCAAACTGAAATTCCTGAACTCAACTTTGAAAATGTATGGGCCAAAGTAAACTGTTAATGAAAAACCATTTTATTTTTTTTATTTTCAGTGAGATAGTTTGAATCTCTCATGAAAGTTGTCCTAAAAGGCACCTTCATTCTGGTCACAGAAGAACGATAGCAGAAGTATAGTATTTGAAGGTCGCCATCTTTAAGGCAACATGAATAAAGAAATCCTATGAAAAAGAAGACAGCACTTCCCACCCCTGAAGGAACACAAAAGTTCAGGAATCACCTTGTTTAATAGTAAGCAAAGGACACTGGACCCTTTCTATGGGTGAGAAGCTGGGCGCATCTGATCATTGACAGAGGCATGCTAAGGTGAATTTTAATTAGGACTAAATTGTGGTATTACTCTTTCATACCCTGAACATCTGTTCCCTTCAGAAATGATGATTTATGCAGGCTATCAGTGCAGACAGCTTGCTACAGCTTATGTCACGGTTAGTGGGAAGCTGGTGGTAGCATTTCAGAAAACCAGCATCTAAATGGAGACTGGCCAGTGTATATGATATGGATAAGAGGGAAAAGGGAAGCAGAATGTGTCCATTTTTAATTTTGAAGCCAAATATTGACTTTTAAAAAAATTGTCTTCTAGACCATCTGTTGTTAATGAAGAAAGTAACTTGGACAATGAATGGGCTGATGCTTCCTACTGATGTCAAAAGGCAGCAAACCAAGCCTGTTCTTTCTGTTAGAATGAAGAAACTTACAGAGAAGCCTTCAGTCCGAATCCTGGTTTTTAAGAATGGCATGGGACAGGATGGGCATGAGATTTCAGTGGGAAAGGAAACAATGAAAAAGGTAATTCTGTGTTCATATTTAAGGAATTCATTTTAAAACTTTTCATGACTTTAAAAAATCCAGTGGATTTAGACATGTGGGTTTTCCATGTCAATGAATATGTGGTAAAATGTTATGAAGGTATTATACTGGACTCAAGATCCAGCTGGCCAGAGTGTGCTTAGTTCGCTAGGAACGTAAATGACCACAGCACCGCTGGGATGTGTCTAGAAATAGTTTGGCTAACATAGCCAGCAATTTACCTGATGAAAAGTTATGTCTACATGGAGCTGAACCTTCTAATTGGTTATAGTATTTTATTACAATATTTAGACTTAAGCTAACCACCAAAACAGACAAACGAAAAATAAACAAATAAACCAAACTCACTGCCTTGGAGTGGAATCTGCCTGCTTCCATTTAAAACAGTATAAAGACCCCAAAACATTCCTGCTCCCTGTAAGAATAAGCAAAGTTGACGGCCTTTAAAATTATCCATATACATTTTTAAAATGTGCAATAATTTAGGAAAAGTCATGTAATTTTCAAGCAACCTTTAGGAAAGAAATTTTAAAGTATTTCTTGTCATATATGTATGGTCTCCTCCCCTGCCAAAGGTGAATAGTGAACAAATGAATAGGAGACTAGATGCTTAAAATCTTTGTTGTAAAAGCAATCTATTTATTTATCTATCTATTTTTATGATGGTTTTGTAACCACAAATGAATAAGAACATTTCCTGAGACTCTAGGAAAGCCAGGCTTTATTTTCTTCTTATCTACCAATTTGGATGATGAGTAAAACAAGGGATATTACACACCAGAACAAATTGCTAAGTCAACTTGTAACATCTTCCCTGGAGATTCTGCGAAATAGAGACGATGGACACATCTCTTGGATTGTTAAAATGCAGTCCTTCTTGGAGATAGAAGCTAGATTAGACCACCTCTTGAGTTCACTTCAGTTCAATCTCTGTCATTCTATGCCTTGGTGGTAGAATTGAGGTAATAGTCACTCTTAGAGATTACATGTTCTAAGATGAAAGGTTGAGTATGAATAAAAATGTCACTGCTATTTTGCTTTTTGTCTCTAGAAAGCAATTTATTTAAAACTGGCTGATCAAAGATCCCCCAGCTTTTATTTTCTACTTCTTTGTAACTGTTAGCAGAGTTAAAGAATCTTCACAATGTACAAAATTCATGAAAAATTTTGATAATAGATATATTTATAATATTAATCTAAGTATCACCATATTATACTTAAGGATGAGGCAAAAGAGAGGAGGCACTTAGATGCTGGTTTTTGCTTGTCAATAAGCTTGGATAAGGTTAGCTAATTATTTTAGAAACAAAGTTCAAAATTGGAAAGCTCTTTAATAACCACAAAATAAGGCTCAGTTTATAGATTAAATGCCAAATGAATGTAGAATTAGAAAGGTGACAGGCATCAAAAAAAAGCATAAATTCTTTTCTCTTTTATGATAAAATATTAAGAATGTTAGGGGATAATAGCTATTTTTAGGTTAATACTAAATAATATAAAACTGAGTAGAAGGTAAAAGATTCTGGTGTGAAGAAGGCTATCACAGTGGGATAAGGAGATAATTCTTGTGGGATTATTATTATGGAATATCACTGTGCTTTAGCTACTGGGTTAGGCCACATTGACTAGAGAAACACATCAAGAAGTAATTATATATCAAGAGATTATTCCATCCCAGTCCAACTGAAGTCCATAAGTCTGATACTAGTCCCTGAGTCTCTCTTCAGACTCACACAGCCATATGCAGTGATGCAGAATTCAAGAATATCACAGGAACTTGATGGGTACAGGGTCGTGTGGATCCCAGGTGGGTGGAAACATGGCAGGATTCCAGCAGCTCCCTCAGGGTCCCAGTCCCAGTGGGCAGGAAAGCAAAGGGAGATAGAGTAGTTCCCAGTGTCTCCTACTCTTACACCATCAAGGAGTCATCAGTATGCAAATTGACTGACATTTTTACTTCATCCCTACACTTTTATATACCTTCAGGTTGACATAAAATTATCCAGCTACCTTATGTAAACTAAACTAGCTAAAGCATGAAAGTTCTCCCTGAGCTCAGAATGGACCCAAGGGGAAAGGACTATTTTATAATCATCGGAGGGAAATCAAAAGGAATTCCTTTGTTAAATTTTAAAAGATTAAGTAATCAAGAAGTTTGAAAGGAGGACAAATTCCTTATGTGATGGATTGTTATTCTGGATTCTCAACCTGTGGCTGTAATCCCATTTTGAGGACTTTCTCTGTTACAGGTAGATTAAATGCTAACCTTAGTAAAGGTCACAGCCTTTGTTTCCTCAGGGCCATCTTTAAGACCACTTTACTAGAGGGCATGACTTAAGGCACCATGCTTCCGAGTTTTGGGGAGTGATAGTTGCCTAAAAGACAACATTCACACCTCCAGCCATGCCATTGCTCCATTTATAAGAGCCGAGAGAGATCCTAGGATCACTGGAAAAGCATGTCCAAGATCTCTGTCTCAAGTGGCAGAGGTCCTCAATATACTGGAAACTGTAGCATGAAGACTCAGAGTAGACTATGATGAGACTATGGGGCACCTTCTTCTCTGGCCAGTGACTCTGAGACTGTGAGACAGAGCAACGTGGGCCGGCTTCCTGACCCACAGAGGCAGCAGACAAGGGAGCATACCCCTGAGAGACTGAGAAGAGACTTGGTGCTGCTGAGGCTGGGTGTTACAGCAGACCAATGGCTGTATCCTTACTATTTACTGATCCGGACTTGTGGTAACTTATTAACGCCTCCCTAATAAACCCCTTACTCTTGAGTATTTTCTTTGAGTTCTGTGTGGCTGTTGCAATGAATTATCAAACCCAGGAGAGTTGTAGAGCGGCATGGGAGGAATGGTTGGTGCTAGAATTGGTAGAGAAGGATGGAGCACGGAGGCATGTCTGACCCCTGTTGTTGTTAGGTGCCATCGAGTTGGTTCTGACCCATAGTGACTCTATACTGAACAGAAGGAAATACTGACGGATCCTGAGAATTCTCACCATCATTGCTACAACGTGTTAAAACTGTGTAAGATGAAGTCTCAGCATCCTTGCCTCAACGAAGCACTCTGGCCGTATTTCTTCAGAGACAGATCAGTTTGTCCTTTTGGAAGCCAAAGTACTTTCAGTATTCATCTCCCGCACCCAAATTTAAATGGCATTAATTCTTTTTCAATCTTCCTTATTCAGTGCTCAACTTTCACATGCATATGAGGCAATTGAAAATAATATGGGCCAGGCACACTTTAGTGCTCAAAATAACATTCTTTCTTTTCAATATAAGAGGTCTTGTGCAGCAAATTTACCTAATGCAGCACATCTTTTTGATCTCTTGATTGCAACTTCCACGAGCATTGGTTGTGGATCCAACAAGAAAAAATCCTTGACAACTTCAGCCATTTCTCCATTTATCATGATGTCACCTATTGGTCCAGTTGTGAGGATTTTGGTCTTCTTTATATTGAGTTGTGATAATCCATATTAAAGGCTGTGTGGTAGTTACATAATCTGGTGTCAATTTGGGACTTGAGAGGATTAAGTGTGAAGGGGTGGAGTCTAGTCTGTTAATTGGGTCCGATCCAATGAGGCCTCTGTGTGGGCATGGCCTTCTCTTGAGAATTTTGGGAAATCCTGGTTTTCCTCCTTGGAGATGGTAGACACTTTCTCTTGGCTCACTCCATGGGAGACATTGCAGCTGACAAGACACATGGAACTAAGCTAGTGCCCTGAGCTGCAGAAGTCACATGGACCTATCCTGATGCAGCCAGACCTCTGAAGCCAGAGAAGTCATGTAGAGACTCCTGCCAGTGCTGAGATGCTTGCAACGCCACTGGATCCAAAGACTTTTTACCAATTGGCCTGTGGTCATCCTGCAATTGGTGTCACTGAATGTGTTTTGTGAGTCTGAAGAGGACTTTATAGATTGGTATCAGAAATATGGGCTAATTTTGGACTTATGGACTTGGACTAGACTGGGCTAGGATGTTTTCTCAATACTCAGTTGTTATTGTATATAAAGCTCTCTGTTATGCACATATGAGTGCCCATGAATTTGTTTCCCTAGTCTACCCAGACTGACACAGGCTGTCACCCTTGTTGTTCATCTGCAAGTACTTCAAGTACTCCTCATTTTCAGTAAGCAGTGTTGTCTTATCTGCACTTTGCAGGTTATTAATAAGCTTTCGTCCAATCCTGATACCGCATTCTTCTTCATGGAGGCCAGCTACTCTGACTATTTCCTCAGCATACAAAATGAATAAGTATGGTGAGAGGAAACATGCCTCGCTCACCAAGGATTAACATAGCTTGAAAGATATGAGAGCAGACTTTTAAAATATAGAACTTGATAATGTAACTTATCACCAAGAGGCCATGGATAGCCATCGATGTCTTTTGATTTAATGTGCACTTCAGGGGTTTTATAATGAGATAATTTTAGATTATTCTGATTATTTAGTAGTCAGATTATTTATAATTATTCAGTACCCAGTTTATTTGTTCCAAAATGAAGCCTCAACCCCCAAAAAATATGACTTTCCCCATTAAAAAAATGTGTACATAACAAATAAGACTATTCAGCTAAATATGTTTTTACTTTCTTGATGATGGTTAAGAATAGTCCCTGAATTAATTAGAGGTTGTTAAGCAATAAATAGGATGTGTGTTAACTATAAAAAAGCAAGTATTTCCTTTATAAATATTATTTTATAGTTACTATATTTACTGTTTCTATTTTAAAGCATTTACTTGCTCTGAATATATAATGATAATAAAAATAAACTTTAAAAGTATATCAGAATGATTTCTATATTCTACCATTAGTTTGCTTCAGAAGGATATTTCCTGTTTGCCCAACATTAAATTATAGAACTTCTTGGAATTATCTAGGCCAGAAACTCAGAAAACTACAACCTAGACAAATTAACTGCCATGTCCAAATGAACTCTCATACCAAGGACAAAAACACATTTTCTGACTTGACAAGTAATAATTTTTTCATCTTTGAAATTGCCACAAATATAAATACGTTTTCTTACATTTTGTTCTCAATTTGTCCTCACATAAAGTGAGTTAAGATAGCCACTAAAAATAAAAAGATGACCATCTCCTTCCAGCTGTGACTAAATGGCTAGTAACAAATCAGCCATCATACTTTAAACAACTAAAAACTGCACAAAACACATGAAAGAACTGTTTTTAACATGAGGCAACAGGCCACACCAGAGTGTATGGTCTGAGTGAAGGAAGAATTGTGAACTAAGAAGTTCACGTTCACATTTGCTTTCATACCTGGAGGTGAAGTTTGGGCTGTGGAGCGAGAAGCCAAGAAAACACAGTGGTTCCCATAAGCTTAAGAAAAAGAGATAAAAGTTCTGGGGTGCTGAGGTGTTTGGAATTGGTAAGAGGACAATGCCGTAAAACCGGCAACACTATGGAGAATTATTCCCCCAAACTGCATAGAGGTCACATTGTGTCTTTGGCCTAATATTAAGTTGCTCCTGCATATAGTAATTTCCCATGTCCAAGCACAAACAACTGCAAGGGAAGAATAGCTCACCAGAATGATCATCAGGAAAGCTCCTATGAGGTATGCACACAGTGGAGAGACATTTGTATTCTCACCAGTGAAAGGGGAAAGATCTTGTTATACGTTTCAAAAAATTTTGCTAGTCCAGGTTTACTAGAGAAACAAATCCAGACACTCATATATGTAAGAAAGAGCTTTATATCAAAGAACAATTGTATATTGAGAAAACATCTCAATCCAGTCCAGATCAAGTCCATAAGTCTGATGCTAGTCCATAAATCCCTCTTCAGACTCATGCAGCCACAAGCAAGGACGCAAAATGCAGGAAGATCTCAAGCCAGTAAGTCTTGTGGATCCAATGGTGGTGGAAGCATCTCAGCGCTGGTGTGGGCTCCACGTGGCTCCTCCAGCTCTTTGAGTGTGGCTCTTCAACCGGAAGGTGAAGTAGAGAGAGAGGGGACTGGCCTCCTGCAAGCCATTCATCTCTGTCACCCTCCAATCAAGCTGCAACCTGATTAAACTCTACTTATATGTTCCTATGGAAGCTTACTTGGCACAATAAACGTAACTATCATAAAACTGAATTCATAGAACACAGAATGAACAGAAGTGAGGATTTAAACATAATATAAAGAAAAGCATGAACATAATATGAAGAGAGATTGAAATTAAACTTAGAATCAATGGAACTTCTACAATTGAAAAAAATCCAATTATCTTCAACTTTAAAAAAATCACTACATCAGATATGGCAGCAGGTTAGGTATTACAGAATTGATCAGTGAATTTTAGGATAGGGTAATAAAAATTATCCAAACTAAAGTGATGAGGAAAAAAAGTACATCTCAGTGGGGGAATAGTTAGTAATCAAATTTTATGTAAGGAACCGTGGTGGCATAGTGGTTATGTTTTGGGCTGCCATCCTCACTGTCAGCAGTTCAAAACCACCAGCTTCTCCATGAAAGATGGGTCTTTCTACTCTTGTTAACAGTTACAGTCTTGGAGACCCACTCAAGTAGTTGTACCTTATCTTATAGGGTTGCTATGAGTCAGCATGGACTCGATGACAGTGCTTGTTTGTTCGTTTCTGTTTAATAGTATATATAGTTAGAATCCTGTAAAAGGAGAAAGAACAATGGTCAAAATTTCCTGAAATTCATGAAATATAACATAACTCTTATCCAAGAAGTTCAATGAACTTCTGTTATTGTTACGTGCTGTCGAGTCTGTTCTGTCATTGCGACCTTATATACAACAGACCAAAACACTGCCCAGTCCTGCACCACCCTCAGAATTGTTCTTATGTTTGAGCCCATTGTTATACCACTCGGTCAGTCCATCTTGTCCAGGGCCTGCCTCTTCTTCATTGCCCCTCTACTTTACCAAGCCTGGTGTCCTTCTTCAGGAATGAGTCTCTCCTCACATGTCCAAAGTATGCCTCTAAGGAGCATTTAGGTTGCACTTCTTCCAAGACAGATTTGTTTGGTCTTTTGGCAGTCCCTGGTACTTTTAGTATTCTTTGCCAGCACCATATTTCAAATGTATAGATTCTTCAGAAACTAGAAAAAGGCACATAAATCTTATTGTTTTAAACAATGATAAAGAGAAAAATTATAAATGATAGAACAGCTAGAGAAAAATATGCACATTAACGATCAAGGTACAAAGATAAAAACTGATTCTCATCAGAAATAGTACAATCTAGAAAACAATAGAGTATCTTGGAAATGGCAAAAGGACAAACAAGTTCACTGTGAATAGGGCATAACTTTCCTGGGTACCAACTGAAAGGACAAACCTGCCCATAGAATTAGTGCAAAGTTGGCTCCTAGGAGGCAGAAGTCACATGTACCCCATCTTCTAATTTCTTCATAATTTTCACACCAGTTATTCCTCCACAGCACTGTCTTTTTCAGGTCTAATCATTCATTGTAATTGTGTTAGAGAAATTATGGCAACAAGGTAACTGCAATAAGAACTTCAATAACAGAGAAGCCTCAAAACAAGCAATATAAACAGAAACGAAGATATGCCAAGGACCAAGTTTGGGAGGGCCCCAGCCCAGAGGTCAATGTTTGAAAGGATGTGTGATTCTAAATCTGCCTTCATGGAGCTCACTCAACGGGAAGCTTTCAAAACCAGAAACTCAATGATACTACTTGGTTAGCTCGGCTATTTGTTACACCTCTCAGTTTTTGGCTGGTGTTGGGTATTTATACTCAGTCACTTGAGGGAACCCTGGTGATGTTGTGAAGAGGCCTGACCCAATGAAATTGACATAACATCTGACTATCACAGGCATACAAACAATAAACACATGCCATGGAGCCAGTTATGACTCATGTGACTCTAAAGGACAGGGTAGAACTGTCCCTGTGAGTGTCCAAGACTTAGCTGGAATATAAAGCCTCATCATTGTGTAAAGCCCTCAGAGAGGCAGTGGTTTCAAACTGCTCACTTTGCAGTTGGCAGCCCAACAAGTAACTACTACTGTATCACAGACAACCACGATCACAGATATTAAGTAAAAAGATAAGCCATAGACTGGGAGAAGATATTCACAAACCATACATCTGTTGATAATTTGTACCTTAGAATATATAAAGATCTTTTCACAACTCAAAAACAAGATGGCAATTAAATTTTTTTAAATGGCCAACAGATGTGAACACTTTATGATAGAAGACACAGAAATTAGTTATAAGCACATGACAAGGTGGTGAACATTATTAATCAGTAAGGGAAAGCAAATAAAATCTACAACAAGTTACAACACTATACACACTAAGATGGCTAACATTAGAAAACTGAGCCTACCAAATGTTAGGTAGAGTGTGGAGCACCTGGAACCCTTACAAAATAGCTGATGAGAGTGAATCATGATTCAGTGCTTTGTAAAGTTAAGCACACACAAGAGAAATAACCATCAGAAAGCACAGCATATGAACAAGCTCCACTACAGACCAGGCGTGATAAACAGGAATTGAAAGGTCAGTATATAAGGGAGAAAGTGGTCTAGTAGGAAATATTGCAGCCTTTTATCAATCTGTCTTCTCTCTCTCTCTCTCTCTCTCTCTCTCTCTCTCTCTCTCCCTCTCTTTCTTTCTCTCCCCTCCCCTAAGAGCAATTATTTAAGAGATTTTTAACAAGTGGTGAGCTAGAGAGTTACCAGCTTCATGATCTTCAACCAGCATAAAATTGAGCACTTAAATAGGTTGTTTATTTCATGTAATTCATATAGTAAAATAGTTTGTTTTTAAAGAAATTTAAAAATCATGATTCAAATTATATCATTTTTATAAATAATATGTGCCACTTTATTATTCGTAAGGAAAGATCAATGAAATATAATATACCGTATATACCCTGTTTCCCTGAAAGTAAGACATCCCCCCAAAATAAGACCTATTTACAGTTTTGCCTCTCACTGAAATATAAGGCATCCCCCTGAAAATAAGACCTCCCTGAAAATAAGGCCCTCGAAGCTACCGTAAATCTTGACTCTGGACCATAGCGGCCGGCGCCAGCCACGCAGCTCATTGTTGCCTGCAGTGTAGGCAGAGAAGACAGGAAGTGCGAGGTCTCTTTTAATAAAACAATAAATGTGTATCGTATTCTTCTTCATGGAAAAAATAAGACATCCCCTGAAAATAAGACCTAGCGCATCTTTAAGAGCAAAAATTAATATAAGACACTGTCTTATTTTCAGGGAAACAGGGTAGTAGTGTAAAAGTTGAGTTTCTCAGCATATTTTTAATGCAGTTTTTGTGGTACAATTAGATGCCTCGGCTGATATTTGAGTCAGCTTAGATTTGAGTATATACAGTATCTGATAATGATCATCTTTAATAGATTACTTAGAAAAATTTTATCTGGCATCTACTTCTGAGTCATATTTTAATAATTAAAAGCCAGAATACACTTACAGTTCAAATATACAAAAAATAATTGCTTTTACGAATCACAGTCATTGTCATTACTAGACAGGCAAGAAAGCAAAAGCTAGATTTGACATATGTTCTATCATCTACTTTTATGAGAAGACACGTAATAGGACAGTAAATTGAACTCCTGGGTTTAATTACAATGAGTAGAAATTCAGCCCAACCTCTTGGCTTCCTCAAGTAAGATCATGGCCATAATTTTTATTATTAAATCATTGTAAAATGTTGACCTTAGCAGAACTTCATGTCAGATGCATTTTAACACATTTTAGCTTTTGAAAATTTATAATTCATTTGACAATGCCTCACTTAACAAAACTAACTTGTAAAACTTATAATCTGCTCTAATAAACCTTCACTTAAATAATAATGAAACTCTTATTGTAAAAGAGAGGTTTAGCAGGGAAGGGCAGAAAGAGCTAGATGTGATGGAGATGTGAGGGCAGATTTAATCTTTAAAAGAGGGACTCGTTTAAGGGCCAATGGAAAACATCTAATTCAGAAGGAATAATTGAATGTACAAGAGAGAGAAGGGATGATAGATAATGTTTTAAAAGCTGAGGGCAAACATAATGGAAAGCATGGTGAAAATATTAGGTAGGAGCAAGGAATCCTATAATATAAATATAAAGAAAAGAGAGGATTAATGTAGACACAGGCACACTTGGTAGGAAGCTAAGGGCTTACTTTTTTTCTGCAAAGTCATCCCACTGAAAGTGAGGAGATTGAGAATGTAGAAGAGGGGTTGCCAATGCAGAGGAGAGGAGCAAATTGAAGGTAGTTTGAAATATTCATTGTCAACAGTGAGGAGAGATTTGACCAAACAAATGAAGTAGAAGTGACCTGGAAGTGTACATATATTGCCATCAACATTTCCAAAACATTTTCTTTCTACTTGAGCCCTTGGTATCAGCTTCTCTTTTTCCTCCTCCCTCCCCAACTCTCCCACCCTTATTATCAATGATATACTATTGTTTTTATTTTGTGCCTTACACTGTATGTTGTCTCCCTTCACCCACATTTCTGTTATTTGTCCCCATCAGGGGTGGGCTATATATCCAATCTTGTGATGGGTTCCCCCTTTCTCCCCCTTTTCCCCACTCAGCCCCCACCAGACCCTTACCCTCATGATTTCACTACTCCCGCTACTGTTCCTGAGGGGTTTATCTGTCCTAAATTCCATGTGTCAAGAGCTCATATCTATATCAATGTGTGTACTCCGGTCTAGCTGGATTTGTAAGGTAGAACTGGGTCATAGTAGTGGTGGGGAGGAAGCATCCAGGAATTAGAGAAATGATGTGTGTTTTGTCAGTGATATACTGCATACTGGTTGAATTGTCCCTTCCTTGTAACCCTTCTGTGGAGGAATGTCCAATTATCTACAATGGCTTTGGGTCTCCACTCCAACACAACCTCATTCACATCAATATAATTGTTTTGGATCTTTTGATACCTGATACCTGATCCTGTGGACATCACTTGATCACACAGGCTGGTGTGCTTCTTCCACGTGGGCTTATTTGCTTCCCTGCAAGATGGCTGGCTGCTTGTTTAACTTCAAGCCTTTAAGACCCCAGAGGCTGTATCTTTTGATAGCCGGATACCATCCACTTTTTTCACCACATTTGCTTATGCATCCATGTTGTCTTCAGTAATCATATTGGGAAGATGAGTATTAAAGAGTGCCAGGTTATTAGAACAAAGTGTTTTTGTGTTTAGGAAGGTCTTGAGTAGATGCCCAAAGTCCATCTGCTATCTTAATACGTAACATATAAACATATGTACATTGGCCTCTATCCCTTTCATTATAAATTAATATATTTACATATATACATACCTATAGCTTTACATCATAAATAGCTTTTGCTTCCTACTTCTTTCCTTTATTTCCTTTAACCTTCCTCTTATGCCACTATCATGCTCAGCCTCCACTTGGCCTTCAGTAATTCCTCTTGGATTCATTACACATGATCAAACCCCACCAGGCCTCCTCACTATCATTTTTAGATCTCTTGTTGTTCCCTCATCCCTGAATTTGCTGGCTCCCCGCTACCCCTCCCCGCTCCATCCTCTCCCACATCACCCCAGGACCACTGGTCCCGTTGTTTTCTCCTCAGGATTGTTTGTCCTGCCTACATTATATAGATAGATATAGGCAAAAGAGAAAACAACAACAACAACAACAAAATCCTGATAGATGGTTCCAGTTCTATCTGCTGACCCTTCTGAGTGTTTTCCAATCAGGTCTGATGAGTTGCCAGATGCTGTACCCTGAGTCAGAAGTCTATTTTCAGGATTCCTTGGGGATTTGGTTACTTTGCTCCATTTGCTGCCCTGCTGCATCCTTTCACATTTCACCCTGCTATGGGTGGGGCAGACCAGGCACACTTTCTGCAGTGTCTCCAGTGCTGTCCCCCATGGTACTATGGGTCAGTGAGGCTACTCAGAGCAGGGATGTCATCCTCAATGCTTGGTGGGGCATGATGAAGTTCTATCTCTCTCTCTTTCCCTTTCCCTCTTATTTTATACCCATGTGGTCTGGACAGATCATCCACTCTCCTCGGGCTATATCTTCAGTGCTGTCCTCTGTATTATGTTCTTCTGGGGAAGGGGTCAACATAGCTCGGCTTGGGCCCAGCCTCATCATCCTCTCTGTTAGTTAACTGCTCCATGCCAGTATATTTCCCTTAAGGCTTGGTGTTCCAGGATAGGGTTTGGTCCCTCTATCTATTTCCTGTGGAGACATAAACAATATCCTCCCTGTGGGAATATTAGTGCCCTGTTCCCTCCTCACACTTATTTTTTTCTTCTCTTTTCCTCTCTTTTTCAGTTGGCAGCCATTTGCATCCCTGGGTTGGGTTAGATCACTGCCAAAGTGCCTGTACCTTGACCCAGGATTTATGCATTAAGTAGTTTATCCTTTATGCCCATTGTACTTTTGTAATTTAACTCAGTGGACTAATGTTGTACTTGTCCCTTTGTGCTTGACTAACTTCACTTAGAATCATTTCATCCAACTCTTCCCATGAGACAATTTCTTTCATGTGCTCGTCACTGCTTTTTTAGGGATGCATAGTACTCCATTATACATATATCCCAGAGTTTTTAAATCCATTAGTCAGTTGGTGGAAATTTAGATTGTTTCCAATTCTTCATGATTGTGAACTACTGCTGAGAGGAACATTAGAGTGCAGATGTATGGTCTTGGTCTGTTTCTTACTTCTTTTGGGTATTTTCCTAGTAGGGGGATTGCTGGATCATATGGTAGCTTGATTTCTATTTGTTTTAGGTATCACCAGATCAATTTCCATAGTAGCTGTATGTACCTACAGGACCACCAGCAGTGGATGAAAGTTCCTATCTCCCCACAACCACTCTAGCACTTGTTTATTTCTGATTTTTTTGAGTTGGGCTATCTTGAGGGTTTTAGGTGGTATCTCATGGTTGTTTTAATGTGTATTTCCTTTATGTCTAATGATCAGGAACATTTTCTCTTATGTCTAATGATCAGGAACATTTTCTCATGTGTTTATTGGCCATTTGGTTTTCTGTCCTTGTGAAACTTCTGTCAGGTCCTTTGCCCACCTCATCAATGTCTGTTTGTTTGTTTGTTTCTTATTTAGGCTAGGAGAGTATTGTAGATTTTACTAATAAGGCCTTTCTTTGATGTGTCATTGCTAAAGATGTCTTCCTCTTATTACTTTCTTGGCAAAGTTTTTCAGTGGGCACAGGTGTTTTATCTTCAGTATATCCCACTTGTCAATTTGTGTTTCCTCTGTATTTGTGTCCTTCCCTATTTTCTGTGTATTCCCTGCACCAAAGTTCTTAGGTTTGTCCCAGTTCCCTTGTTGATGGCCCTAATAGTTTGGGGTTTTACCTTGAGGTCTGTGGTTCACCTTGAATTTATTCTTGTGCATGGAATAAGGTGAGGGTCTTGCTTCATTTTTCTTCAGGTATATATATATTTTTTCCAGCACCAATTATTGAAGAGGGTGTTTGATTCCCTCTTGATATTTTGTGGGCCCTTATCAAAGATCAGTTGTCTGTATGCTGTTTTATTTCTGGATTTTCTGGTCTTTTTCATTGGTTTGAGTATCTGTCATTATTTCAATACCATGCTGTTTTGACCACTGTGGCTGTATTATAAGTGTTAAAGAAAACTTCCTACACTATCCTTCTTCTTGAGGACTTCTCTGTTAATTCTGGGCTTCTTCACTCTCTATATGAAGTTGGTAGTCAGTTTTTCCAATTCCTTGAAAAAAAGATGTTGGTGTTTGTATTGGGATAGTGTTAAATTATATAGTTCCTTGGGTAGGATTGACATCTCTACTATATTAAGTCTTCCGATCAGCAAGCATGGGATATTCTTCCATTTGTGGAGGTTACTTTAGGTTTCTTATAATAATGTTTTGTAGTTTTCCTTGTACACATCTTTTGGTTTTTAGTTAGGTATATCCCTAGCTACTTCAATTTTTGCTTTGCTTTTGTGAAGGGTACTACCTTACTGATCTCCTCTTCTGTGATCTCATCAGATTGAATAATGATAGTTTCACCTCTTCTTTTCCCAGATGGATTACTTTAATGTCTTTCCTTTGCCTTATGTTGTTAGCTAGGACTTCCCGTGGATGTTGAATAAAGGAGGGGGCAAGGGGTATCCTTGTCTGATCCCCTTAGTCAGGGGGAATGTTTTCATCTTTTCTCCATTGACTACTATATAGGCTGTTGTTTTTTTTATATGTGGCTTGTATTTTCCTTCCATTCCTGTCTTCTTGAGTGTTTTAAACAGGAATTGGTATTGGATGTTGTCAAATGCTTTTTCCACATCCATCGATATTATCATGTGGTTCTTATCCTTTTTCTTGTCAATGTGGCAAATGATGTTGATGGACTTTTAGATGTTGAACCATACCTACATCCCTGGAATGAATCCCACTTGGTCATTTTATATACTTTTGTATTCTATTGGCCAATATTTTGTTGAGAATTTCTGCATCGGTGTTCATTAGCGATATCGATTTATAGTTCTCAATTCTTGGGGACTACTTGCCCACTTTAGGAATCAGTGTTATAACTACCTTCATAGAAAGGGTTTGGAAGTTTGCCGTCCTTTTCTATGCTCTGAAAGAGTTTGTGTAGAATTGGTGTCAGTTCTTCCCTGAATGTTTGGTAAAATTCTCCTGTGAAGCCATCTAGCGTGGGGGATTTTTCAGTTGCTAATACCTTGATAAGATAACCTTATCTATTTCTTCTGTTATTAAGGGTCTATTGAGGTTCATCACGTCCATCTAGGATAATCTAGGAAGGAATTGTTTTTCCAAGTATTTGTCCATGTCTTGAAAGTTGTTGAATTCACTGGGGTATAGGCCTTCATAGTACTATGTAATTGACCTCTTCATTTCATTAAGGCCTGTTATAATTTCCCCCATTTTATTCCTCATCCTGGCTATTGATGTTTGTTCCTTCCTTTCTTTGGATAGGTCTGTCAATTCCCTCCATCTTTTTGAAAACCAGTTTGTTTGCTGCATTGATTTTTTTGCATTGTTCTCTTGTTTTCCCATTTATCTCTGCCTTGATTTTTATTACTATATATACTCATATATAAGCCAAGTTTTTCAGCACATTTTAAATGCAGATTTTGTGGTAAAATTAGGTACCTTGGCTGATATTTGAGTTGGCTTATACTCAATTAAATATAGTATTTTATTTTGCTACTAGTAGGATTATTTTGTTGACTCTGCTCTAATTGATGGAGGCTTTGTGACAGAGTATCAATCATGTTTTTCTTCCTTTTTCATGTGTGAATTTATTGCTATCAAGCTCCTTCTGATAACTGTTTTTGCTATGTCTTAAAGGTTTTGGTATGTTGTATTTTCATTCTCATTATTTTGCTAAAAACTTCCTAATTTCATCTCTGATCTGGACCAGTACCCAACCACTCATTTTGCAGTAGAGTTATTCATCTTCCAATTATTTGCCCTTGTTTTCTGAACTGTCCTTTTGTGAATTTCCAGTCTTATTGTGTTCGAGGAGTAAGTTTGAGTGATCTCTACATGCTTGAATTTACTCAGGCTCTACTTGTACTCCAGTGTGTGGTCAGTTTTTGAGTATGTGCCATGTGCACTTTAAAAGAATGTGAATATTTTTCCCATTTTGATGTAGAGCTCTAAAAATGTCTATTAGGTCAAGTTGCCCAATTGTAGAGTGCATTTCTGTAGATTTTTTATTCAGCTTCTTTCCCTGTAATCTATTTTCTTGGAGAGTGGTGTATTAAAGTCACCCAGAATGATTGTTGAGCCTGTGATTTCTCTTTTCATCGTTTGAGGATTTGATCGATGAACTTCACAGGTCTCTCATTAGGCAAGTATATATTTATTATGTTCACTGGTTCTTGTGCTACTGTTCCCTTGAGCATTATATAATGACCTTTCTTATCTCTTGCTATCGCTTGTACCTTGAGATCAGATTTGTCAGAGATTAGAATTGCAACACCTGTTTCCTTTGAATTGCTGTTTGCTTTATATATTTTCTCCCAGGCTTTAATTCTCAGCCTATTTTTGTCTGAGAGCCTGAGATGTGTCTTTTGTAAACAACAGATTGATGGGTTATGTTTTCTAAGCCAGTCTTTATCTTTTAATGGGTTAATTCAGTCCATTGACATTAATCTGTGGACTCTGTGGTGACATCTTGTACCTTTTGTGTTGGTTATTTACCTTATCTACCTTCCTTATCATTGCATTGTGTGTGTGTGTGTGGGGGGGTATTCATTCTTGCCTTCTTTTCACCATTGAGCTAATGCTATCTTGGAGGCTGTTTTTGATGTGTTGACCCCTGAGTGGTGTTGCTCTATGTGGTGGTCTCCTATTTGTTTTCTGTGCATGTTGTTCTTCTGACCACAGTGGGTCAGTACAAATTTTTTGTAGAACTGGGTTTCTTTTAATGTATTCTTTGATATTTTCCTTGTCCAGGAAGACTTGTACTTCTCCGTCTATTTTGATAGGTAGTTTGTCAGGGTAGAGGAATTTTGGGTTCACAATGTTTTTTTCCAACCCTTTGAGATGCTGCTTCACTTTCTCCTCTTCTTCATGGTGTCTGCTTTTAGGTCTGAGCATATTCTTATCTGAGTATCTTTACTGGTGACTGCCTTTTTTTCCCTTGCTGCTCTTATGATTTTTTCCTTTTCCTCAAAGTTGAATAGTTTAACTATTATATGCCTTGGTGACTTATTCCTGGGACTCAGTCTAGCTGGTGTCCTCTCTGCTTCCTGAATGGTTGCTTGATTCTCATTCATTAAGCTGAGAAAGTTTTCTTTCAGGAATTCCCTCACTATTTTTGCAGTTGACTTCTTGGTTGTATTGTTCTGGCAATCCAATTACTCGAATATTGTTGGTCTTCATGGCCTCAGACATTGCTCTTGGGTTTTGTTCACTATCTTTTATTAACTAATTTGACTGTCTTTCCTGTTTGTTGAAGTCTACATGGTTGTTCTTGAGGTCACTAGTATGGTTCTCCATTTCTTCTAGTCTGTTAGTGACATCTGTTAACTTGTTATTTGCTTTTATTACTTTGTCCCTCATCTTTTGTATTTCCCTTTGGTCCTTGTCCCTTAACTCTTGTTTGTGTGTGACCTTTATCTCCTCTATCATTTCATTCTTTTTCTGTATTGCTTCCCTCATACCCTGTATGACTCTAAGCAGAATTCTGAAGATTTCTTTCAGATATAAATCAATGTCTGCTTCTATGCATGTCACTAGGTTCAGGACTTCTTCTGAATCTTGCATTTTGTTTCCTTCATTGAGGTTGTTGGTGCTCGTTGTTGTTTGTGTGTCATTTTAGATGAGCTCAGCACCATTTCCAGAGAGTCAAAGAATACTGGGCTCTCTGTTTGGGAGACTTCTAGGAATGCTTTTGTTGACTGCCTGCAGCTAACTGCACTGGGGACTCAGTCTACCACTTTATTTGCCTGGGGTTTCATTCTCTCCATAGTCAACTGATATTCTGTTACTTGGAGGGAAATTTGGATGACCCTCTCAAAGGACTCTTGTCAGACAGTTGTGGACCGCAAGGATGGTGCTGCACCAGATGATCACATGGGAAGCCATGGCAGTGTGCCCCATGGTAGTGGAGTGCCTTGGAGGTTGTGCAAGTGTGCCTGCTGTGGCTTGGAATGCTAAGGGGTTCGAGCAGGGGTGCCTCCTGGGGCGGGAATGCCAGGGAGGGTGGGTGGGGATGTCCACTGCAATGTAGATTTCTGTGTAGGGCGGGTGGGGTTGCCCTAGGTGGCAGGGAATTCTGGCGTAGGTTACCATAGCCAGAGAAGTGCCATGTAGGGCTGGTGGGGCTGCCTTAGGTCGCTTGAAATGCTGTGGCAGGCTGGGGTGAAAATTCCATCACTTGCATGTTAGGCTGTGGAGGGTGGGCAGAAGTTCCCCCAACAAAGTGGAGATCTGTGGAAGGCGGCTGGAAGTTTCCCCAGCAATGTGGATTGCCTTAGAAGGTGGGCATGAGTTGCCCTAGACACATGGAGGGCAGCCAGGAGTTCCCCCAGCTGCTTGCAGGGTCACAGCAGGCAGGATTTCCCCCAACTACTTGGAGCGTGGGCA
This sequence comes from Echinops telfairi, assembly GCF_000313985.2. Taxonomy (NCBI): domain Eukaryota; kingdom Metazoa; phylum Chordata; class Mammalia; order Afrosoricida; family Tenrecidae; genus Echinops; species Echinops telfairi. Next base: position 20,697,107 of record NW_022103958.1, read on the forward strand.
GGAATTACATCAGCTGCACTGAGTTCCTTGGAAGGTGGGTGGGAGTTCCCCCAGTTGCTCTCTGGGGAGGACAGGTAGAAGTTCCCCCAGCCGCTTGGCTGGTGGGCAGGAGTTCCCACAGCTGGGGGCCAGCTGTGGTGGGAGAAAACAAAGAAAGTAAAAACAAAACAACAGAAAAAAACAGCCAACAGCTGTGACTGTTGTGCAAAAGAAAGACGAGAGATAAAAAGGAAAGAAATAGCAGAGCCCCAACTGCCTGTGGAAGAATTTAAACACTTCACTGAGGCAGCCACAGCCATACCTGTGTTGGAGCTAAAGTTTTGCCCCAGCTGACCTCAGCATTGGTAGGCCAAATTCCCACAGCTCTTCAAAACTTAGTGAATCTGAGTCTACTTATCTTTATGATGCTCCTCCTATGATCTGGATGAGTGGAGTTTCCTTCTCAGTGGCTTTCCTACATTGATTTCCAGGGATGACCTCTGGTAGGTTACTTGGTCACCATCTGTGTTAGTCTGGGTAAACTAGAGAAACAAATTCATAGACACTCATATGTGTATAAGAAAGTGCTTTATATACAAAAGCAGTTGAACATTGAGAACACATCCCAGCCACGTCCAGATCAAGTCCATAAGTCCAATATTAGTCCATATGTCCAATACCAATCTATAAAGTCCCCTTCAGACTCATGAAACACAGGCAATGATGCAGAATGCAGGAACGTCCCAGGCCAGTCTGTGCAAAGTCTTGTGGATCCAGTGGCATTGTAAGCATCTCAGGGCTACATGACTTCTCCAGTTCCCAGGGCATGGGGTCTATCAGTGTAGTGCTATCTGTCTTGTCAGTAGAATATCTCTCGGAGAGTGAGCCAAGAGAGAGAGAGAGTGTATACCAGAGTTCCCAGAACCCCCTGGAGAAGACCAAGCCCACACAGAGGCCTTATTGGCTATGACCCAATTGATAGTCTAGAATCTAGTCCTCTCAAGTCCCAAATTGACACCAGATTATATAACTACCACACTATCTTGCCTACTTCTCTCGACTGGGAAGTATTGATGGATCACAGATATTGGTGACCATGAATTACAGTACGTCTGGGAAGCTCACTGGCTTCAATATGTGGGCACAGAGAAACGAGAAGTAAGGGTCAACAGGGAGGATTTTTCAGGCTGTATTTGGCAAAAAATCATTCATAGCTAAAAAGAATGACTAGAATGAAGGACGTTGGCTTTTTCAAATGTCAGGACTTTTAAATGAGCAGGGCTTCTTTATTTATATACCACAGACTGCCAGAAGAACAAACAAATCTTTCCTGAAAGAAGTACTGCCAGAACTCTTCTTAGAAGAGAGGATGGCGAGGGTTTGTCTCATGTATTTCTGACATGCTGTCAAGAGAGTCCAGTCTTGGGAGAAGGGCATCATGTTTGTTAAAGTAGAGGGTCAGCATAAAAGAGGAAGACTATCAATGAGATGAACTGACACAGGAGTTTCAACAATGTTCAACATTAAACATGCATATCAATGATTGTGAGGTGACATAAGACTGGGGGAATGTTTTATTCTATTTACATAGTGTCTTTATGAGTTGGAACTGACTTGAAGGCACCTAATAAGAACAATAGATTTTTGAGAAGTATGTGTTGGGAAGTATAAACTAGAGCTTATAGTTCTGGAATATTACTCATAAAAACGTGAAAAATTATTAAGAATTTTTTTGTGTTTCACAAGGATGGGCATTGTTAGACCTGAAGGCTTATTGATTTCCCTGGGTCATTGTTAATCTAAGCTTTTTCTCACCCTATAATGAGATAGTGGTAAACCAAATCCAGGCATTGTAGTCTGAATACCCATACACCTCAGTTGTGGCCAGAAGAATGGTAAACACAGATTAAACTATAAAAACCTTCTGAAAATTTGCTTCCAGGCACTTGGTAGTTTTAAATTTTAGTGTCAGAAGAGTGACCTAAGCAGCAAGAAATTAAGAAGTGAATTTGTAAAAGTCCTATTTTAATGGAACAGATGAATGGAAATGGTATTTTAATTAACCTTAATACAACATAAGGTATCATGATTAAGTAGTTTTCATTTGTGAATTTTAAGAATGACCTTTTAAGTAGACTCTTCATATCAGGTCTTTGGGCAAAAAGCTTATATAGATATTAATTAATTCATACTTTACTTTGAAAAAATAATTATTGAAGGTTGGCATTGCTTAAACACTGCAAAGAGCTTTCATTCTGAAAATAGAAGAGAATGACAGTGTTACTGGTGCATTATTAATTTCTAGTACCTGATTTTATAGTGTCTATTTTTCAACTCATTTAACTCTTAAAACTTGACTTGCATAATCATTTATTTTTATCATTGCTTTAGCACATTGAAAAGAATATTTGAATTATAAAGTGGTATAATTTTACTTGACTAATGTTTTTAGGACTCAAAGACAGCAATATTGAAATAATTTTAAATATCATTACGGTTTTGGTCAACATAACGGGATGATCTGTAAATACCTCATATAGTATTTAATTTAATTAGTAAATTATTTAACTTATTAAATTATGTCTTTGGAGGATATTTAAACACTTGAACTTACACTAGTAACTAGAGAATATCATTTGTACCTGGGGAATCATTACACTGGCAAGCAGTAGACTGACTGTTTTGAGAACTGACAATGAACTATGGAAAGGGAAAGAATGTGAGCAGCCTAAGGGGAAGATTGTATCTGCTTAGGAAAATAGTATTCCGATAATTGGCCAAGGAGAGATTTGGAATGGATTATTTTCCTTGGGCATTTCTGCCAATGAGGTTCGTAATGGAGGCAGTGGTGTTCCATAGGGATATAGAGGACTTGAGGCCCGTGGAGATAAACCAAAGGGAGAGCATTTGAAATGCTCATAGTGGGTGATGGGAGAGGTCTGGCCAGAGACAGAAAGTGGCAGTGATGTGATGATATTGAGGGACTGTGGTTGTTAGTGATCATGACTAGTAAGAGTAAGGCTGGTGCGCTCCATTGTACCACTCTTTCCAGCAGGACTAGGCTTCACTGTGTTTGAACTCAAAGTCGCACAGAGGAAAAGAGTCAATAGAGTAATTCTCTTAGTCAGAGTCCAACTGTGTTAATGATTTATAATATTTGAAAAAAAATCTAGAGCAGAAGGAAGAAGCATACTATTGGTCCCATTAACTGAGATGACCTGAATCCTCCAAACCAGGGAACCAAATCCAATGAGGTTTTTGGTTGCATATGAACAGCTCCACCTGCAACTTTTTTTCTTTTTAAACACTTTGTCAATCACATAGCTTTTGCCAATCCATTTTTTACAAGTGTACAACTTATTGACAGAAATTACAATACCTGGTTTTGTAAACCTACCCTAACTCAATATAATTTTTCCATTATTGTTATTAACACTCCAACACTCCCAAACTTTCTCCTTGCAAATGTCCCAGAAGTGGAGTCTGAGTTCACATGGGGGAAGAAGAATCCAGTTCAAAATCAGCACAAGACCAATTCCTATAAGGTTGAGGTTAGACATGCCCACCCAGTTTCCTCTTTTACTGACTCTGACACCAACTGTCCCTCCCACTATACTTTTCATGTCTTTGCTGTGTTTGATAATTCTTGCAATGGCCACACAGAATTGAGAGACCTTATTCCAATTATGGGATTTATCAGGGAAGTTAACAGGTTATAATTTAGGATGAGAAATGCTCAGGATACAGCATTTCGGTCAGTACAACCTCTTCTCAGCCACGGGAACAGGCACACTTCTCTTTCTCTCTGTTTCACAGTCACAATGCCCCTTGACTTCAGTCCTGCTTGAGCGAGGTTACAAAACTCTTTTAGTGCTGCCGATAAATGTCTAAAAGGCATGCCATTCCACCATACATCTCAGCCTGAAGATGCTTCATGGGTTAGGAAACCTAGCTCCTCCAATGAAGTACTTGGAGTCACCTCAGTCCGCAAGCAAGACTCTAGCCCATGGCACTGTTTTACTTTCTCTGTGGGTCAGGAAGCCCACTACTGTACTTTATCTCAGGCTCTAGCTCTTGGTTCTGTCTCTTGCTTCTTCTCTTGTCTCACAATTTTCTGTCCCTGGAATGAGGAGATTCAATGCACAAGGATCTTGGAGTGCAAAGGCCATGCTCCATTCTTGGCTTTTTGTTCATGATAGTAGTGAGATCGCCCCTTCTTATGTCTGTTGTTGTTAGGTGCCATCAAGTCAGTCTTGACCCAAAGTAACCCTATCACAACAGAACAAAACTACTGGATCCTGTGCCAGCCGCCCCATTTTTCCTCTCCTTTATTGTGCAGCCACTTCATCAATTCATCTCATTGAGGGACTTCCTCTTTTTCGCTGCCCCTTGATTTTACAAAGCCTGATGCCCTTCTCCTGGCACTGGTCTCTTCTGATAGCATGTTTGTGAGATGGCTCATTTCGACACGGCAGGATGCTTCTCTCTTCTCACTAGTCTGAGTAGGGCTGCAGTGAACACTGGTGTTAACAAATGTCTGTTGAGTTTCTGCTTTCAAGTTTTGTGTGTGCTTGGGAATAAGTATAAAGTATTGCTACAAAATCATAGAAACCTTTATTAAACCAAACTATAAAAATATGAAGTTGTTCCTTGACATAACCGCCATTTAGTTCTATGCACTTCTGAAGACAATCTTTCCATCTCTCTAACTCTTCCCTGAAGGATCCTACGCTCTTCAATTTGTACCACATGCAAAATGAGAGTTTTGGTATCCTGGAGGGATTCAAATCATACTCATTTTAAATATTATTTTAGTGTTAGGAACAAAGGAAACGTCTGAAGGTGTAAGATCAAGACTGTACGGTATATGGGGCAAGGTTTCCATACACAATTCTAATAGGATAGATCTTGTTACCCTCAATGAAAAAGTCTGCTATTTGATGTAAAACAAAATTTCTTGGCTCAATTTTTATGGCCTTTTTTTCCTCACCAATGCAGTTTTCAAATGTATTAAAACATCTTCCTAATAACTCCTCATTACTATCCTGTGACCCTCAAGAAAATATATCCAGATTACTCCTTTGATATACCCAGTCTAGTCTCCATGACCTTCTGAGTGGAACGCTCTGTCTTGAATTGAACTGGCCCAGTGCATCCCCTGAGAAGCTGTCGCTTTGGTTAGACCATACCCTCCAGCCCCTTGAGGGCACCCTAATGAAAGTAAGGCAAGTGCATTACTGAGGGAATTTGTGTGCAGCCATCCACTGGACGCAGAGATAAGATAAAACAGTTTTGCTTTGAATAAGTTTATTCACATATGAACTGGAACATTAGTAGCAATACTTTTTGTCTTACTCTCATATCTAGAAGTAGAATTTCTGCTTCAGGAGCTCTGGTGTTCCTGTGAGCTAAGTGCTGGGCTGCTAACTGCAAGGTCTATGATCCAAAACCACCAGTAGCTCCTTGGGAGAAAAATGAGGTTGTCTGCTTTCCATAAAGATCCACAGAAACCCTGTGGAGGGTTACTAGAATCTACTTTATGAGAGTGGGTTTGGTATAGAAGTTTTATTTTTAGTTCTCTGAAGAACCAACAATGCTTCCCACAATGGCTGTACTGTTTTTATTCTTATCAGCAATGGATAAAGGTTCCAATTTACCCAGCTACTTTGTTATTTTCTGTTAGTATAATTATTTTTTCATCTCAACCACCTCCATAAAATCAAACTCAATCCATTGAGATGATTCCAATTCATAGTGAGTTTATATAGGGGTTTCAAGACTAAATTTTTATGGGAATGGAAAGACTCATCTTTTTCCTGTGGAATAGCTACTGGGTTTGAACTGCTGACCTTGGGGTTAGCAACCTAACAACTTATTCACTACATTACCATGGCTCCTTTTCATAATCTTCATGGAAGTGAAATTATATCTCATTTTAGTTTTAATTTGCACCTCTCTGATGATGTTGAGTATCTTCTCATGTATTTGTTGGCCATTTGAATGCCCTCTTTGGTGAAACAACCATTCAAGTTTTTGCCTGTTTTATTTTATGTTTGACTTTTGGCTAAATTGTCAAAGACTTATATATACAGTAGAACCCCGGTAACTCGACCTCATCAGTACTTGACATAATTGAATTTCGATGTGAAATGTCAAGAAAATTTTGCATCAGAGCTGGAACAAAACGTCAGAATCTGACTTGACACACGTGATTTTTATAAACAAAAGCTGTTAGTATTTCCGTAATTTGGTGTTAGATGGTGTTGTCAGTACGTGTTGTTTAAATGGTTTGCAGCTGTGTTCCAAGTGTTTTGCTATAATTTTCTTCATTTTTGTGGCTTTTTGTAATGTTTTTATATAAAAAAACGTGGGTCCTAAGAAAGAGTGTTTTGAAAAGAATCATCATGATAAGGAACTGGTTAACCGTGTTATTGATATTGTTAATGATAATTTAGTAAACCCTTTTAGAAAATTTAAGGAAACGCTAACAGCAGACCATATTAGACAGATTTTGTTTTTTAGAGAGTCAGCCAGGTCCTAGTGAAAAAAGTAAAAGAAGGGGAAAAAAGACCTCCTGAAGAACAGTTACCAGTTGATTTTATGGAAAGGGCTTCCCCTTCCAAACAATGACTCTCTCTCGATACCTCCTCTCTACATACATGTCTGCAGATCTAGATCCTCATCCATCTTAAGGTATGGGCCATACTGTAGTTGTTAAAAACTTTTTTAATGTTGTGTTACTTATTTAAATTATATTATTTAACTCTGAACTTATTTATTTCAAATATCTGTGTAATGTTTGTATAAAGAAGCAAGGTTAGGTAAAAACTTAGTGGTCAAGAAGGGATCAATCCATTTTCAGTTATTTCTTATGGGAAAAATTGATTTGGAACTTGACTGCATTGCATCTTGATACTCCTTCTAGAACAGATTGGAATCGAGGTCCGGGGTTCTACTGTATATTGGCTTTTAGATTCTTGTTGAATCCATGAAAGATTGGCCCAACAGTGTTGCCCCAACAATTTCTTCCAATAATTTTATAGTTTAAGAATGCACATTTAGGTCTTTGATCCATTTTGTATTTGTTTTTGTGTATGCTGTGAAGCATTGATACTGTTTATAATTTTCCACATGTGGAAATGTACTGTCTCAAACACATTTACTAAAGAGACTCTTCTGTCTCCGTTGAATGGATTTAGCACCCTTGGGGGGGAAAAATCATTTGACTGTAAATATGTGGAATTATTTCAGGACCTAACAGTTTTCTATTATTTTATGTGTCAATGGTTATTAGGTAGCAGGCTATTTTGATTCCTGCAGCTGTATTGTATGTTCTAAATCATCTTATTCTGTTCTTTCAACATTCAAGCCCTCTAGTCCATGAGTATTGGTCTTCCCATTTTGGTAAAGAAAGATATTGCAATTTTGTTTGGGATTATATTAAATCTATAGGTTACTTCAGGTATCAAAATTTTAACAATTTTAAGTTTGAATTATGAACATGGAAGAACTTTCTATTTAAATTTTCTTTAAGCTCTTTGTACACACTACTCCAATTTTCATTGACAAGTTCTTCACATCCTAGGTTAGAGTTATCTTTAGATACTTTATTATTTTAAATGCTATTGCAAGTAGAATTATCTCCCTAATTTCCCTTTCAGATTTCTCATTGCTGGTATACAGAAATCCAACTAATTTTTGTTTATTGACATTGTACCCTGAAACTTTGCTAACTTTCTCAATTTGCTCTAGAAGTTTTCTTGTGAACTCTAGGATTTTCTATATAAATATTTATATCTATAATTTATTTTAGGACATTTGGAAATCATTTAAGAGATAAAAAGTACTTTAACATCTGAATTAAAAAGTAATATCCTTCTATTTGTAAAATAGAAGAAAATATTGTAAAAAATAATAATGTAAAAATTCCCCTGAAAAAAAAAATTCCCCTGAATTCTACTTTTTATTAAGATGTAAATAACCACTAGTTAATATCTCCTGCAATGCCTTTATTTTCTTATTCAGATACTAGTTGTGCTTTATAAATACAATGAAGTCTAATCATTTTAACTACTTGTTTTCATTTCATCTATTGGAAACATTTTATAAAACAACTTTTATTTTCAGTATAATTTTTAATAGTCTGTAGAACAGAAAGGTCTTTAAATGTATATTCAACATAATGAGGACTAAATGTAATAAATTATTTACATATTTTTTCTGTATAGATTTTAGACTATTGCACAATTAAGATGAATTTAAATTCACCAGCCAGATACCTGTATGACTTTTGTGGCCAAAAAATTGAAGATATTTCTAAAGGTAAGTAGGAAAGATTTTGTAAAATGTGATATTTATCTGAAATATGTTTAAATAATCTTGGTTTATGTTTTTTTTAATCATTTTATTAGGGCTCATACAACTCTTATCAAAAACCATACATACACCAAAAACCATACATACACCAAGCACATTTGTACATTCATTGCCCTCATCATTCTGAAAACATTTGCCTTCCACTTAAGCCCCTGGTATCAGGTCCTCATTTCCCCCCTTCCTCCCTGTTCCCCCCTCCCTCATGAACCCTTGATAATGTATACATTATTATTTTCACATATCTTACCTTGTCCGACACCTTCACCCACTTTTCTATTGTCCTTCCCTTCACCCACTTTTCTATTGTCCTTCTCCCAGGGAGGAGGTCACATGTAGATCCTTGTAATCGGTTCCCCCTTTCCAACCTACCCTTCCTCTACTCTCCCAGAATCACCACTCACATCACTGGTCCTGAAGGGATTATCCGCCCTGGATTCCCTGTGTTTCCAGTTCCTATGTGTAGCAGTGTACATCCTCTGGTCTAGACAGACTTGCAAGGTAGAATCCGGTAGATCTGGATCATCCGGATCCGATGGGGTGGGGAGGGGGAAGAGGAAGCATTTAGGAACTAGAGGAAAGTTGTATGATCCATTTGACATCTTTTTCTGCGTCTATTGATATTACCATGTGGTCCTTATAGTTTTTCATGTCAATGTGATGAATAATACTAATGGTCTTTCGTATGTTGAGCCATCCCTGCATCCCTGGTATGAATCCTATTTGGTCATGGTGAATTATTTGTTTTATATACTTTTGTGTTCTGTTGGTTAGTATTTTGTTGAGGATTTTTGCATCGATGTTCATTAGGGATATTGGTCTGTAGTTCTCGATTCTTGTGGGATCCTTTCCTGGTTTTGGTATCAGAGTTATACTAACTTCATAGATGGAGTTAGGGAGTTTGCCGTCTTTTTCTATGTTCTGGAAGAGTTTGTGTAGGATTGGCGTTAGTTCTTCCCTAAATGCTTGGTAGAATTTTCCAGTGAAGCCATCTGGTGCAGGGGATTTCTTGTTGGTAATCCCTTGATAATCTTGTCTGTTTCTTCTATTGCTATGGGTCTGTTGAGATTCTTGACGTCCATCGAGGAGAGTTTATGGAGGGATTGTTTTTCCAAGAATTTGCCCATGTCTTCCAAATTTTTGAATTCATTGGAGTACAATCCTTCATATTACTGTGTAAATATCCTTTTGATTTCATTAGGGTCTGTTGTAATGTTCCCTCTTTCATCCCTTATTCTTGCTATTGAAATTTGTTCCCTCCATTCTTTGGTTAGGTTTGCCAGCAGGCTGTCTATTCTGTTTATCCTTTCAAAGAAACAACTTTTAGCAGCATTAATTTTTCCCATAGTTTTCTTATTTTCCCTCTCCTGAATCTCAGTCCTGCTTTTTATAATTTCTTTTCTTTTGCTATTAGTAGGATTGTCCTGCTGTCTCTGCTCTAGTTGTTGTAAATTTTGTGCCAGCATATCAATCACGAGTCTCTCTTCCTTTCTCAGGTGTGCCTGTATTGCTATGAAACTTCCTCTGATAACTGCCTGTGCTGTGTCCCATAAGTTTTGGTACGTCATGTGTTCATTCTCGTTGGTTTCTAGAAATTTCCAAATTTCATCTCTGATCTGTGCATGTACGCACTCCTTTTGCAGTAGAGTTATTCATCCTCCAATTGTTTGCTCTTGTTTTCTTCGTCTTCCTTCTGTTGATTTCCTGCCTTATGGCACAGTGGTCAGAGTGTGAGGTCTGTATGATATCAATGTGCTTAAATTTATGTAGATTCACCTTATGCGCCAGCATGTGGTCTATCTTTGAATATGTGCCATGTGGGCTTGAGAAGAATGTGAATTTGATTTTGTATTTGGATGATAAGCTCTGTAAATATCTATCAGGTCAAATTATCTAATTGTAGTGTTTAGATCTCTAGCCTCCTTGTTGAGTTTCTTTTCCTGTCATCTATCTTTCTCACAGAGCGGTGTGTTGAAGTCACCCACTATAATTGTTGAAGTTGTGATTTCTTTTTTCATATTTTGGAGTGTTTGGTTGACATATTCAGCAGGTCTCTCATTTGGGGAATATGTATTTACAATGTTTAGTGGTTCTTTGTCTACCATTCCCTTGAGCATTATATAGTGTCCCTCCTTATCTCTTTTTATGGTTTGCATTTTGAGGTCAATTTTATCTGAGATTAGGATTGCATCCCCTGTTTTTTTTGAATTGTTGTTTGCTTGGTATGCCTTTCTCCAGCCTTTGATTCTCAGTCTATTTTTGTCTGTAGCCTTGACATGTGTCTTCTGTAGGAAGCAGATTAATGGGTTGTTTTCTAAGCCAGTCTGCTAGTCTTAGTCTTTTAATGCCTGAGGTGAGGCCATTGATATTCAGGGTTATTATGTCCATCTGTGGACTCTGTGATATCATCTATACCTTTTGTGTTGGGTGTTTTCCTACTTTCCTTTCTCATTAGTGTGTTGTGCCTGTGTGTGCGTGTGTATCATTTTTTACATCTTTCCATCCTTAAGCCAATGCTATCTTGGGGTATGTTTTCTCTTTGTTGCCCTCTGGGTGAGGTTGTTCTATGTGGCAGTCTCTTATTTATGCTTGGTGAGTGTTGTTCTTCCGCCCATACTGGGTCAAGGATCTTTTGTAGGGCTGGGTTTCTTCTAACGTATTCTTTGAGTGTTTCCTTGACTGGGAAGACTCTTACTTCTCCATCTATCTTGATCGATAATTTGGCTGCGTAGAATATTCTTGGGTTTGCATTGTTTCCTTCAATTTTTAGAATATGTTACTCCACTCTCTCCTCTTCTTCATAGTTTCTGCTGATAGGTCTGAGTATATTCTTATTGGGAACCTTTATATGTGATTGCTTGTTTTTCCCTTGCTGCTCTCATGTTTTCTCCTTTACCTCAAAGTTGGATAATTTAACTATTATGTGCCTTGGTGACTTCTTGGGATTCAGTCTAGCTGGTGTTCTTTCAGCCTCCTGAATGGTTGCCTGATTTTCATTTATTAAGCTGGGGAAGTTTTCCTCCAAGAATTCTCTCACTATTGTTGCAGATGACTTCTTTGTTGTGTCTTCCTCTGGTAAGCCAATAATTCTAATGTTGTCCCACTTCATAGCATCAGACATATCTCTTAGATTTTCTTCAGCTTCTCTGACAATCTTATTAGATTTTTGTTCTCATTTGTTAACATCTTCTTGGCTGTCCTCCAAGTCACTGATGCGGTTCTCTGCTTCCTCCAGTCGATTCTTGAGGTCTGTGTTTCTGCTACTGGTTTTTGTTATCTCCTCCCTAAGCTGCTGTATTTCCCTTTGGTGTATAGCCTTTATCTCCTCTATCATTTCACCCCTTTTCTGTATTATTTCCCTCATATCCTGTATGACTCCAAGAAGCATTTTAAAAGTTTTTCTGTGGCAGCTCAATGTCTGCTTCTTCTATGCATGTCGTTATGTTCAGGCCATCTTTTCCCATTGCCTTTTGTTTCTCCTGTTTTTTCATTGAGGTCATTGGGGCTGATGGCTGTTTTTGTTGTGTTGTTTTAGAGGAGCCAGGTGCCATTTTCCAGGGAGTCGAAGAGCACTGGCTCTCTCTGGGAGACTTGTAGGTATGCTTCTTCAAACTGCCTACAGCTAATTTCACTATGGAATTAACCTACCACTTTATCCTCCTGTGGCTTCCCTCTCAGAGGAGTGCCCCAGAAGGCTCATGGATTGCCTGTTTTGGTGTTGTGGAAATAGGCCAGAGGTTTCTGCAGCAGCTTGGAACATTGAGGAGTGTTTGCCGAGCTGCCTTAGTATCCCAGGCACACAGGCAGGAATTCCCTGTTAAGAAGTTGGGCAGAGTATTCCCTGGGGGAGGGCAGGGCTTTCCCCAGCCTAAGGCTAGCTGCACAGGGTGGAGCTCAGGGCAGTGATTTGCTGGTCAGCAGTGGAGTGTGAGAGAACAGGAAAGAGACAAAGAAAAGAAAAAAATTAAAAAGGAAGCCCGCTGAGACTGTGCATGTATATAGAGAAGGGAGGGAAACAAAAGCAATGTAGCTGAGTCCCATTCCCTTTCCGTGGAGCTGCAAGGGTTTAGTCCCCACCCGAGGAGGCTGGGCGGTAAGCTATAGCTGTGTTGAGCAAAAGCCCCTCCATAACCTTCCAAGATTGTGGGGGGATAGAGAGAAGAGATGGACACAAACGTAACAATGTAACTGAACCCCAATCCCTGCTGGTGGAACTGCAAGGGTGCAGTCCCTGCCCTGAGGTAGGTGGTGGCAAACTGTGGCTGTGTTGAGACCAAGCCCCACTACGGCCTCCAAATGGTCCTGGCTTTGGCAGAGACAGTGGTAGGGCCAACATCAAGCCCCAGCCGGCCTCCACTGTGGTAAGCCTAAAGCTCCTAGCCCCTCAAAACTCCCTGGGTCTGTGCCTACTTATCTTTATGATGTTCATCCTACATTCCAGCAGCATTGAATTTCCCTCTAAGCAACTCTCCTGGGCTGAATTTTGCGGAGTCCCTCTGGTATGTGTCACTCCGTCACCCTCTTTCCAGAAGTCATCCGCTGCTATATCAAACTCATTGAGGTTCCTCCTCATTTTTTTCTTCTTCCTTTTTAATGATCCTCTACTTTACCAAGTATGCTATCCTACTCTAGTGCTCAACTTCTCCTGATAACATATCCAAAGTATGTAAAATAAAATCTCATCATTCTTACTTCTAAGAATCATTCTGGCTATACAAAGACGATTTGTATGTTCTTCTGGCAGACCATGGTACTTTCAATATTCTTTCCCAACATCATAATTCAAACAGATCAAATATTTTTCAACATTCCTTATTCATTTTCTAGCTTTCACATGCATATGAGGTGATTGAAAATACCGTGGCTTGGGTTGAACACACTGACAGTCATCAGAGTTATATCTTTTCTCTTAGTAACACTTTAAATAAGTCTTGTGCAACTGATTTACCTGACTTGTAATGCATTCTTTGATTTCCTGACTGTTGTTTCCATGAGCATTGATTGTGAATCCAAATAAAGTTAAATCCTTGACAACTTCAATCTTTTCTAGCTTCTACTGCGATATTAGTTTATTGAAATATTTCAACAGATTAACTATTTCTGCCACTTCTTGGAGCCTTGTTTTTCACTAATGCCTTCAGTGAACTTTGGACTTTGTCTTCAATACTCTTGGTTTTTGACTGTATGCTACCTTTTGAAATGGCCGAACATTGACCAGTTCAAATCCATCCACCCATCCATTGTGTCGAGCACATTTGTACATATGTTGCCATCGTCATTTTCAAAACATTTTCTTTCTCCTTGAGCCCTCGGTATTAGCTCCTCATTTTTTCTCCTCCCTACCCCATCCCTCCCTCATGAACCCTTGATAATTTATAAATTATTATTATTTTTTCATGTCTTATATTGACCAATGTCTCCCTTTACTCACTTTTCTGTTGTCTGTCCCCCTGAGAGGGGGTTATAGGTAGATCATTGTGATTGGTTCCCTCTTTCTTCCCCCACCCTCTCCCTCCCCTCCTGGTATCGCTACTCTCATTATTGGTCCTGAGGGGTTTATCTGTCCTGGATTCCCTGTGTTTCCAACTTTTATTTGTACCCATGTACATGCTCTGGTGTAGTCATATTTGGAAGGTAGAATTGGGGTCATGATAATGGGGGGCGGAAGCTTTAAAAAACTAGAGGAAAGTTGTATGTACTATGCTGCACCCCAACTGGGTTGTCTCTTCCTAGTGACCCTTATGTCAGTGGCTATCCAATTGTCTAGATGCACTTTGGGTCTCCACTCCACTCTTCCCCTCATTCTTACAGATATATATTTTTGTTATGGGTCGTTGATGCCTGATACCTGATCCTATTGACACCTCATGATCACACAGTCTGGTGTGCTTCTTCCATGTGGGCTTACACACACACAACAAAACCAAGTCCACTGCCATTAAGTCCATTCTGACTCACAAAACTCCAAAGTCAAACTCACTACCATCAAGGTGATTCAGACTCATAGAAACCTTATATAACATTCCTCAGACTGCAGATCTGTACGAACACAGACAATCTCATCTCTATCCCTTGGAACATTTGGTAGATTTGAACTGCCTATTTGCAGTCAGCCGCCCAGTGCCTAATCCATAGTGCCACCATAGCCTGTAGAATACCTCAGGCTTGATTTTTTACTTTAGCTTGTTCAACTTTAGAAATGCTAAGAATGTTCTTCTCACGAGGTTTTCCAAATCCAGGTCTTTGCACATTTCATTATAATACTTTACTTTGTCATCTCAAGCTTCCCTATAGAATTTTCTGCTATGCTCTGTTAGTTCATAATTTCTTTCATTTGTTTGTTCAAGAGTAAGTTTCAGAATCTCTTCTGACATCCATTTTGATCTTTTCATTCTTTTATCCCTTTTTAATGATCCTTTGATTTCATCAAGTATGATGTTCTTTATTTCATCCCCCAACTCCTCTGGTCTTCATTTATTAGTGTTCAGTGTTTCAAATGTATTCTTGAGATGGTCTCTTAATTCAGATGGATGTCCTTAAAGTGGTATTTTGGCTGTCATGGACCTGTTTTAATACTCTTTAGCTTAAGTTTGAATTTGCATTTGAGCAATTGATAGTCTGTTCCACAGTCAGCCCCTGACCTCATTTTGGCTGCTATATTGAGCTTCTATATAATCTCTTCCTACTAATGTAGTAACTGATTCCTGTGTACTTTATCTGCTGAAGTTTACATGCATAGTCGCCTTTGATGTTGACAAAAAGGTATTTGTAACAAATACATCATTTGTCTTGCAAACATTTCTCATGTAATCTCTAGGACTAATTCAATCACAAGGGTATATTTTTAAAATATTTATCTTTATTTCAAACTTTTGCAATTCAACCAATAGTAATTATCAATGCATTTTAATTTCAGACTGTAGAAGTTGCCAAAGTTGTTTAATTTCTTCACTATTGGCCTTAGTGATTGGGGCATGAATTTGAATAATAATAGTCATATTAACTAGTCTTCCTTGTGGACACATATATATTATCCTATCACAAACAACAGTCTATTTCAAGATAAATTTTTTAGTGTTATTTTTGACATTGAATGCAACACCATTAATTTTCCGTTCATCATTTCTGCTCAGTAAATCATATGATTGCCTAACTCATTGTGGCCAATAGTACAGCATTTTAGCTCACTACTTCCTAGAATATCAATCTTTATGCTTTCCATTTACTACTTAAAACTTAAACTATTTAAGTTTTGATGATTTCCAGTTTTCCTAGGTTTATATTTGGTACATTCCATGTTACATTTATTAATACATGTTTGCAACTTTTTTTATCATTTGAGTAATGCTTCATCAACAAACCAAGTGCCCAAATCGTTGCTCCATCCACATAATTAAGATGGACTCTACTTTGAGAAAGAAATTTTTTCCCAGTGATATTTTGAGTCCCTTCGAATCTGAGGGTCTCCTCTTCTGGTACTGTATCAGACAGTGTTTCACTGCTGTTCATAAGATTTTTTAGTGGCTAATCCCTCAGCAGTAGACTGTCTAGTCCCTCTTCTTCGTCTCTCTTAGTCTAGAAGCTCTCCTGAAATCTATCTGCCATGGGTGACCCAGCTGTGTTTTGAAATATTAGTGGCATAGCTTCCTGCCAGAAAGCAACATGCAAGCTTGTGGTAAAAATTACAGATGGTTCTATAGAAGATGGATCTATAAAATAATAGTAAATCTGATGAGAATTGTTCTACTCAGAGCAATCAACTGTGTGGGGTTAAAAAGTCAAAGGGAGAGTGCTATCACACTGTGGGGATTGGAACTAATGGCAGGGAATAATTTGTATATGAATACTTGATTGGAAATTAATTTTTGAAGCAAACATACTTAAAACATAATAAAATGTTAAAAAGCAAATTATTTCAGTACTTTAGCATCCTTAATTCATGCTTACTGAGCATTGTAATATTTTGAATTTATTGTTTAAAATAATTCTTTGGAGATTTTATATATATATATATATATTCCAGATTATATATATATATTTCATCCAGACAGTAAAACTATATGTCTTGATAATTTTTTTAAATCATTTTATTGGGGGCTCATACAATTCTTATCCCAATCCATACATACATCCATTGTGTCAAGCATATAGTACATTTGTTGCCATGTCTTGATAATTTTAAGTGTTTGTATTCGATACAATTAGTTTTCATGTAATTAGATATTCTCACCTGAATATTTAAAAGCTTTTCTAGCTATTAACTAAAAGAACTGGATAAAAACCATTTACTTATATAACATATATAAAATAGGAAATTCTTAATGCATTTTTTTTTAAGCGTGAAGGGCAGAATAGCATTATTAAAATATATTTCTGGCATGTTTGTCCCCGCTGTTCCCCGTTTCATGCTGGCTACTATTTTGTACGTTTTTTTCATGACCAACAAGAATGTGTCATCACTCTTAACATTACATTAATTAAATATTAATCAACACATATTCTTGAAGCACTATCTAGCTTGAAAGTATTTCCAGCTCACCTGGAATTCAAAAACTGGATTTGATTTAACTGATAGTATAGAAACTATTAAAGATTTATATATTTTAAGCTGATTTTATCTCTCTAAAATAGTCTAACAGAATGACATCAAAACAGAAAAGGACTGACTATAAGGCATGATACGTCATGGAGGCCAGAGGCATTCAGATTCATTCCTCATGCTTCACATATCCCAGAAGTGTGTTATTATCACATTTTAATGTATGCCCTTGCCCTGTGTTTTTGCATACTTATAAAAGCTTATGCCAGCTGAAATTAGCCTATGCAACTACTAACATGTGGAAGCATTGCAAGTTCACTGGATTTAAAATATTTAAAGAAGATAATCCCATTGGAGGAATTTCCACCCTACTTACTTAATATTAAGCTTTTGCATTTCTTTTAGTTTTTGTTCATATGATTCTGTGCATCTAATGATTGAGGTCTCTACACCTTTATGCCTGATTGTTTCTGAACTTCAGCTTGAGAATGGTCAAGTGATGTATGATGAATGACTCATTTAAAACATTTATACTTCTTTTATGAAATCAGAAAAAGTAGTTTAATAATTCTAACATTAAGATCCACCACCCATTTTTCAAGTTTATCATACTGCAAAGCTTGCGTGTTGATATGGTGACAGAAACTTGTTGTTGTTAGGTGCCACTGAGTCTGTGCTGTCTCCTAATGACCCCATTTGCAATAGAGCAAAACAGCACCCAGTCCTGTGCCATGCTCACATAGTTTCTTACATTGAGCCCATTGCTACCCATTCGTAGAAGCTACGCCACCAGTATTTAATACCAGCAGGGTCACCTGTGATGGATACATTTCAGAGGCACTTCCAGACTAAGAACATTAAGAAGAAAGGTCTGGTGAGCTACTTCCTCAAATTAGCCAATAAGAATTCTTTGGATCACAAAAGTTATAGTGCTAGAAAATGAGCCTCCTTTGTTAGAAGACATTCAAAATACACAGTTGCTGCAACAATGGACTGAAGCATCCAGTGGTGGTGAAATGGGCGAGGGCTGCAGAATCTTTCGTTATGTTTTATGAGGGACTCTCATCAGTCAGAATAAATGCTTACACAAATAACAACAGCAATGTTAAGATTGCAGCAATTACTTTCCCTTATCAGCATAGTTCAAAATAGGCAAAGGAAAAAAAATAAAATCACCTTTGTTCAACATGGTACCACTCATTTAAAATTAGATATAGTTTCCAGTTTTCCTTCCATGCTGTTAAAATTAGCCAATTTAAAATGACATTAAAGTACTTTTATACATTGTGAGATCTACACAGGAAATAAGCCTCTGGTGATCTTCCCCTATCCATAGTAGAGAGATGGGAATAAACTAGTTACCTAACAAAGGGTATTGGAGAGATGACTACTCTTTATCAAAATGATAACTCTGACTTGAATGGTTAAAACCTTGTCACTTGATACCCCCCTCCGATACACGTTGGACCGTATCTGTTTTTCAATATTTTCTCTGTGTATGTCTCTTGTTCATATTAGGGTTTATCTCTGATGTATTTTGTCATGGTGGATAGCCTTCTAGAACTTTTGTTATGTTTTTTTTTTGGTGTATGAAGCCCAAGATTGATGAACCTATAGAGAAAACAAGTAGAATAAGAGTTCAGGGGCACGGGGGGGGGGGCGATTAGTGGGGAGGGGGTAAAGGGGAGCTGATATTAAGGAGTTCAAGAAGGAAGAGAATGTTTGGAAACTAATTGTGGTAGCAATTGTACAGTGCTGCTGGATGTGAGTGAACTATGCTATGATATGATATCAATATTAGCTACAAATAAAATGATTTTGGAAAAGAAAGAAAAAGATAATAAAAACAAGAAAGAAAGAAAATAATAAGAATAACCCTAGGGGCGGGGGAGTTATGGGAACACTCTTCACTAAAACACAAAACAACACCATTTATTTTTTCAAGTCTATTAAGACTAAAAAACCCCCCCCAAATTCCAAGTTGGTATGTTTTTATAACTCTAAACCATAGAAGATTTGAATAAAAACATTTATGTTGTCATATATTGAAAAATGTAATCATGGTACCTATTCATATCTATAGTATCTCCTATAGTATAATAGAACTATCTAAAAAAAAAGAACTACCAATTTTTTATAGATGTGATATTCTTACATATGATCAACAGGTAATTTATTACAGGTTAGTATGGATATTTTTGCTACAATACACTATATGAAATAACATCATGAAAAATTATCCCCTTCAAAGTAACTGCTTATTGGGAAAATAAGGTTGGATAGATCATTCAAAACCTATGTAACTTTGAACCAGACACTAATTAAGATAGTAATTACCTTGGTATAGAACGTGAACAGCTTGGGAAGGCGTCTCAGGACACTGATTCATAGAATATTAACACTGTACAAAAGCAGTAGAATGTGAATCATTGTGGATAGAAGTAGAAATTTGAATAATGAATTCATCCATAAGTAGGGCATAGATGGAAGTGAAACATATAACCACATAGTCATGCAAGGCTGAAATACCTTTCTGAGGAGGGTACCCTACTGCAACAGTTAAGCTAAGGACCTTTGTTTTTTGTCCTGCTAAAGTATAAAGTTTGACCCTACTCTTTTGTTTCCTTTGCCTAGGAAAAGGTACTTATTCACTAGCCAAACTTCCACCTATTTGCCAACCACAGTTTATTATTGCCCTATTTACCAACCACAGCTGAGCTGCTTGATATAGAAGCATGTAAAAATAGGAACAGATGTATGAGGGAGTACCTCCCCCCAAATGGAAAAAAGCTCCACTGGTTGGAGCTTTTGTAGTATGCATTTTTTTTCCTGCTAAGCAAGCATTGAACAATTAGCTCTGAGTTAGTGCACCCAGTGGCATCACCTGTGAAGGTTCTCTCTGTTCACAGTGAATAACCTCATTTATTTTTTATTAAAATATATTTATGATTATGGGGGAAATAGACCTATGAGCATATATTTATAGGTTCAGTAGTAGGGTAGCAGGTGGACATTGGGCCTCCTTGCGCTCATTACCTTAATATAAGAGCACCTTGCTCAGCTAAACAGTCATTCCATGATACCCACCTTCACAACATGATCGCTGAAGACAAATGGGTGCATAAGCAAATGTGGTGAAGAAAGTTGATGGTGCCCGGCTATCAAAAGATATAGCATCTGGGGTCTTAAAGGCTTGAAAGTAAACAAGTGGCCATCTAGCCCAGAAGCAACAAAGCCCACATGGAAGCAGCACACCAACATGTGTGATCATGAAGGGCTGAGGGGACCAGGTTTCAGGCACCAAAAGCAGGAAGGGGGAGGCTGAAATCATATCATCGTGAATGAGGGGAGTGTGTGATGGGGACCCAATGCCCATCTGTAGACAACTGGACATAACTTGCAGAGAGGTAGTGGGGAGGAGATGAGTCACTCAGGGTTCAGTGTAGCAACAACGAAACTCACAACCTTCCTCTAGTTCTTAAATGCTCCCCCCCCAACTATCATGATCCCAATTCTACCTTGAAAACTTGGTTAGACCAGAGGATGCACAGCAGTACAGATGGGAACTAGAAACACAGGGAAACCAGGACAGATGTACCTCTCAGGAGCAGTGGTGAGAGTGGCAATACCGGGAGGGTAGGGGGCATAGAAAGGGGGAACCAATCACAAGGATCTACATATAACCTCCTCCCTGGGGGATGGGCAACAGAAAAGTGGGTGAAGGGAGACGCCGGGCAGTGTAAGATAAGATAAAATAATAATTTATAAATTATCAAGGGTTCACGAGTGAGGGGGGAGCAGGGAGGGAGGGGGAGGGGAAAAAGGAAAATGAGGAGGTGATTCCGGGAACCCAAGTAGAAAGCGAGTTTTGAGAATGATGGGGGCAACGGATGTAAGTGTGCTTTACACAATTGATGTATGTGTGGATTGTGATAAGAATTGTATGAGCCCCAATAAAATGAATTTTTTAAAAAGATAATTTAAAAAAATCATTTTATTGGGGACTCTTACAATTCTTGTTACAATCCATACATTGATTGCATCAGGCATGTTTGTACATATGTTGCCCTCATTCATTTCTAAACATTTACTTTCTATTGAGCCCTTGGTATCAGCTTCTCATTTTCCCCCTCCATCCCCCACCCTCATACCCCTTAGGTAGATTATAAATTATTATTTAATCTTGTTTTTTTGTGATGGCTGATTTAAGAGAATGGTGTGAAATTGTAAGATTTTGTTCCTGCTTGGGAAAAATGCCACAGAAACTGTTGTGATGTTGAATACAGTTTATAAGGACAGCACTATAGGGAAAACCTCAAGTGTCTGAGTGGTTTTCTTGTTTCAAAAAAGGTGAAATGTTGACTGATGACAAATTTTGTTCTGGACGTCTGTCAACTTCCTGAACGGATAAAAATGTTGACTTGTAGTGCATTTGGAGTTTGTTCCATCTGGTCAGACTGTTAATCATGCTTTCTATTTAGAGGTTCTGAAAAGATTGCATAACAGTGTGTGGCAAAAAAGGTCTAATTTGTGGCAGATGGAGGACAGGTTTTGCCACCACAACAATACACCTGCTCAAGCAAGGTATCTCAGTGTGCCAGTTTTGGGCAAAAAACAGCATGCTTCCCTTGCCCTCCACACCTTACTCATCTGACTTCATTCCCTGTGACTTCTTTTTGCTTCTGTGAATGAAGAAGAACATGAAATGACATTGATTTGATCATGTAGAAGAGGTGAAGGAAAAAAATCAGGGAGGTTCTGTCAGTCATCCAAACAAATGAGTTTGAAAAATGTTTCCAAGAATGGAATCACAGATTTGGCAAATGTATTGAGTTTAATGAAGAGTACTTTGAAGATGATAAGTTTGCTTTGTAAAAAAAAATCAAATATATGGCTTTGAAAAAAAATCAATTTTGGGGGGGGGTACCCCTGTATATATAGTGTTCGATTTTGAAGGAGTTATTTAATATCACCCCATTTTCCCTAACATCCTTGACTTAGTGTTCCTTTAACTGATTGATGAACAAGAAAAGTCACTTACCTTCTTGAGAGAGGAGCTCTACAGTCTTATAAAATCTTTATGATACTTGTATTCCAAAATCCAACTTTTTCTCTTTTATAGATCCTTTCGGATCATGGCTGGCAGTGTAAAATTTACCCAGAAGAACTGTGAGATGAGTTAGAACAGCACCCTAATTCAATTGACTTGTAGGTTGTACTATGACATGCTGAACATTCATTTTTTATGTTTTTACCACCTCAAATTATGTCCACAAGCACAATCAAAAATAGATATGTATCCCCTGAAAAATTCTTCTGACATTCTCCAGTAAGATTAATAAGGTTAATTTCTTTCCACCAAAAGAGTCAATGACATAAAGCAAAGCCTTGGTGGTGTAGTGCTTACACGTTGGGCTGCGATCCTGAAGATCAACAGTTTGAAACCACTGGCTGTTCTATGGGAGAAAGACAGAGCTTTCTATTTCCATTTAATTATAGTCTCGGACACTTGCAGCGGAATCCTACCCTGTACTATTGGGTTGCGATGAGCTGGCTTGACTCGATGGTAATGAGTTCCAAATTACCTCTTGTCCATTATTAATTTAATTTTAGAGAAATCAAAATTTAGAAGTAAAGTCCCGATATTTAAATCCAGAAGTTTTAAATACTTAACGATTGAGTTCCAAGATATAATGATCTTACCCCTGTGAACTAAAGTTCAAACTGAAAATCCAAATCCTTTAATTTGACACCCATAGAAAGGAAAAAAAAAAGATGCACAAAACTGAACTCAACTGCCATCCAGTTCCAACTCTTAGTGACTTTATAGGACATGATAAAACTGCCCTTTGTGGGTTTCCAAGACTGTAACTGTTTACGGGATCAGAAAGCCTTCTTTTTTTCCCGCCGAGTGACTGGTGTTTTCCAATGGCTGATCTTATGGCTAACAGCCCAATAGTTAAATCCTTCCTAATTTTTATTCATTCCAGTATTGGACTAATGGCTTCTGGATGCTGGTTTGAGCTGAAATTCCTATAGAAGTTACTATCTGGACAACTGGGGTAGTTGTTATTCCTAGGATCTCAATAAGTCAATTAGGTCTAAACCAACTCTCGTATGTACCCTACCTACAACCAAACTCAAAACAAGATCACAGCTTCGGCTCACATGTAACACATCCATAAAAGAAGTCAAATCCAAACAAATAGGGCCCTTCTAAGCAGAATGTTCTCAGAATCTTATGTTTTTATGAATTAGTCCCATGTGACTGTTGCCAAAGACTGTAGCAATATTAAGTGAAGAGAGGTAGAGAAACTTCCTTCATGTCTATCTTTTCAGGATGTACGTTGGCCTATATTTTGACCAGACTTTATGACTTGTGATAAAATTTATTTGGAAGCAATTTCCCATTAAAGTATTTTATTAGAATTCTATACATAGTTGGATTTATTTCAAAGATTTGCTCATAAGGTCGTGGAGGCTGGCATATTGGCAAGTTACCGGGTAGGCCAGCAAGCTGGAAATTCAGGAAATATTTTTATACGTCAGTTTTGAGACAGAGCTCTGTCTCTGGAAGTCCTGGAGAAAACATAGCAGTGGTTGTGAGTATGGCATAGGACCGGACAGTGTGTTCTTCTGCTGCATCCCGATTATTCTAAGTAGGAAGCATGACTCCATGGCACGTAAAACCACAGGCCGCCTCAGTGTTTGTTCTGATGCATTCCACTGATTGAATAAGGCCTAACTGATTGAGACGGTCTTTTACTTCAAGTTAACTGGTTGTAAATGCATATCATATCTACAAAATACCTTCCCAGAAACATCTATACTAATATTTAATCAATAACTGGGCATCATTACCTAGTGAAGATTGACATGAAACTAATCATCACAGGCTTTATCTGTGCAGTCCTCCAACCTTGATGAGAGGTCATCCAACCTTGGACAAATGAAATTAAGAAACAAGAGTGTATTTTTCCTATGACATTTTGTAGCCCTCTCATATATTTGTAATGTCTGCATCAGCGGCTGGGGCATAAATTAGAATAATAGTCATATTAACTAGTCTTCCTCCCATCACTGACAGCATTATACTTTCACTTTAATTAGATCTTGAAATGTTCCATTCCTATTCACTTTATCATCACAGCATAGTAGTTCCTATCCTATTTATCATCACAGCATAGTAGATCTTATGAATGTATGATCTTAAATGGCTAATATCAGCACTGATGCCTAGGATATGGATTTTTAAGTATTTTACTTAATTTTTGACAGCTTCCCATTTGTCAGGGTTTGTATTCTTTCACCATGCTTACTCAATCTATATGCTGAGCAAATAATTTGAGAAGCTGGACTATATGAAGAAGTACGTAACATCGGGATTGGAAGAAGAATTTATGAATTTGCAATATATAGATGACACAATTTTGCTGGATGAAAGTGAAGAAGGCCTGATGTGCTTGCTGATAAAGATCAAAGCCTACAGTTTGGATTAAACTTACAATAAATGAAGTTCTTCCCAACTTGACCTATAAGTAACATCAAGGTAAACAAAGAAAAGCTTGACGTTGTCAAGTATTTCATTTTGCTTGGCTCCACAGTCTCTGTTCATGGAAGTAGCAGTCAGAAAACAACCACCACAGTGACAACTATGTATTCCTTTGGGTAACCCTGCTGCGAAAGAGCTCTTTCAAGTGTTGAGGGGTAGAGATATCATTCGAGGATGAAAGCATGATGGACCGGAGTCCTGATGCTTACAATCAGCCCACATACATCTGACAGTGAGTAAGGAAGCCCAAAGAAGAAGTGATGCTTTTCCATTATGGTGCTGATGAAGAAGGTTGAATAAACCATGGGGCCTAGCTTAGTTATATATCCAGATAAACAACCAAACCCAACTGATAGTGACCATTCTGGATTGCTGAGACTGTAACTTTATGGGAGTAGAAAGCCCAGTCTTTCTTCCATGTTGCTGTTGGTGGTTTTGAACTGTTGACTATGTGTATCACAACCCCGTGCGTACCACACTAGGGCTGCTAAATCTTAGTTATCTAGTGTTGCTATAGCAGAAATACAAACATAAATTTATTTTCTCTTGCGGAAGGAATCTGGAAGTCTGAATTTAGAGCCCCAGTGCTAGGGAAGGCCTTTCTCTTTCCGTGAGTTCTGGACAAAGGCTCAGATCTTTTCAGCTTCTCCTTTCTCATTCCTTGATGAATACTTTCATTGGCATGGGCAACACATATCATGCAATCGTTCCATCATATCAAAATGATCAAGGTTGTTTGACATCTGTTTTATACCATCTCTGCTATTTCTCTTGCTTGATCTCTTTTATATCTCAAAAGAGATTGAGGATATGCTTGATACTAATCCCGCCATATTAACGTAACAAAAACAACTCATTCTCAAAAGGGATTATAGCCACAGGCATAGAAGTTAGGATTTACAATATACATTTTGCTGTTATTATTGTTAGATGCCATGGAATCAGTGCCAACTCATAGTAACCCTATGCAAAATAGAAAGAAACCATCCCTGGTCTTGCACCATTCGCAGAATTGTTATGTTTGAACCCATAGTTGTGACTTGGATTTATAACATGGCCAGAAGAATAGACAAGTCTGTCTGGAAGAAGTGCAACCAGAATGCTGCTTGGCAGTGAGGATGGGGAGACTTTGTGTCACTTACTTTGGGTGTGTTGTCAGAAGGGACCAGTCATGAAAACATCATGCTTTGTAAAACAAATGATTGGCGTTAAAGAGGAAGACCCTCAGTGAGACGAGTTGACACGGTGGCTCCAACAATGGACTGAACACATCCAGGATTGTGATGACCATGGAGACAGCCAGGCAGCATGTCATTCTGATGTACCAAAGGTCATTAGGAGTCGGAAATGACCTAACATCAGTCCACCAGCACATACTGCCTCCACTTTTATTGAGACTGAATTTCCTCTGATTTAGGGGTCTGAGCTCAAATTCTAGTTATGTCACTTACCTTATGAACTTGGAAAAGTTACTTAGCTCCTCCAAGAGTCTATTTTCTCATTTGTGGAATGACAGAATTATAATACTTACCTTAAGGATTGTTGCCAGGATTAAGAAAATTGTGTGTAAAACTCTTAAAACAAATGTCTAGCACTTGCTAGGTGTTATATAATGTTAGCTGTTATTATTATTGTTCTCAAATAGGGTTTTGCATCCTGGCAATATTGGAAAAGTTGCGTTGGTTGCTGGCCTTGACATGATGTTTTATTTGAAACATGGCTCTGGCTCTTTCCGATTATAAAGTCTTTCCGACATCTTAAATGTTCGTATCCCTCACAGCTCTGTGTTTCTTGGCTCCATGCTGAACTCGAGGGTGGCCCTGTCTAGTGAGATAGAATCTCCCCTGCTTTGTGAGCTGGCATTTTCAATCCTAGGTGGTCAGTGACAGCTGTAATGGCCTGTGGTTAGGGAAATGTTTAAGCCTGAAAACTCTACTTAATACAGAGTTTCTGTTTCGGGTAATGCAATGCCTTTGTAAATAGGTAGTTGAAGTGAATGATAATGGCAGTGGACATATCTGACCTCTGGTTCCCTTCTTGCCACAAGGCAGAGGTTAGACAAGCCTTCATAGCCTATCCTTCTTTACCTATCTGACTCCAGCCATCCCCCCACACCACTCCATATCTAGTCTGGATTCAATAATTCATTGCAAAGAACTCACAGACTCTACTCCCAATTAAGGGAGATTATTAGGGAAATGAATAGGTTACTACAAGTCAGGATCAGCAAATAGTCATGGTACCATCATTGTCCTCCTCGGCCAGCAGCCAAGTCCCTCAGTCTCTCAGTCACATGATCCCTTGGCCTTTGCTTCCCTGGACCAGGAAGCCTGTCTGCCTGTCACTCTGTCCCACAGTTCCCATAGTATAGGTCAGATAAGGAGAAAATACCCCACAGTCTTGGCGCTGCTCCTCTGAGTCTCCTTGCCATGTTCTGTGATGCATTTGGTCCTGGTGGCCTCCGTCATTTCACGTGTTCAAGAGATCTTGAACATGCTCTCCTAAGGTCCCTGGGGTTTCTTCTTTCTCTGAGTCAAAGATGGCTTATCTTTATAGTCAGGGAAGTGGTAATGAAAACCAATCCCCTCTATTAGTGTTACGCACTTTGCATAGTCCCACCCAGTCATTTGGTGGGAGTTACAGATACTGGATAAAAGAGCCATATTAAGAAGTTTCATTCTACCACAACAGTGGTGATGGTTGTATAACATTGTGAATATAATTAATATCATTGAATTGTATACTTAAAATTGTCAAGATGGTTAAAATTTTATCACACCCCCCCCCCCCTACAAATGTAGGTGCAGTTTCCCCCCTTACCTATACATTGCTGTTTGCAAAATCATCAGTTCAAATCCAGCTGCTCCTTGGGAAACCGATGAAGCTGTCTGTGCTCATAAAGTAGTCTCAGAACCCCAAAGGCGCAATTCTACTCTGTCATATGGGGCCAATATGAGTAGGAATCGACCAAATAGCAGTGGGTTTGTTGTTGTTGTTGTTGTTTGTGAGACCAATGCTGCTAGCAGTCCTTCTGAACATAAACTTTCTTTAGGTTTTCCATGCTGTTGGTCTTCATTTACATTTCTGCCTGGCATATTTTCCTGAGGCATTTAGGATTTCCCTCTGGGATTTGCTTCTTCTGGGCTTTGGTTTCTTTCAAGAAGATACCACTGGGTTTCTAAGTATCACCTGCTTTGGGAAGTTCTCTTCTTGAACAGGTAGGAGCTAGCATTGTTTGCTGCAGTTGAGTAATTCTTTTCTTTTACGATGCATGCAGTGTTTTCCCTCATACTTGCCACCAAAGTTTTTTGGTTTTTTTTTTTTTTTCTCATAGGATGTCTGAGAGAAAGTCAGTAAGTTCCCAGTTTTTAATAGAATCATTGATTCATGCTAGCCCCACCCATTTTCACCTCTCTGAGTTAAATAATAGCACTCAGGTGTACTCTCCCATGACCATGTATCTGACTTAGAGCTGGACTCCTTGGTCTATGATCACTCTGTAATAAATTCTTCTTGCCTCTGTCTCCTTTTAGCTTTGTTGATCTTCTGGTTGTCAATTGTTGAATTGGTTCAGGATCGTAGAGATTTTGTACAGTAGAATGAAAGAGTCCTTTCCAGTGCCACCCGCATATCATGCTTGAGCATTTTTGTAGCTCACCTAATACTTGTCGAAGTATTTTATACTAATCTTTCTAGTGTCCCCCTGCCACATTTGTTTCAGATATTATATGTGCTTTTTGTATAACTGTGCCATTCTTGGAAGAGATTGTTTAATTGACATTGACAGGAACTTGACCTGTAATGTAAAAGGTCACTTCTCAACAGTATGAGACTCTGGCTTCTCAGGGGCATTGCCAGAGTCAGATCTGTGTCTTCTCTTCATTCCTCTGTTAGGTTTTATTAGTCTCAGGTATTGTCCCTTAGTTGGTAACAATTAAAATACCTCCTTCTTTTATCACAATCTGTGTCCGAGTAGTTAGACACGGCTGTGGCCCTTTCTTCCTCTCGAATTGGAATCGAATCGATGGCAGTGGGTTTGGAGAATTTTTTGGCATCGGACTGATAAGATCTCATTTTGTTTTTTCCGTCTTTCACATATGTCAGACATATAGGCTCAGGTCACATATCGATCTTTATTCTAAAGAGTCTCTTTTTTCCTCTAGCTGGCTAAGCCTGTCTCCTTTATTTTACTTTGATGCATACATTGCTTTATTTTGATAAGACCTAGGGGGGAAAAAACAGCCATTAAATACTGCCATTAAGTTGATTTTTTCATAGCATGCCTGTAGGAGGAGCTTGAAGCGTCTCTGTAGGTTTCCAAGCTTGTAACGCTTTGTGGTAGTAGAAAGCTTTATCTTTCTCCAGAGTAATGGATAGGGTTTCTAACTGTTCACCTTGTTGTTATCTGCCCAACTCATAACCCACTATGCCACCAGGGCTCCCTGCTTCCTAGAGGGATAGGAGCTTAGGGACTTGTCTGGAATTATCTTCTGGATTTGTAACTTTTCCCCCCCCAATAATTCCTCAATAAAGACGGTGGAGCATTCTTTTCATATTTTTCTAAATTTAAAGTAAGAGATATGTATGCATTGTATAACATTTTAGCTAATATTTTGATATACAAAAATTGTTTAAAACAAAACTTTGGAATTTCAGGATAACTTAAAGAAGAATTCTACTTTGATCAAAATATGTTCTTTATGTATTAACATCTTTCACAAAAGCTACATGAAGAAGTTACCTAAGCAGATAATAAAGAAATGGAAGTAACCACTATTTATTGTGTACCTGCTATGCATATCTAATTTAATTTGATGCTCATAATCACCCTAGAGGTAGTTATTATTATTTTTATTTGACTCATGAGGGAGTTGAAGCTTAGAGAGATTAAGCGATTAGCCCAGGGTTACATAACAATCAAGTTTCATAACCAAAAACTTGAAACTATGACTTCAAAGGTTATTCATGTTCTTTCTAGTTGAGACCAGTGGTTTAAGAGCACAGTCACTAGTACCTTACTTGACCCAAACCAAACTCACTGCCGTCAAGTTGATGCAGACTCATAGACTGTAACTCTTGAAGCAAGTAGAAAGCCCCCGTTCTTTGCTACTAAGCAGTTGAAGGTTTCCAATTGCTGAGCTTGCAGTTAGAAGGCCTCTGTGTAACCACTACACCCCCCAGGGCTCTTGGTACAAAGCCAAGCTCTAACACTTGGTGGTTGTGTTCATCTTGGCAAGTGATTAACCTTTCTGTACTGTAGTTTCCTCACCTGTAAAATAGACATAACAATAGTGACTACTTCACAAAATGGCTGAGAAAAGATTAACCAGTGCATTAAAGCACTTAGATTGGTTCCTTTCATATAGTAGGAACTCAATAAATGGCAGTATAATAGATAGATTATACATTAATGGCTCCCATTCTTTAATTTTGTCTAATAGTTTGAAAAAAGTCCTAATATATAGCATGAAACTGAGTATATACTAGTTTCTCCAAAAACAAATATTGAGCAAAATTATGCTCAATAATTTTCCTCAATAATTTATAGTTCCAGTGCTTAAAACATAGTTAAGTGATGGGGAAATTTTAAATGAATTAAAATTTTAAGAATTCTCATTAAATTTTAATTAATTAATTAATTGCTGTTGATTAATTTGGTTGTTACATAATTGCTGCTCTCATTTAATCTTTCAGCTACCTCCCTGAGTAATGGTTCATCATATCATGTAGAAATTAGAAACTTGATCCCTTATTAAATGCTTAGTGGAATAGAAGAAAAAGATAATGGCTATCTTTTTCTAGATCTACTTTAAAATACAATTAGTGATTGAATTATTTTAGATTTCAAAATCAAAGGGTCTTTGGTGAGCATCATACCCGGCGCTTTGGTTGTGAATCCCCTAATCAATTCCGACGAGTGTCCATCTGGTCACTGTGTGTCCTATTTCCAACAGTTGCATTTTTAAAAAAAATCGAATAGTTAACTGAAACCTGTTTCTTTAAACATTTACTGTTGGTCCTGACTTTGCCTTCTGGTGTCACAACAGTGCAAATTAATTCCAAGTTCATGGCTGCCTTTTAAATATTTGAGCATAGCTACCGTTCATTGTTTAAATATTTTTCAGGATCAATATCCCTGGTCTTCCCAACTATTCCTCTGACCCCTTTGAACCTGGCCACTGTTCTCTGTTCTGGCAATTTTTCCCTTCAGGTTTCTTCTTTGTGATATTCCAAACGGTACTGTTTTCTGGAATTTTAAAGTCAAATAAGAGTAAGACAGCCCCACCTCTGCTTTTTTCAGGTCATTATGTAACCTACAAGTGCATTGCAGCTTCCAATTCTAGTTGTATTAGGCACGTCGTACTGCTGACCTGTATGAGCTTGCAGTCACCTGAAGCTCTTAAGTTTTCATTCACAGCTTGCTTTTCCACTAATTCGCCTATCTTGTGCTGCTGACTTCTTAGATGTGAGAGGACAGCTTTACATGCTGATTCCTACTTGTCAGATTTTTTAGTAGGTCAGGCTGCCAAGATCTTTTGGATATTTAATCTGTCATCCAGAGATTAACAGTTCCTCCCATCTTTGTTTTCAGTTTTAAATTTGGCATAATTACCAAATTTACACCATCAAGTAATTGATGAAAATGTTCACTGGGCCATGATCAGAGATACAAATCTTTAGTATGCTAGTAATATCTTTGCCTCAAATTTATATTCATCCTCCACGGATGTCATTGCTCATTTAGTTATGAATTTCCAAATTCATATATTCCCAATTTAGACCCATGTTGTCTAATTGCGTTATTTTATCTGTTGTTGTTAGGTGTTTGTCTCAAGGGTCTGAGTTTGGCGCAGGTAAGGATACACATGAGACAGGTGTAAACTGCTGATGATCCATATCCCATCACACAAATGTCAGTTAGCACAGCCATTAACAATATAGTGAGAAAAGGGGGACCCTTACCCAGAGCAATAGCATAGAACTTGAGCATAAGAAGATGCTGCTGTGCTCGACTTGCTCTAGGTTTTATGCTCCTCGTGGCCCTGGGGTCGTCCATTTGTTTCCTAGATAAATCTGTGTCTCTGAGGTACATGGCATGGTCTCTGTGGTGGTGGCATACATAGTCCATATGTTTTCCAGATAGGTCCATTTTCGTGACACGCCTGTGGTGGTGATTCGTTATCTTGGTTTCTCTTCTTGTGAGGTGACTTGGAGTGATGCCATGAGTCCATAGTTTATGTTTATATGCTCTACACAGTGTTGCCCAGTCAGCTCTGACTTATAGTGACCCTATGCATTGCCTAATCTTGCACCATCCATACAATTGTTGTTCGGTTTGAACCCATTGTTATAGCCACTGTGTCAATCCATCTCATCGAGAGTCTTCCTCTTTTTACTGACCCTCTCCTTCACGTAACACGATGTCCTTCTGCAGGCACTGGGTTTCTCCTGAAAACACATCCAAAGTTATGAGATGAACAGTGAGAGGAAGACTGCTGTCCTTGCTTGTAAGGAGCGATCTGGCTGTGCTTCTCAGACAGATTTGTTTATTCTTCTGTCAGCCCATGGTACTTTTCAGGATATATATTTGCCAGCACGATAGTTCAAATGTATTAATGCTTCTCCTGCTTTCCTTATTTGCTGCTCAGATTTCACATTCAGATGAGGTGATTGAAAATATCTTGGCCTGGGGCATGTGCAACATAATCCTCAAAGTGACAAATTTGCTCTTTAACATTGTAAAGAGGGCTTATGTAGCAGATTTTCCCAGTGCAAAACACTATTTGGATGCTTTGCTGCTTCCATGAGCATTGATTGAAGATCCAAGTTAAATGAAATCCTTATCAACTTCAGTTTTTCTCCATTTATCATGATGCTGTCTATTCAACTAGTTATAAGGATTTTTTTTACATTGTGTTGTAATCCATATGGTAGGCTTTATTCTTCATCCACAATGGCTTCAAGTCGTCCTCTTTTTCAGCAGGCAAGGTTGTGTCGCCTGCATATGGCAGGTTGTTCATAACCCTTCCCCCAATCCTGATGCTGAGTTCTTCTCACATAACCCAACTTCTTGGATTATTTGTTCAGTATCCATATTGTATGTATTTGGTGAAGTGATACAACCTTGATTTTAAGCCATGTAGAAGCTCTTTGTTCTGTTCAAATGATTACCTTCCTGGTCTATGTACAGGTTGTGCATGAGCAATTAAGTGTTCTGAAATTCCCATCATTCTAGTAATACTATGAAGTAAAGTGATTTTAGTTTGTCATAACTTTTCATTCTGAAACAAGCTTTAAATCATCATGATCAGAAGGGCTTTCATGATTTGGTCTCTACCTACTTCTTCGTGTCCATGGATTACCTCCCTTCCTGTCCTTTGTGTACCTATTTTTTTTAAGTTTTCTTTTCTGGCATCAGCAAATGATAGAACAGATCTTCAAACTAATGTAGGCTCCAGCTCCAGCAGAAGAAAGCTCTGCTCTGCCTAGGATCACTCTCTTATACAAAAGGCCACACACCAAGGAGGGGCATCAAGCTATGACCTAATTGATAGGTTGGTTTCCACCCCTACCTTCACCCTTGAATGTCTAGTTGACATAAACTCTACACCCTTTGTCAACTTAACACCTATACACAATTCTTTAAATGTACATAATCTCCAAACAAAGACAATAATAAAATCATGATGCAATTAACCCCTTTACAACTCAAAATACACTGTCCCTATTCTTATATTTTACAAGTGAGCCAACAAAAGTATTTGGTGCACACATTGAAATAGGAATTACTAAAAACATTTACAGTCCTCATTTCTGCAGCTGGCCACGTGGCTGTAGCTGGTATTTAGAATTTTCTTCTTCGACTGCACATTCTATATTTCTCTTGCCTTGGCTTGCCATGGCTCTTTGCATGGTGGGGTGACTTAAACCTAAACCTTCATTCCAGAAGAGTCTGGACTATGAGTAGTCATGACTGAATTGAAGTGCGATATAGTTTATCATTGATTTTAATAAGACATGGTAGTCATAAAAGATGACTTCCAGAATCTCTTGGACTCCAGAAATATTCTACTTTACCTCTATTATGCAATGCTACCAATTTTCTCTTGGTAATAGGATCAATCATACTACTCAATAATACAGTAGTATCCTTCTTTGCCTGATGATCCAGAGGCATGAAGACTCCAAAATGGCCATGGGCATTCTTACTTCCAGTTCAATAGAATTAGTGCTGTGTTGCTATGTGGGAGTACTCTACCTTTGAAATTAAGACCTATAGACCAGAAGAACATAGGTTTGCAGGGACAGGAAGTAAAGATGTGGTGAGAGGTCATTTGGAGTAATATTTAGTGGTGCCACTTCCATTTCCACCCCTTGGTTCCTACACCCACGAACCTTGGCTATTGGAGAAACAGCACCATATACTGGTTGCTAGTTTAGAGCATATATAGCCTCCTGGAGAACGTATGCCAGCCTTGTAAGGTGTTGCCACCAAGCTGGTATTGTAATTCTGTCTTCAAAAGTCCATTCCATCAAGCCAGCTGCTTCAGGATGATGGAGAACATGATAAAACCAGGAATCATGAGCATGGACCCACTCCTCTAGTGTTTATTATTTTCTGTTTTCTTTTAATCAAGGCTTTTCTGTGTTTTGTTTTGTTATTGTTGTTGGGGGGTTTTGGTATGGTTTCCTTGACATGAAATCCAAAATAGGCAAATGTATAGAGACAGTAACTAGATTAATAGTTTCTTAGGGTTATGATGGAGAGGTTGGGGAAGGAGAAAGGGGCCACTAATAATAATGAATACAAAAATGAAGAAATGTTCTATGATTAGTTATGGTTGCCCAATCCTTTTTAATATATTCAAACCATTGACGTGTATGGTACATGAATTATATGTCAATAAAACTATTAAAAACAAGCAACGATGAAGCATATAGCTTTCCTCTAGTTCTTAAATGCTTCCTCCCCCCTACTATCATGATCCCAATTCTACCTTACAAATCCAGCTAGACCAGAGGGTGTACATTGGTACAGATAGCAACTGGAAGCACAGGGAATCCAGGACAGATGACCCGTGGTGAGAATGGTGATGCCTGGAGGGTGGAGGGAATGTGGGGTGGAAAGGGGGAACCAATTGCAAGAATCTATGTATAGCCTCCTCCCTGGGGGATAGACAGCAGAGAAGAGGGCTGGGGGAGACGTCGGACAGTGTAACATATAACAAAATAATAATAATTTATGAATTATGAAGGGTTCATTAGGGAGGGGGGATTAGAGAGGGAGGGGGAAAATGAGGAGCTGATATTAAGGGCTCAAGTAGAAGGCAAATGTTTTGAGAATGATGATGGCAACAAATGTACATATGTGCTTGACACAATGGATGTATGTATGTATTGTAGTAAGAATTGTACGAGTCCCCAATAAAATGATTTAAAACAAAAACAAAAACCCAACAAGCAAACAAATCTGTAGGACAAGAATTGGTGTGTATATATACAAAGGCAACTAGTTTGGAACTTCTTTGTGTTGGAAAATTGCTTCTCAGCAAAAGCCTTCAGACCTTCCTTGGACTTCGTGTGCCTTTGTTCTTTAGTCGTGGCTCTCAGTGTCTCGTAGTGATTCCCAGGCATCATATTTGGGCTTCCTTGTCTTGGATCAAAATCAGAATGTGCTAAGTCATCAGTGGTTAATATTTCTCCTTTAGATCTACCCAGAATATTAAGAATTTTGCTAAGGATTGATTTTAAAACGTCTTTTAGTGGCAGTTGTACTTCCATTATAATTGGTTCACTGTCATCTTTTATTAAATGTGTGAATTGTGTGGTATGGACAATTACAAAGCAGCCTGATCTATCTGCAGAACTTTGAGCATCTGTTGGTAATTCCCTTTCTAAGCCTTTGAATTATAGACGCCTGTTCATAGTAATGACGGTCATAGCTGAAGGGTCTTCATGCTTAGGTTTTGTTTGGCTAACTTTGATTCAGTCTTTCATGTAATTTTAAAAATGAGTTCTTAGAGCTCACAACACATGGAATCCAAGTCAGATAAACTCCTCAGTAACACAAATGGGAGAAGCGATACCAGAAGGGTAGGGGGAAGGTGAGGAGAGAAAGGGAGGAAGGGGGAACTGATTGCAGTGATCAACGAATTACCATCTCACCCTGCACCCCTGGTTGGGGGGGGGGGATGAACAACAGAAATGTGGGTGAAGGGAGACAGCAGTCAGTGTGAGATATGAAAATAATAATAATTTATCAAGGGTTCACAAAGATGGGAGGGTGAGGGAAAGAGGAAAAAAGAGGAGCTGATACCAAGGGCTCAAATAGAAAGTAAATGTTTAGAAAATGATGATGGCAACATATTTACAAATATGATTGATACAATTGATGTATGGGTTGCTGTAAGAGCTGTAAAAGCCCCCAATAAAATGATCTTGAGAAATACAAATAAATAAATAAATAGAACCGAGTTCTTGTTTTTCCTTCCTTTTCTTTTGTTTTGTTTTCCTCTCTTATGGTTTTTATATTTCTTAGTTCTCAGTCTTTGAATCCTCACATCAAAACTCTTACTCTAATAATCCTTCCAGGGATCTCAGAATTATGAAAACTATTATAATACATATAATTACAATGGAAAACAGCTAAATTTTTACTATCTGTTATAAAATGATTTCATATATTTTTACACATAAAAACATGACATAGTAGAGATTAGATTTCCTCCTCTTTAGAGTTTTGGAAAGAGAGAAGAAATAATCGACAAAAATAATGTAAAATACTTATTATAGAAGATTCAGACTTATGGAAGATTCTATAATAAAGAAAACCAGAGAAATAAGTGTTGGAAGATCAATCTCCACTGTAATTACTGAACATATCAAGGTTCTTTTAGCTTGTCACACTAAAAATAGTTTTCCTTTATGACACATATTTTACATCCTAAAAAAAGAGACTTAAAATGGATAAGACAGATACTACATGATCTTAGCCAAAAGGCTGAGAAGCAATGGCAACATATGTACAAACGTGCCTGATTCAATTGATGTATGGATTGTGATAAGAGTTATGCAAGCCCCTGATAAAATGTTTTTTAAAAAAATAAAAATAAATTCAAATGATTTTGGGGGGAAAAATAGTAAGTATTATAAGCAAGGTCACAAAGAAGGTGACCTAATAAAAAGAAAAACATTAAAAAAAAAAGATATTTAAGTGTAAATAATGTGCTGATTTAGTTTTTGCTTAACAAACTTTACCAGTAAGTTTG
Source organism: Echinops telfairi (assembly GCF_000313985.2). Taxonomy (NCBI): domain Eukaryota; kingdom Metazoa; phylum Chordata; class Mammalia; order Afrosoricida; family Tenrecidae; genus Echinops; species Echinops telfairi. Next base: position 20,733,819 of record NW_022103958.1, read on the forward strand.
TCAACTTATCCAATTCCCAAATATTTCTGAATTGTGTATGTGTGTAACAAATATTATTCTCTGAGACTTGAGAGGAAGGAAGAAAGGAAGAGGATGTGGGAGTATAGAAGGAAAGGAAAGAAAAAAAGAGAGCTGTTATGTTTTTAGATATATAATGATTGTGACTCTACAAGGTAACACTAGAATCCTGAGATGTTTCATAATTAACAATTTAAATGTTTGTATATGTGTGCATTTTGCATATATGGTTCTCTCCCCAAATGCTATCTTTTTTAAATCACATTTTTCCTTCTGAGTCAAAACGTAATTCGATCTTCGTTGAACACCACATGGGTTAACATTTTCTGAGTACTAATATGTTGTTAGGTGCTGCTGGGCTCCATCAAGTCAGTCTGACTCATAGTGACCCTACCACAGCAGACTGAAAAACTACCCAGGTCTTGCACCAACCTCACAATTGTTGACATGCTTGAGATCATTGTTGCAGGAACTGTGTCGATCCATTTGGTAGAGGGTCTTCCTCTTTTTTGCAAACCTTCTAATTTACTAAGCATGATGTCCTTCTCCAGGGGCTGGTCCCTACTGATACTATTTCCAAAGGACATGAGATGATAGGGTTACTCTCCCGCCCTCTAGAGAGCATTCTGGATGCACTGCTCACAACACAGATTTGCTCATTTGCACGGTGCACTCAAAGTTCTTCGTCAACGCCAGAATTCAAAGGTATTAGTTACTCTTCAGTCTTCCTTGTTCATGGTTTCATTCTACACGGAAAATGAGACAATTAAAAATACTATGATTAGAGTCAGGCATACCTTAGTCTTTAAAGAGACATACTTGCTTTTGAACATTTTAAAGAGGTGTTTTGCAGCAGGTTTGCCGGGTGCAACATGCCCTTTGATATCTTGGCTGTCTTCTATGAATAGAAGTAAAATGAAAACTTTAACAACTTTAGTGTTTTTTTCTGCCATGATATTGCTTATTGGTTCAGTTGTGAGAATTTTTACTTTCTTTATGTTGAGGTATAAATCATACTGAAAACTGTAGTCTTTGACCTCTATCATTAAGGACTTCAAGCACGATTCACTTTCAGCAAGCAAAATTCTGTCTGCAATCTGCATATCACAGGTTGTTAATTGGAGTTTTCCTCCAATCTTAATGTCTCATTCTTCTCCATGTAGTCCAGTTTCTTGATTTATTTGTTTAGAATGCAGATTGAATAAGAATGGTGAAAGTATACTACACTTTTCCTGATTTAAAACCACTCAGCATCCTCTTTTATTTGAATGACTGCTTTTGTGTCTATGTGCTTCTTTTGTACAATTGCAATGAGGTGTTCTGGAATTCCTATTCTTTGTATTTCTATTCATAGTCTGTTGTGATCCACACAGATGAATGTCTTTACACAGTCAGTAACACACAGGCAAACGTCTTTTTGGTATTCTCTGCTTTCAGGCAAGATTCATCTTCCATTAACAATGACATTTCTCATTCCAAATCCTGTTCTGGAACCAGATTGAATTTCTGGCAGTTTCCTTCCAATGTACTGCAGCAACCATTTTAAAATTATTTCCAGCAAAATTTTGTCTGAGATATTAATGGGTTTGTTTGATAACTTTCTCATTCTGTTGGATCACCTTTCTTTGGAAGATGCACAAATATTAGTCTCTTCTAGTTGACTGTTAGGATAGCTGTCTTCCAAATTCCATGACATAGCGGAGGGAACACTTCTACTGCTGTCCCTATTTGTTGAAACATATCAATTGCCATTCCATCGATTCCTGGAAACCTTGTTTTTTGCCGATGCCTTGCTTGCAGTTTTGGGCCTAGTGGTATACTGGTTCGTGTTGGGCTGCTGATCACAGAGTAAGCAGTTCTAAACTACCACCTACCCTCTGGGAGAAAGAGGATGCTTTTTACTCCCATAAAGAATTCCAGTCTTGGAAACGCACAGGGGCCATTTTACCCTGCCCTGTAGCGTCACGCTGAGCGGGCATCGACTCAGTGGCAGTGACTTTGGTTTGCTTTAACTGTAGGTTGGATCTCTTCCTTCAGTTCCATCAGCCCTTGTTCATAACCTGCCTCCAAAATGGCTGAAGACAATCAGTTGTATTTTTGTACAGCGCCTAGCTTTATTCCTTCTATCTTCTTCTGATGTCTTCTGCTTTATTTGGTATTTCCCCCATAGAATCCTTCAATATTTCAAATTGAGGTTTGAATTTTCTTTGGTTCTTTTGGCTTAAGGAATGCTGAGTGTCTTCTTCTCTCTTGGTTTCTAATTCCTGTGCACATTATAGTATAAGACTTTTCTTTGGGCCTAAGAACACAAAGTAAAGTATTAGCTCTTTTCTTTGTTCAAGAGTGAGTTTCAGAGTCTCTTCTGACATCTATGTTTGGTTTCTTCATGTATGATATCCCAGATGTCATTCCACAACTCATTTGGTGTTCTGTTACTGGTCTTCTTGAGACGGTCTCTAAATTCATGTGTCATATATTCAAGGTTGCACTTGGGCTCTGGTGGACTTATTTCATTGTCTTAGCTTCAACTTGAACTTGCATATGAGCAATTAATGATCTGGTCTATAGTCAGACCTTTGCCGTGTTCTGACTCATGATTTTGAGTCTTTCTATGATCTTTTTCCACAGATACATGTCACTGTTTATGTTGTTGAAAAATACCTATTTGCAATGAACAAGGCATTTGTCATGCAAAAATCTATCATGCAATCTTGAGTCATTTCTATCACCAAGGTCATATTTTTCTCATTTCTAATTCTTCTCTATTCCCAACTTTTACATTCAAATCACTAGTAATTATCAATGCACCATTGTTGCATGTTTAATCAATTTCAGACAGCAGAAATTGGTAAAAACATTCAGTTTTTTCTCCTTTTACATCAGTGGTTGGTGTGTAAATTTGAATAATATATCAGCTGGTCTTCGCAGGTGTATGAATTTTATCCTATTACTGACAGACTTGTACTTAGCATAGATCTTGAAATTATCTTTTTATGATGAATGTGATGCAATTTCTTCTCAGTTTGCCATTTCTGGCAAAGTAGATCATATGATTGTCTAATTCAACATGGGGAAGACCAATCCATTTCAGCCCACAAGTGCCTAGAATACCAATCTTCATTAATTCCACTTCATTTTTAAAAACCAAATTCATACTTTATATTATCCTGGCTTGATTATTGATGGGTGTGTGCAGCTCATTTGTCACATCAACAAATAAAGACCTGTTAAGCTTACTCTCTTCACATCATGAAGATTAGTTCACTGTGCGGAGGAGCTACCTTTTCCTCTGTTTATTCGTAATGCCTTTCTACCGGAGGGGCTCATCTTGTGGCAGTATGACAGTGTTCCAGTGCTATCCATAGGGCCTGTTTTTTTCTCCCGGAAACTGATTGCCAAATCCTCCTTCTTAGTCTGTCTTACTGTGGAAGTTGCCCCAATGGTCCAGTTGGTACTACCAAACATATGAAAGGTGGGAATGTTAGTATAAAGACATGCTACTAATGTTAATAATATAAATATATACATAATATAAAAATTAATTACTGTAAGCAAGCAATTACATAGAGACATTTTTAAAGGCCGTTACTTCTAGTTTGTGTTCGATAGACTTACTGAATTCCATACCTTACCCTTTCCAAAACCAAACTCACTATCAGCATGTAATTCTGACTCACAATGAATCTATGCAACAAAGCAGAATTTCCTCACAAGGTTTCCAACGCTGTCAGTCTTTATTTAAGCAGAGTGCCACATCTTTTTCCCATGGAGTGGCTGCTAGGGCCCAACCACCTATCTTTTAGTTAGCAGCTGAGCTCTTTAACGAATGCACTAACAATGCTCCCATACGTCCTAAAATTTACCTAAAAAGTTATACTTTAGATTATGATACAGCACTTTGAAGTTTACAATAGCATGCTATTTATGTTCAACAATTGTATTTTGTAATGGACCACTACAGCATGAACATTGACTTGAGAAGCTAACTCACGGCCGTGGAGTGGACGCTGATTCGTTGCCACCGTATCGGAGAGTAGTGCTGCCCCTGAGGATTTGTAAGACAGTAGCTCTTTATGGGAGTAGAGAGCTAATTCTCAACAATTCTTTAAGGAGCTTAAAAGTTGCATGCATGCGAATTCCATTTAAGTTGTTTTATACCAGTACAAAGTATCAGATATTTTAGATGCCAGAGTGCTTGAGTGTACAAAATACTAATGTTTTCAAAGACACACACTATTATTTTTGTTGAGGTGGAAGGGAAGATTCAGACAATAGCCTCTCAGCTTATTTCTACTTGTATAAATCAAGTTATTTAAATAAACGAATTGTGTATGCTGACCTGTTCTACCAATGTGTGACTGGGGGTTTATAAAAAGAAAAAAAAAAGATGTGCATGGTGGTGGAAGTAGAAAGAGGCATAAAGCGTATTGGAAAACTACCAAATGTCCCCTGCAAATGGGCCCTATTCAGAATCAGTAAGCGTATGATGAGTGAAGTGGTTTTGAATATCGCCTTTAGATTCCATGCTGTTACAGGGCCAGCCCTGAACATGGCAACTCTTATTTCCACACACAGTACCTCTTCACTCTCAATTTAACCCCCAAATCTGATGAACCCATTACTCCATACTTGATTTCATGGAACAAGGAGTAGATATAGTTACAAATGATCAATCACAAGCCGTGAACCAAAGCAGCAAGGCATTAACAATTCACACCATTTCGGTCCACTTGCTCAAGCAGAAGATGCGCCAGCATATTTAATGCACAGCTACTTCATTCAGTTTAAGAGAAGACATGACTCAGGCTGCATTTTCAAAACGGAGGGGATTTCCTAAGTTATCCTACTTCTTCCTAAACCCCTGGTGTCGGCATTCACCCACCTCTCAACAATTAAAATAACCTGGTGTCCAATAAAGGTTACACTTTCTAAATTAAATTTTACTCAGGTAAAAACAATATGACCTGTGAAATTCTTCCCCCCCAGTGCATCCCTGTTCTGTGTGATCCGATCATACAAATCAATGTCTCTTCCAGCCTTATTGTAACACTGTAGACCCCACAGGCAATATGCCGTCAGTTTAATAGGATCACTGAAAAACTAAAGCAGCTGTGAAAGATCACTCTAAGTATAGCAATCGTGTGCTTGTCATTTAGTTCAGTGGAGGGAAAATCCAAATTTGGGTAGGCATCGGTATTTAAGAATATGACTGCTAAATCTTTTCTCCTAAGTACCTTAGGGACAATGAGATTTGACATATAGCATGTAAACAAAAGTACACAGCAGCTGTTAGTTTAGTTTTGTTTGTGCAAAAAGACCCTGATATAAACCAAACAAACCAGGAAGCAGTATGCTCTCCATCATTCAATCTTTCCAGCAGACCTTGCTTTCGAGCGGCGTCTGCTGGTTGCTCTGGGACTGGGAGTTTTCCAACTCTTCTTACTACTCCTCACTTATTGATTATCTTGTTACCTCTTATTTGAATTTACTATTATAGTAAAAACAAAATAAAACCTTATTATCCAACTCTTTTGCACATTAACAATGCATATCTGGCAGTAGTGAATGCTGAGGTTCACGACAAGTTCTTTGACCAGTAGACCCCATGTGTACATAGACAGGAAGCTTATATTGCAACATATGTCACCACCTGGGAGGGGAGAGGGAGAGGCGTTCCCTTGAATTGTTAGGGTGCTAGGGAAAGCAGAGGGGACACTAGAATATGATCAGCGTGGACAGGATGCTACCCAATGGGTTCCGGAGGCCCATAGGGGTTCAAAGGAACCCTGGTGGCATAAAGGGTTAGGTATTGTGCTACTACCCCAGCATTTGAAACCACTAGCCACTCCATGGGAGAAAGTTGAGGCTTCGTTCTTCTGTAAAGATGTACAGTCTTTTCAGGCACCCACAGGGCGGTTCTGCTCTGTCCTAGAGTTGCTGTGATTGAAATCAAGTCAATGGCAGAGTTTGGTGTGAGTTTGGACTGGGGGCTGAGGTGGAGGCTGCAGCAGCTGGTGTCCTGAAGGTGGGCTGCTCTCCAGACTAAGGGGGTAGCAGGACCCTGGGATCAGGTCTCAGTTCCCAGGCTTATGAGGTAGCAGGATCCTGGACACAGAGCACTCAAGTGCCTGGGGCCATGGGACCTCATCAGTTGACAGGCACCTATGCCGCCCCTTCATCTTCTGTGATACCCCTTCCTGAGTGGACATGGGTTGGATGGGGCTGTGTACCTATTCAGAGTTGGGGGTCAGACGATGAGTGGCAGTGGCGTTTGCATTTTAAAGGCGGAGTCCAGGCTGGCCATCATTCCTTCAGAGAAATCTCTGGATAATTGATTTAAATGGAGTCATTGATACAAGAATGGTGAAGGTCCCCAGAGAGAACCTCAGGAGGTGGGGTTAGAGGTCATCAGGGATACCCAGGAGGTATCATATCATGTATCCTATCCTACCTGAGGCAACCAGGTCCTCCTGCCCTGTTATCCCAGAAAAAAAATCACCAAAAGCATCTTGGGGTTCTTGAGCAATGAATCTGGGCCACCACCCTGAAAATACGGTGAGGCTAGAGGGGGCGTGGGGTCCCAGGGATGAGGCTTGGGCCAGCACTTGGGCCACCTTGGCTTTGGAAGAATGGTGGCCTGTGGGTGGCAGCCAGTGATTTATTTTAAAATAAATTCCAATTGCATTTGTGGAAATTTTTTCCCAAGTCCTAATATTTTAATGTGAAATGTCAGAGTATTTTTGAGGCTGAGATCTGAAGCTTGCTGCTGAAGGGCATGTAGAAGTTTCCTTCTCGCTAACTTTGCTCTGGGCAGTGCTCTCGTCTTTCCTTGTGTCATGTCCTCTGATTGTGAAAATCACAGTGATCATACGTGATGCTTCTGAAGGTTTAATTGGTGTGGATTTTAGTTGGAAGCAGGCTGTTAAAGCCTTTGATGATTTCTGGTGCTCTTTTAAAATACGTCTTTAGTTTTCCATAGTAGATTCAAATGCACTATGCAAAATGGCTCTTTCGATGTAAGATGTTGCTTTTGGAGAGGGAGGTATATTCCCCAATACAGAGCTTGACAACCTTCAAGCCTAGGTCTAATTCTGGGTCCCATTAAACACTGTGGCTTCTCCTGAGAAAGCCTTTTGGAGTCCTTGTCATGCACGGCACTCATCCTGTACCACACTAAACTTACGTTTCTCATCAGCGATGAGCAAGTGGTTTTAAAGGAGGTCTTTTTGAGGACTTTAACATTTGAGCTCACTGTGTTAGCAGTTATTAGAAGAGACTGCCTTGCTATTTAAAATTATTTTGATGTGTCTCTAATATGATAGCTCTATTATTGAGGTTTCATGTGATACCTTTCTATGCAGCAGCATGCTCTTGATAGAGTGAAGCACTTTAGGACTTTCTGAGCTCTTTTTTATTGCCTGTTTCTGGCCCTCTTTTACCTAGTTAATACTTGAAACATTTGGTGGATTTCTTTTTGTTTCTTTGTTTTGCTTCTTCGTCTTCAAAATAACTTTATAAGAAAAATTAAAATAAAATCGTTGCTTGTAGAATATGTCAGATTTGTTAGAGGAGAAAATGAGCAGTTGTGCTGTTTGCTTTGGAGTTCCACTTTATTCATCAATCAACTTTGGTCAAATTCTCATCAGTCTTTAAAAAGTCACAGGTTTGTGAGATGTGTATGATTGGACCCCTGGTCTTAAAGTTCACCTAAAAATCTGCCCACAGGGAGTGCGAGATGGGGATCCAATGCCCATCTGTAGACAACTGGACATCCCTTGCAGAGGGGTTGTGGGGAGGAGATGCGTCACTCAGGGTGCAGTGTAGCATCGATGAAACACACAACTTTCCTCTAGTTCTTAAGTGCTTCCTTCCTTCCCCCCACCAATATCGTGATTCCAATTCTACCTTACAAACCTAGTTAGACCATAGGATGTATAGTGGTGCAAATAGGAACTGGAAACACAGGGAATCCAGGACAGATGAACCCCTCAGGACTAGTGGTGAGAGTGGTGATACCAGGAGGGTGGAGGGAAGGGTGGGTAGAAGGAGGGAACCGATTAGTACATATAACCTCCTCTCTGGGAGATGGACAACAGAAAAGTGGGTGAAGGGAGACGTTGGGCAGTGTAAGATATGATAAAATAATAATAATTTATAAACTATCAAGGGTTCATGAAGGAGCAGGGAGCGGGGAGGGAGGGAAAAAAAGTGAAAAATGAGGAGCTGATTCCAAGAGCCCAGGCAGAAAGCAAATGTTTTGAGAATGATGAGGGCAGCAAATATACAAGTGTGCTTTACACAAGTGACGTGTGTATGGATTGTGATAAGAGTTTTATGAGCTCCCAATAAAATGATTAAAAAATATCTGTCCACAGTGTATCTGAAATGCCATTTATTTACTCATAGAGCACTTATTATGCATCTTTTTGGCCAAATTAGAAAACACCATGAACTCGCAGCCCCAAGTTTTCATAAATTATAGAGGTATGGAAGTGAGAAGGGAGAAGAAAGAGACTAATATGAATCAATAGGGGAAAGATGAACATTGCTGTGTAAGCAATGAGGAGAGAGCAATGAACTCTGCCTAAACAGTGCGGGGTATTTGAGCAGGGGAGTCACACTCGATGGGAACAGTGAAAGATAAGGGCATCTGAACAGGTGGGACAAAGCGGAGAGAACTGCAAAAGACGTGGAACAGAGTGAGTGTCAAAGGCGGGTAAGTATCCGCTGATAATTGTGGAATTACTATAGCTACACCTTGTGCTCATATGATCTATTTACCCATGACCCTTACTATTAAGTTAAAAAAATTGAAACTATTTTATTCAGTTTTTATTTTTCCCATATATATAAAACTTAAGAACCAACAAAATGGATAAAAGGAGTCATCCACATAGCTTTTTACTTTTCCAGTGGTGGAAATGATTTAATTGAAAGAATCACATTGGACTGATCTGTGCATAATGACAACATTTTACGGGATGATTTATTTTGATACCATATATTTCATTGAAAGTGCAGGTCACTAAGGAAAGATGGAAATTATAGAAAAGCGGAGTTCTTGTTACAATCTTGTAAGTAGGAGGAAGTAGGCAGCACACTCCCAAAGGCCTCACACATAGAAATACTTGTAGAAATACTTGTGTGTGGTTGTGCACAAAAATAAAGAAACAGTGGGCCCAGCTAACCTCTTTGACTCAATATCTCGGAGAAAGTTTAAAGAAATAGAAGCACAGGGAAAAGACAAAGACAGCAATATTTCAGAGTCCCTTCCCTGGAAAAGAGAGGGTTTTTTGGGGGGCTTTTGTTTTCATGGCCTGCTCTACTCTTTGTTAGCTCTTAACAACATTTTGGTTTATGATCTCTTCAAGGCTGAAAAGTAATCTTTAGCAGAAGAAAGCTTTGCTTCTAAGATAAATCTATAAAAAGAGAGGAGAAAATCATTGCTTGAAAACATTTATGAGTTCTTTGGTTTCGAATATATAAATACCCAGCAGAACACTTCAATAAAACTTCATTTCAAGTTAAAACCTTGGGTTGAAAAGTCAAGTGACTTTATAAAAAAATTATTTTTCAATTATTTTTCAACTGATCATTTTGGGGCAGGACACCCTTTTAGTGAAGAGCTCTTTACTTCTGCTGCTTAATAAATTTTATTTTCCCAGCATAACACATGAAATTGATTTGTACGTCCTTTCTAAGTGCTTAGGCATATCATTTTCTTATGTTTTCTGTACCTTCCTTGTTGGTGGAAACATGGTTTGTTCTTGGAGGGTGCTTTCTCTTGCTTTCCAAGAAGACCATCAAAGTTACTAGTTTGCAGCTTCCCAAGAGAAAGAAGCTGTTCTAATCCCCAGTTCAGAGGCTAACCTTTATTAGTGCTCTCCTGGTTATAATGAGGGCTCCACTTCCAGCAGGGAGATGCTGGAATACTGAACAGATTATTCAATAAGTTCCGAGCCGATTCTGAAGTCCCTTCTAAAATCTGCTTGTGAATCCTGCTTTCTTGCCGTGCTGTTTATGGTTCCCATAGTATTCCTAATTACATAAATCATGTGGAGCATGGGAGCTATTTTCTATCCAACATCACTTCTGATAATGCTCGAGTTTGGGTATAATTCTTTCTTTCTCTCTTCCCCTAAGCTGCTTTTTTTTACCCCTTTAAATTCTTAAAAAGAGGGTAGGAACTCTGAGAAAAGTAGAGTGCCATGCCAGAAGAGCTAGGAAACACGTCTTTGGGATCCCTTGGGCTCACATAAAGAATTTGAAAGTGATTTTGTGATAAGCGTGGATGAATAAATCTGTAAGAATGGAGGATCTGATACAATTTTCTCTGGTTTAAATCCAAGATTAAATTTGGAATATAAATGATTAAGTTTATTATCTTTTTCTCAACGTATCTAACTTCATTTTCATCTAACAACTGTCTACACGATGCCTTCCCATGAGCAAAAATTACAAAAATTGAAGTGTGCAGATTAAAATGTAATGCATAACAATATCACTGATGTGGAGGTCAACTAAAAGTGCTTGTGATATTTCACCTAGATTTCTTTAGGAAAAATTATAATTAAGGTTAATTTGTAGCATTCATACTCTGAAACATTATAGACTTAGACTTCTAAAAGTAAGTGTTTTTTTCTTTTACTAGTTATTTCTAGTACAATATACAGTATCTGGCTTCACATTTTTAAAAAGTCTGAGCCATTTGTCAATGACAAAACTTATAGAGGAAAGCAATTTCTCCAAGGGTAGAAAAATGGAATTGCTAGGTGAATTTTAGGAATACATTTCTCAGGCTGGATGAGTGGATTTCATGCACATAACTAAGGCTGTCTAAATAGTCATTGGATCATAATTTCCTTGTAACTTTATTATAATAGAAAATATTTAACTCTGTTTGAAAGTAGAATTCAGCTTGTGACAGACAGACTTTAAATTGTGCTTTGGTAGAGAGTTGTACAACTTAGTACCATAAAATGCATAACTTTTTCCTGAGAGCAAAATTCAACAGAATCCCAGCAAAGGCAATTTGCATAACTCAGTGTCTCAGCAGCTCAGCTGAACCTAATTGTAATTCGATTTCCAGATTGCTATGCTAGGCCTCTCTGCATAAAATATGCAACATATAACATAACCAATGACACAGACCTATTTTCTTGGCTGGTGATCTATTTAATTCCATTTCTAGTAGAAATATGTATGAGAATAAGATTATCTAAGCCATATAGTAAATTTTTTACATTTTTGTATGTGCTATATGCATACACCCAAGAAAACACCAAATTAAAAGAAATATCCTTTCATTTTTCTGTGTTTCCAACTATACCTCAGTTTTATTATTTCTTTATTTCTGGCCTTTCAGAGAGAAATTAAATCTTGAAAAATGTTAGCTAGCTGCCATGTTATTTGACTATTTTACACTAGAAAGACTTTCTAAGCTAATCATGTGAGAAAGTGTATAAACATGTCTGTCAAGTCCATATGGATGTTGTAATACATATCCACAAGCAAATATCTTCCCTCTGTTTACAAAAGGCATGCTGGAATAGCATTCCTAAATCTTTGGGTAGTTTAGCCCTCAGAGACTTAAAAACCAGCAAGGTCTGATAAAAATGCTTGCTTACACGCTCTTCCTTATTTTTAAACAGCCTTGCCACCCTGTCTTGTGGGTTACTTAAGCAACGGCAATGAACAGTATGGTTTATATAGGTATAGATTATATTTTATGACTAATTTCCAGATAGGCTGTTTTCAGACGCGAGGCTCCTCTACGGGAAGCTACAGACATAAACGACATGGATCTTACAGTTTTATCAGGACAATGCAAGTAGATTTCAGCAAGGTTGGTTCCAACTCATCTGTGATAAATGAGAAGATAAGGCAATCAGTGCACACCATGACACTGTGCAGCTAGTTAGGCACACTTCAGAACTATTCAGGTGTGCTCACAAAGCTTATGAGTCTTGCATGGGGGGTGTCTCAATATAAATACATCCTTCATGGTGGCCACTAGTAAAGCAGGAATTGCCTCTCTAAGACTTAACCCAGGTCAGATATAAATAATAGATGTTAAGAGTAAGCTCTGGTATCGGGGTTGTGTTCCAGGCAATGTATTTCGGTTGGGTCAAAACAATTTATTTTTCCTTCTTTTCTCACATAGTTTCTCTGCTTGAAAAATGCCTGCAAAATTCCATCACACCTTTACGGGGACCAGTTTGGGTCTCTAAGGGAGAAGGTTTCAGCCCCTCTGGAGTTAAGAAGTACCTCCAAGGAGTTCTTTTGGCCTTGTACCAACGATTAAAGTCTGCACAAAATTATTACAAGCAGGTGAGTCACCCTTCTCTAAAGATTGTTTTCTTGTGTATTTAAAAAATATACTTGGTGGTATAGAGGCGATGATTGGCACAGTGTCATAAGAGAACTGTGACATGCATTTTGTGTGCTCCGTGCCCGTTAGGGAGCCAAAATGCTTCTTCTGTCATCTCAAAGCCAACAATAATGGGGCTAATTGTATCTGTCTTTTAGTAAGGGACGTCATGTCTCATCTTTCTTGCTGCATACTGTGCAAAGTGAAGGCAACTCCTTATGTGGAAATTCTATAGACAGTCACTTTAAATAAGAAACTGAATAGCGTCTAAGGCATTTGAAGGTTGAAATATTCATCTTTCTTTTCTTTCATTCTTTCTATTATTAGTATGAAATTAGAATGGCTATTGTGGAATTAGGGCTAAACTATAAGAAATATTATTTTGGGACCAGGGATTGTTAATTAACTTCATCTTGAGAATAACTTACTTCATTTATATTTAACTTGCATGTTGGAGGACTGAAAGTATGGAAATATAAGTAATGTGTTTGCATCAGGTTGAACTTGATTTTGTCTCTTAATTTCTGAATATACATTCAATAGTTATATTTGTGTGTGTATAGAGGCTTTGATAGTTCTATAAATACTCATGAGGACATTGATTTATCTTAAAGTAGAATTCACACTTGAAAGCCATGTAGTTGATGTCATTGATTAAAAAATGGAGTTGCCACATTTTTAAAAAGCCTCTTTGCTCTTGACGTTAAGAAGTGAACCATACATTTTACCACATTAAGTAAGGACTAAGTTTTACATTTCTAACTGGGAGGCTCCAGTTCAGAATTAGACTCATTATCTCTGGACACAGGCTATTGAAAAATGAATATTGTGAAAGCATCATGCTATTATTCTCTGCGTGCAAGGGGAAGGGGGCTGGGAATGGGATGTCAGGCTCAGTGTTCACACAGCACCTCCTGCTGTCTTGTTTGAAAAAGAACAACTTGCATCGACTTTGGCAGGAAGTCTTGGACCAAGGTACCCAGAAGCAAGGAAGAAATAATCTCTCTGAAGAAAACTCCTGATTTGAAAAATGTGTTCATTAGTTTGCTCAACAAATTAATTTTGGTGGATGCAGAGCACGATTATTAAGTATTACAGATAAGGTAGTTTACGACTTTCCATATGAAAGAAGCTTTAAAAATGACTTTGAATATTATTTATTAAGCAGAAATCATATATAGAAAGGTATAAAAGTTTTTCTTATATTTAAATTACATTATTTTAATTGCAATAGTCTTTCACTTCTTTTGAGGTAATGATATTATAAAATAAGTGATGATTAATTGAATCATAATCAAATAATAATTTATTTGGTCATATACGGTTTGATTCCACTGCTAGAGAGTTTAAATAGATGTACTATGAAAGAAAACATCAGATATCATCATTCTCCAGCATAAGGGAGAAAAAATTCCCCCTAAGGTCCATAAAACAACGCAATGTGGTTCAGAGAACTCCTATTTCATAGTGACCACACAGGACTGAGTAGAACTGTCCCAGAGGGCTTCCCAGGCTGTGAATCTTCATAGAAGCAGACTGCCACATCTTTCTCCCATGGAGCTGCTGGTAGGTTTGAACCATTGACCTTACAGTTAGCAGATGAGCTCTTAACCACTGCACCACCAGGGCTTCTTCATACAAGTTTATATAAACGAGGTGGCTTCAAAAGATCATGAAAAATCCATTATTATTTACATTCCATTTTTTCCACAAACTTTTAGAAACAGGTGTGTGTGTGTGTACTTTAAATCTTTACTAGTTTTATTAAAAGCAAGGCTGTTGAAGAGAAGACACCATTCAAAAAGTAGTTGTGGCATGTTTTTCATCCACTGTGCTAAGTATTTAAAATTTAAACAGCAAGACTAGATTTGAAAGACAACCCTGTGTATTGTGAGAAAAAAAAATGCTCTAAGAGATACTTAGTGCTTTGATTAAAAAAATCCTTTAATGGCCTCAAGTTGATATAAAATAAACTTTATTACTAAAAGAAATATTAAGTGCAAATACGAATATAAATGAATACTTTCAGTGTTCCAGAATTTGTCGATTTGATCAGTTAGTAAGCCTTTCAACATTATGCCAAATGTAAGGGTTTTTAAAAAACTTCCCAACACACACACACACACACACACACACACACACTAATTTGTAATAACGTGAAGCTTTATACTCAGCAATTTTAGCTTAGCACTTGCTAACTAAAAAATATATAATAATGAAAAGAAATATGCTTATCACACATTTGCACACACATTTGTTTCCTAGGCATGCTCAGTTGTAGGTATTCTTGAGTTGCTTTTATATTGTTATGTCATGACATAATTAAAAATTATGTATAATGCTCAGGAAAGTCACAGTGGTGGTACCAGTATCAGGCCGTCAATGGTTAAGGGTGAAGCCTGGCAGTAGCTGTAGTTGAGAGCAGGATTTCTTAGGAAATCTCTTCGCATTTAATGAACTTTGTTTGAACTGCCCTTACTTCTTTTGACCCTAGGAGAGCCTTTTCTATAAACTCGGTGAAATGATGATGGGTATGATTTCTATACCTTTAACAAATTTGAGCTGATATAGTAAAGATAAAACTAATTCTTGATATAATTTCTCCATGGTCCACTTTATAATTCAAAAATAAAAACAGGAATAGTGTTTTGTTTGGATCTGATAAAAGATTACAGACTTAAAATGGATGCTGGAGCAGTCCCAAGGGAACTTTCTTTTACATGCACTTTGATAATATCGCTTTAGAAGAAAACTCAGACCTACTGATTTTATGTTTGCGAACTTAGCCATTTTTCAATTTTTAACTTTAGCTTGGCTATTGCAGCATGCAACTACATTACGCACACTACATTAGGGTGGTCTTAAATATATACTGATTCGTGTATATTAAAATGAGATATTATATTTAGGGCACCATAAAGTCACTTGGTCTTACATTTATCACATTTATTTCCTTAAAAGTGGAAACATCTTAGAAATTGCTCAGAGCTAAGCAGAATCCATTTAATTGGCAATTTTTGAAATAGCATAAATGAGCTCCTATGAAATGTAGTTAACACTTTCAGTGACGGGCCTGTTCCGTCTCATTAGCATTCGTGTGATGGCGTGGTGGTGTTGGCGGGGATGTTGGAGTAGGAATGCCATTGTGTAGAGTTCCAGTGTTTGGGGACAAACACTGCTGTGGAAGGAACGTGTGAAAAGGCCACAGTCCTGTCAGTGAATGAGGAACGCTGTGCTTTCCGTGTGCTTCAAGCAGGGAAGCTGTCATTCATAGGCCTAACACAGCTAAACAGCGGCCAAAACACAAGCCTGCACTACCTTTTAAAATGATATTAGTGATTTTTAAACACGATCTTCTTTATTTATGATCCTACATAGAGCTTTTAGTTGCTGCCAGTAAACAAAATATATGTCAGTTTGTTCAGAAACACTGTAGAGATGCGTAAAAAGTCTGTGGTATGGTGCCAGGCAGCTATATAAATAATGTTTTGGAATGGCTGATGGGCAGTCTTAAATACAAGCATGATTTTGGGAAACGTTCGTTTCTGAAAATGTTTTCCCAATTTAGAGTTGTTTGTTTGTTTTCAACCAGTAAAATTTTCTGGAGAATTTTATGTAATGATTGCAAAGCATTAACAAAGACAACAACAACAATTTTTAAAGTTTATAACTGTACAGTTTTGGTCATTTAGGGCTGTTCACTGTAGAGTTTGCAGATTGGTACAGATTGCAGTCACTTCTGCAATCAAGAAACAAAGGAAATGAAAATGTGCTAGTGTTTTGATAACCTCCATCTTAATTATGAAGAGACTCGTAGTCACTGCAACAGTTAAGAGGTAAAAAATGCATTTGTTTTGGATTAGAGACATTTGAAGAAACTTTACCTTATTCCTGATTTTTAGCACTTTGGAAAAGAAATGATCAACTCTGTGATTTAATTTGAGCTTATTTGATTGCTTAAATAACAACAAGAAAAATAACCACAAATATTTCTGAAAATCTTGGGACATATTCCAAACTTTGGTAGTGCAGGGAGTTACACAGATAATATTTATTTAAGTCTAGAGCTGCAGGTAATCTTTTTAGCTCTGCAATTTTCATTTGTAAGTGAATATTTGAGCTATTTGTAACAAGAAATTACCTAGTAAAGTTTGTTGAAAAATATATACTTTTCTGCCTTAGTGATTAAAACATTTTTCGTGGGGGAGAGAGTATATGATTCTTTCTGTTTATTAGTTTAAGTACAGGTCTTTTTTGAAAGCTATTATATAGTCTTTCTAGATGTTCTATATTTGACATATCAGGTTTTGAAATCTCAAAGACTGAATTTCTCTTTCAAATATTAGGTCTTCTTTTTTAGGCTGGAATCACACTATAGCTTTTAGTCTGTGAGCATATTGTTAAGTGAAGAATTGACAATCTAATTTAAGCATATATTGGTTTTGCAGCTTTAAGTGGAAATGTATTTTATTAATATGCTTAGTCAAGCACTACCCAAGTACATGGATTTTGCTTAAAAATTTTTATAAGTTAATGTTGGCTCACTTTACCCACACTCCCAATAAATGTGATATTTATCTATTAAACCAATAATAGCGCAATTCTGTTAAAATAGATTATGTTCAAAGTATGCTTGGATTATATTCTAGATGGAAAGATTTGCATATTGCAAGTGTCTTTAAAGGGATGTTAGTTTTTTTCATTTTCTACAAAAAGAACGTAGAAACTTTGTCTTTTTTTAGATCTCATGTCTTGGGGGTCAGTCAACATCATTTACTGATCCTACTCTGACTGAAGGAATGACTTCCTATCCCTTTTATATACATATTTGAAAAGTAGATCTGTTTTTTTTTATTTAGCCTTCATGGGGCAATACCTCCAATATTTTAAACAAACTTTTCGATCTCTGTTGAAGTCTTGGCACAAAATCAACAATATACAAATATAACTTACTATTAAGAACCTGGAAAGAGTGCTTCACTAATTTTGAAATGAAAATGATGCCTGAAGGTTATGATAAGTGATTTTTAGAATATTGGGTTGTTTGTGGATTTGAGTGATTGTGGAAAATTTTGCCCCCCCTGAAACCAAGCTGCGTTCTTGTTACTTGACATATTTAAGAACCTTAAACTTGTGTCTTTCCTAAGCATCATGCTTTGAGCAGGCCTAGCATCAGTTAAATGAAGTGAAAATTGCATTCTTGTCTTGATAGAGATGAAAATGGATTTCTGGTCATGAAATAGATGTAGTTGTCACTTTTTAAAAAAGGTGTCAGCAGTTTGCTTCTGCGAGTAAGGTGCCAATTCAGGATGGCAGTAAACTTGTGATCTGAGCAATCAATAAAATGCTTCAATAACTTCTGCTTCATTACACTTATAATAAGAGGCTATAGATCCATGGCACATAAAATGTTGATAAAGAGGATATGTGGGGACCGACTGTGACGTTTTCTTGAAAATACAGTAAGTGCAATATTGCCATCTAGGGTTGGTAATTAGTACAGGAAAGAAGTGGAAGAAAAAAGCAAGACCACACCAAGAACTGATATTGAAATACTGTTAATTTTCCATCATTTATTTATCTATGACACATTGATCTTCAGAAAACATTTCACCCACTTGTCATAAAGCTGTTTAGGTTAGGAGGAAAAAAATATTCGCCAAAGCTCTTAACTACTAAATGGCAAATATATATCCTGGCTCAAAATGAAACTTTTTTAACTAAGAAAACTACTTATTAAATAACGCATTTAGAAAAAACTTTAGACTTAGAATTGTTTCTGTTTTTTATTTTGGGTGTGTGTGTGTGTGTAATTCAGTAATATAATGATACAGTGCCTTATTGAAATCTCAGTTGCTGACCTTTCAGTTTTAAAATGGTTGTTTTAAAATTGTTCAATCATCCTTATTAATAAGCAACTTCTACAAAAGATAAGAGCTTATTTTTAGATATTTTAAAATAAATAGATTTAATTTACAAATAAACATATTTAATTAAAAACCTGCAGCACTCATGAAAGGAAGGGTGCATTTTGCTGCTGTAAAATTATAAAATTTTTGATCAAGTGTTGCAATCAACTCAACAGCAAACAAGAAGTTCCTTTCGGGGTTATCTAACATGTGTTCACCTTTAAACAAATACTTTATAAAAATCATTGGTTGCTATTTTACTTTTATTGATTAATTATAAATTTACTTAAGTTGTTTCATTGTGTAATACTTTTTAATGAACTAATACAGAAAAAATGCAATTTTACACTAAACAATTTTACAGAAAGCAGAACTCTTTCTGCTTCTGAATTTAGCACTGAAAATGCTAGTTCTAGAACCGAAAATCTAAAATCAAATCTGAATTTGTGTTTTATAATATTTAATAATAGTAAGCTTAATCTGAATATAGCTTGATTTAATGGATAAAGTTAAGTAATCTGGAATATGTTTTATCTTTTATTCTTCCATTTGTATAGCTAGCATTGGTAAGGCTACAGGCACAGGCCTTCAAGTTTCACTGAGAAGATAATTTGGCATTAGGGTAATATGTTTTCTAACATTTTACTGTTTAAATATTTTGTGTCCTCAATACATCTGTGTGAATGACTCCTGCAATTACAGAAAGGGAAGAAATGTAACTTATTTTCCTTTCCAAAATCGTATCTTCAAAAATCCTCCTATTATATATCATTAGCTACTGATTATTAAGATTGTTTTTTAGATGAAGAAATCTTACTCTGAAAGTTTTAATCAGACTGAGCAGAAATGTGGCTTTTTAAAGCCCTCAAATAAATATAGAATTGTTTGGGCAAGGTAAGTGAAAGTAGACGCGACAAATTTTCTTTACATTACTCAACCACCTTCAGATATTACTGCCTATGACTCTTTTGCAATGAGAATAAATTTTATAGAGTTATCTCAGCAAAGTGAAAGAGAGTGTTTGATAGATTCCCTGAACAGTTTCAACACTCACAGGTATTATTTGTAAGAAAACAATCATGCCGAGTCTTCAGCTGGTTAGAGAGGGCACAGCATTCTATCTTCACCTGACATCTTATCTGTTCTGTCAACATCCTGGGCCCCCTGCCTGCCTTTCCCTCCTCCCCAAACAATAATGCTCACTGAGAGGTTTGTGTGAATGGACAAGAATATGAATTTTTTTCTCCCTCGAAGAACTAAAATGGTATTAAATGCACATTCTTAGGGAGGGAAAAAACCAACTCTCTGGAGGTATTTCCTATTTGCTATTCCAACTGATTAGTGTTGTCAGTAATGTTTAGGTAACATCGTTGATAATTTGGAAGTAGGAGTGATGCTTGATGAAACAGAGACTCGTAGTATCAACTGTTTTGGACATTATTGCTCTGATTCATTTTATTCAGAAACAAATGGTTTCCTATCACCTGTTGTTTTTGTTAATTAATATCATTTGCTTCAGTAGACATCAATCATTGTAACAAATTGCTGATTTAAAAATAATATAATTCATTATTTACTCATAGTTTATACATGTAGCAAAAGATGGAAATGAATTTAACATCAATTCATTGCTCTCTTCAGTCAAATTAACCATGGTAGAAAAATCAATTTTACATAATTTGTCAAAGAATAAACTAATCAGAATCCTCTTATACTGTATAAAGATTTCAAGTTCTTAAAGGTAACCAACCATGCATGGAAAAGGGATATTGTAGGAGTGTGTTTATCAACACTTACTCGATGGCACTGAGATGCAAATATGGAATGCTAGAGAAGAGAATGTGGGCACAAAATAAAGGTACCAGAAAAATCCAAGTCCTTAGATTTGTCAAACCCCTTGAGCTGTATAGTCTAGCTACCATTATCTCCATGTGGCTATTAAAATTAAACGAAATAAGGAAATCCAATTCCTTTGTCTAGTCATTTGTATTTGGAGTGCTCAATAACCAGCTACCTTATCACTGAAAGTTCAGTTGGACAGTGCTGCTATAGAGGAGGAAATTCAGTCAGACAACTCAACTCCATTTGTAGAGTTGGCTCCTTCATTCAGTGATTCACCAAATGAGAAAACATATTTTAATATGGATGGAGTTTAATTCCATGCTGGGTATATGAAGGATAAAACCAAATTGCAACCAAAAACCTCACATAGCTTACAAAATATTCAGTAGGTAATGCTACCAGGTGGACACCTCTAGACCCTTCAGTGTCTACTAAAAATAAAAACAAAAATAATTGACAAACAAACCCAATCTGTTGCAGTGTCATCAATTTTAACTCGTATTGAGCCTACAAGGTCCTAGTGGAATTATTCCTGAGGGTTTCCAAGATGGTAACTCTTTTCAGAAGCAGACTGCCACATCTGTCTCCCCACAAAGTGGTTGGGGTGGTTCAAACTACCAACCTCTTGGTTAGTAGTTAAGCACTTGAACTATTGTGCCACCAGGATACCGTCTTCAGTCTTTCATAGGATCCCTGTAAATACTGTACACCGTGTGTTTCCAAACCAAACCAAACCATTGCCGTGAAGTCGATTCTGACTCATAGCGAGACTATAGGACAAGGGAGAACGGCACCGATGGGTTTCTGAGACTGTACCTCATTTTTATAGGAGTAGAAAGCCTCATCTTTCTCCTGTGGAGCCAAATGTGGTATTGAACTGCTAACCCTATGATTATCAGCCCAACTTGTAACCACTACACCACTAGAACTCTTAACTTATTTATACCTACTACATTACCACGTGTTTAGTCATAGAGAAAATGATTCTGGCTGTTACTAATTTGGTCTGGTCTTCAAATAAGAACAGGCCTCCCTCCCCCCCCCCCCAAAGACCCTTGATAATTTATAAATTATTATTATTTTGTCAAGTCTTACACTGTCCGACATCTCCCCCCCCCCCCCAAAGAAATAATTATGACACCACACAAGACAAATTCAAATGACGAACTTTCGATGACTTCTTTTGTGCCCTGTCTCTGTGTTAATCAGGCTTGAAGATACTGGATAACTATCAAAGACCTTGCCCTCAGAAAGCCTGTATTCTGGTTTGGAGACAAAGCAGACACACATGAAACTATTAGGAAAATTCAAATCAGTGTGTAATTAAGTGTTAAAAATATTCAGATTCTGTGCACAATGGGAATTCGAGTGAAAGAAAGCAATAATAGAAAGACTTTTAAAGTTAAAATGAACGTTAGAGGTATTTAACCCAGCCCTCCAACGTTGTATGCTTTTCTTTCAGGAAGAAGTAATATAAGAGTAAGTTGAGGGGAAAAAGAAGTGATGTTAAATCTTTGATCGTTAAAAAAGAGCTTTTGCAGATACTTGTAAAAATAGGTAACAATTGATAAATTATTGCTTTTTTGTTTAATCTCATGGGGTGTATTTAAAAGAACAATTTAAAAGCTTTGCTTAGAAATGCCAATATTTGAAATATGTCAGAAATTACATTCTTTGCAACTCTTGATAACCCAATGATAAATATATATATAATATATATTTATGTTAGCATAAAATGTTGGCACATTGCTTTTCAAATGAGGGGTAGATATATTTATTCATCATGTACAGGATTAATTAGTAAGATACTTTGGAGTCCTTGTGGTTCTGGGGAGGGACAATAGAAATTGAAGCCACACAACCTTCGCCTACTGCTCTTGCTCCTGGAATTCTACATTGTGGCTGAGGTTGACAGCTTACTGTCGCTACTGGACTGCTGGTAGTCCAGTAGTCTGTGGTCAGCCAGGACTGCTCCCTGGAGCTTTGGTCTCAACCTGGCTCTCACTGAGTATCCATGATGTCATCCTTCTTGCCTTTGACCTCAGCAGGCCACCCTGCAACCTCTGTGTGTGTTTTTAAATCGTACATTCATTAAAATGAAATTAAAATTCAGTTCCTTGGGGGAAATTTTAACCCTTTGTGGATATTATGGCTTGTAACTTTTGCTGCCTTTTGTTCTCTGGGGACCCACTCAGGAATTTTCAGATCTCTTTCACACCCCAGCTGAAAGCAGTTCAAGAAACCTAGTCTGTGGTTCCCTTTCTGCCTCCTCCACAGTATCACTGCATCTCCCCTATGACTGTATCCCCAGCTCTATCCGGGTCTGGAAAATGGGTCAGCAGCCTCCCTGTAGTTTGTCACCTCCCAGAGTCCCA
The DNA here is from genome assembly GCF_000313985.2 of Echinops telfairi. Lineage (NCBI taxonomy): Eukaryota > Metazoa > Chordata > Mammalia > Afrosoricida > Tenrecidae > Echinops > Echinops telfairi. The sequence continues at coordinate 20,756,333 of NW_022103958.1, forward strand.
CAGGAGAATTTAGATAGAAGCCTAGACTCTAAACAGTCCTCATTTTATTCTAACATCTTCCCTTCTCTGGACATAAGCTAGGAGACAACAGACCAAGTTTTGTGTATTTTAGCTTTCCAGCCCCAGCCTGTTCCTCACTTTCCCCAGACTCCTTCAGACCATAAAGGGTGACCTTTTCCCTTCTCCTGCAGTGGTATGCTTTGACTTAAACAAGGAGTAAGAATTTAATTTCATTGTAACAAGCCCTGGTAGTCTAGTGGTTACTCATTGGGTTGAAGCCCAGTGTTTGTCTGAAATTACCAGCAGCTCCACAGGAGAAAGACTGAGCTTTCTAGTTGCAGTCTTGGAAATTCATAGGGGGTCGGTGTGAGTCCGCACTGACTCGATGGACAGAGCTTGATGTCACTGTACAACCCACAATAAAATATTCACTTTATATTACAATCCAGTACTGTATACACATCCCTCCCCATATTTATGTAGAACATTAGTTTATCAGAAACAAAATTTAACCTTACTACAGCTGAGGCATTGTTAAAACCCTAATGTGAGCCTGCTATATTGATTTCACAGCCTACTAAAATGTATTGAGGGCAGTGTATTACTCTGTTTATCTTAAAGTGGATTTAAAATTTTTTAAATATTCCCCAATATTTTATTACAATGTTTAAATATATAGAAATATTGATAGAATTTTATAGAGAATACTCACATACCTATAACTTGGATTCTTCTATTACCATTTTACTATACTTGCTTTGTCTAATGGCCATCGGTCTATTGATCTATCAAACCATGATTTTATTTTTGATACATTTCAAAGTAAGTTTCAGACATCAGTATGTTCTCTTCTTTCTCTTTTTCTCCATCTGGCATATGTTGCTTCGATACCTGAGAAGTGCCCAATGTTTAAATATTTTAGAAACCACTAAAAACCAGAAGCAGAATGAAAACTCAAAGCTGTGAGCAGAATTAAAACCACAGGCCTGCTGGCTTCCCAGTTGGAAGTAAGCAGTGTGCCTACTGTGCTACTGGATAACTGAGACTTTAAGGGCTCTGTGTGAGATGGGCATCTGGGACCTGGCTTGCGGTGTGAAGCCAGGTACAAGGGTTCTCAGTCCTTCCAAGCAGGCTAGTTCATGAAAACAAGCTGAAAAGTTTGCCGATCCATTGGCTGGATCTACAGATGTGTAGAAGACCCTGGGCTCCTTGAATGAAGGGGGAGCTGGAAAACATGGTCTGATTCCTCAGAACTGAGCTAATCATTGATATCGTCTGCTGTTAGAGATGCGCTGATCATTATGGCACTAGAGACTTTAGTGCTCATTTCTCCACAACAATCAGTGAGGTGGGTAAAAACAACCGGAAACTTATGGATAGGAGGAGAATACTCCCCAAAGGGATACAGCTTCATGCACACTAAGCCTACAAAACAAAATGCAGAGAAACATGAAGGAATCGAATGGTTAGACAGACTATGAAGTCAGCAATCAGAACATGACTTTACTGAAGATGAATTTAATTGGAACAATCTGGAAAAGACTATAAATTTAGAATATAAAAAGTATCAAAGAGATCTATGTACATATATTTATAGTTTTAGCATTAAGGCGGTATATGGACATTGGACCTTCACTTAAGTACTTTCTCAATGCAAGAACACTTTGTTCTATTAAATTGGCATTCCATGATGTGCACCTTCCCAACACGATCGCTGAAGACAAATGTGTGCATAAGCAAATGTGGTGAAGAAATCTGATGGTGACCGGCTATCAAAAGATATAGCATCTGGGGTCTTGAAGGCTTGAAGGTAAACAAGCAGCCATCTAGCTTAGAAGCAACAAAGCCCACATAGAAGAAGCACACCAGCCTGTGTGACCACGAGGTGTTGAAGGGATCAGGTATCAGGTATCAAAGAACAAAAAATCATATCATTGTAAATGAGGGTGAGTGCAGTGTGGAGACCCAAAGCCCATCTGTAGCCAACTGGACACCCCCTTACAGAAGCGTCATGGGGAAGAGACCAGCCAGTCAGGGTGCAGGGTATATCAACGATGAAACATACAACTTTCCTCTCGTTCTCAAATGCTTCCTCCCCCCACTATCATGATCCCAATTCTACCTTACAAATCTGGCTAGACCAGAGGATGTACATTGGTACAGACAGCAACTGGAAACACAGGGAATCCAAGACAGACGATCCCTTCAGGACCAGTGGTGAAAGTGGTGATACCGGGAGGGTAGAGGGAAGGTGGGGTAGAAAGGGGGAACTGAGCACAAGGATCTACATATAACCTCCTTCTTGGGGGACAGGCAACAGAAAAGTGGGTGAAGGGAGGCGTCAGACAGTGTAAGACATGACAAAAGAATAATTTATAAATTATCAAGGGCTCATGAGGAAGAAAGAGGGGAGTGGGGGGAGGAAAAATGAGTACCTGATGCCAGGGGGTCAAGTAGAAAGAAAACGTTTTGAGAATGATGATGGCAACAAATGTACAAATGTGCTTGACACAATGGATATATGTATTGATTGTGATAAGAATTGTACAAGCCCCCAATAAAATGATTAAAAAAAATTAAAGTGGTATACATGAAAAACAACAAGAACATATAAAACAAAATGAGGTAGAAATGAAATAAGAACACAAGGATATGAAACTACTAGAAATCTTGAAAATGAAAAATGATTATTGCAATGAAAATACCAATGTATGGGTGGATTTTAAATCTTCAAACTAAAGGAATTTATGAACTAAAAAAATTCCATGCAGAACAAGAACGCCAAGAGATAAAACTATGCAATAGCTATTAAGGCATTTGGAGAATGATTTAAGAGATTGTTCTAATGAAAAGATGGGAGGTTATTGATAAAGCAACTATATTTGAAGGGTTAATCACTGAACACTTTCAAGAACTGAAGAAAGGCTTTGAATCAAAAGTACAATCAGAATTGTGTACTGGAGTAATTCAGATTAATCCACACTTCAGCATATAATAGAAAAATATGAACCATCAAGTAAAAAGAGAGTATCTTAAAGCTACCAGAGACAAAAAGCAGATTGCTAGTAAAGGAATGCTATGTAGACTAATAGAAAACTTGCTCAAAACCAAAGAAATAAGAATCCCATAAAGTACTTGCAAGGCCTTTCATGCAAATGTTATGCCTTTCTAACCCAGCATTCTGCAGCTATGGTGAAGAGTGAGTTTTCAGATGCACAAAAAAGAAAGAAAGTTTCTCACCACACCCAATGAAATTTTAAGGGCTATGTTCTCATAAGAGGAAACATAAACTAGAATAAAGGAAAGAAATTTAAGAAACAACAGTAACCACATAAACCCAGACTCACTGACAGAATAGTCTCATAGCAACTCATAGTGTCCCTATACCACCAAACCAAACTTACTGCCATGGAGTCAGTGCTGATTCATAGTGACCCCCCTGTGGGTCTCTGAGACACCACCATGGCTCCTAGTGACCCTAGATGACAGGGTAGAACTGACCTACTGTGCACTGGTGTAGAAAGTCCTATTTTTCTCCCTGCGAGTGGTTGTTTGAGCCTGTTGTTGCAGTTGCTGTGTCAAACTACCTCATTGAAATTCTTCCTCCTTTTCCCTGCCCGGCTGCTTTACCAACCATGATGTCTATTCCAGGGACTGCTCTCTCCTGATAACACGTCCCAAGTACTTGAGAGGAAGTCTCACCATCCTTGCGTGTAAGGTGCATTCTCACTGCGCTTCCAGGACAGATTTGTTTATTCTTTGGGCAATCCATGGTACTGCCAATGCTCTTTGCCGCCATCATTCTTCGTCAGTCTTCCTTATTCAACGTCCAACTTTCACCTACATATAAGGCGACTGAAAATACCGTGGCTAGGGACAGGCTCAGTTGTCAAAGTCACATCCTTATTCTTCAATATTTCTAAGCGGTCTTGTGTAGCAGAATTGTCTGATGCTATCAGATTAGGATTACATAAATGAAACTCACATATCAGATAAAAACTTGCTATATAAAACATTCTTACAAATCAATTAAAAAAAACCCCTGCATCCAAATAGGAAAAAACTTAAAAAGATTTAAATAGTGAAGACAGAAATCTCCCCCTAAATGTATTAAACTATTGCCCTTCCTGGTTGTATTTATTTATAGATTCCCAAGTCATTCTCCTTAATTCCTTGGGAATTTTAGCTCTTAACTCAGTTACCCTCTCTTTATTACTTTTGTCATGATGTTGATAATTTCTATATGCAAATGACCACTCTTCCAATATCTTAGAATTGGAAGTAACCTCTTCCCAATGATTTGAGCATCTACATTTCCTCAGCCACTTTGAAATCCCCCAGATTATAGCCTGCCTAGATTTTGTCATTTGTCCTTACCAATAGCTGTACACCTTCCATCATTTAAAAATGCAACCATTACTGTTTCTTATTGACACTGCTTGGTTTTTAAGCAAACTCTTTTCAGTACCTTCCCCCAACAATTGCTTGATCTTATTGCAATTCTTTTATTCTTCTGAAATCCGTCTCTCTTCTTATTTCCCTCCTTATCCAGCTTGGATTCCATGGCCCATCTATTTAATCAGCAAACTGCCACCTCAGTGATCTTCCTTCCTTCCTTGTATTTACCTTGCAGAACCTCAACTGAAAGTTAAATCAACCATGCTGATTGATCTCAATTTAAATGCCTGCAATTGCCATTACATTTTCTAGTGCATTCACTTTCTCATTGACCTACAGGATTATGTAGTGTTTTTGTTCCTCTGCTCTAACCATCTCTTCCCTCAGCTGATGACCTGGCTTTCTATTGCACTGAGAAACAAAGAGTAATCAGAATGGCCTATAAAGCCTTTCCCCTACTTCATTTCCTATTACTCTCTCCTTCCGACCCCTTTGTGTTCTTGAGCATACAGGACACACATCGAGATCCTTTTGTTTGTGTTTTTCTTTCTTTGAGAAATCTTTACCTAGATAGTCACACAGTTCATGTCTCATATCACTTTCTTAATGGCCCCTCCATCCCAACTTGAAATTGCTCAAGGCTCCCGATCCTCCTTCCCTGCTTTGTATTCTCCATACCTTATTCTACCTTTCACAATACTATATATCTCATTCATTTGTAATTGTCTTTTTTTCCACATCAAAATGTAAGCTTCATGAAGGCAGGGTTTTTGTATGTTAAAGATATATATATATATATATATAGATATATATATATATATATCCATATACAAACACACCAGATCCTCTGTGATATTCTTTTGTCTGACAATAGCTAACAATACTCTTGAGCTAAAGAGTTGATTGTTGGTTGTTATACTGTACTTAATTACCATTCTTTTGACATTGCATAATTATATTGTTTTCTTTTTCTTTTTCTGAAATAACTGTCTTTTTAATTATTAACTTAGGAGACTGCCCAGGAAGAAAAATGTTAAATCTAAGGATATGAGTGGCAGCTCTTGATAAGTCCTTCAGAAGGGTTCCATCAGTGTGCCAGTTTCAGGAGACCGGAATAATATTTTAATTTTGGGTAATTTAATATATAAAAATATTTCGTTGCTTTTATATGAATTTATTTTATTGCCTTTCAGGCTAAACATTTTTGTATGTTTTTTTAGTTAGCTGAATGTCTTTGTTTAAGTGGTCAGTTTAGATCCATGGTATATTAAAAAATGTATATAGTTAATAGCAATTAAAAAATAATTCCTGTGTTAATTCTCTTACAAGCTAACTTACATATATGAAATTAGTTCTAATACAAAAATCAAAGTATAAGTATAACACAATGCATCTGATTCAAAAAGATAAAATCAAACATCACAAATTAGACAGCCCGCGTACAGCACACAGACTTCAGTCTTAAGAGGTTATTTCAACAACACTACTTTGTTTAAAAGTATTTTAGCTTTAGCTTAAGTGTATTATTTTGGGTATCCTTAATGATGAAATGTTTATCTTTGTAGGTTAAATTTAAATTTTTGGGACTACCAAGATCCAGTTTTAGCAAAGATGGTTAAAATCTTAGCATGAATCTTAGTATCAAAAATAGTGTCACCAAATGAATACAAGATGACTAACAATTTGTTTTATCAACTGTTAGGTCAAATGTTGACCATTAATATTGCAAAAAACGTTCAAATATCTAATCAGTGTGCATAAGAATCCTAACTGGGTATTTTATCTCCAAGTGTGGATAGTTTAGCTCAAATGTATGTTCACAGAATTATGCTCACGTGAGATTGGCTTCACTGTTCCTGTTCCCTCACGATTCATGGCACCCTCAGAGCAACTCTTTTCTGTTCTCTGACCAAACCAGCATACTGTGCTGCTTAAGAATGTGAGTTTTGGAGTCAGAATACATAGGTTCAAGTTCCAGCTATCCTGATTACCTATCTCAGGCCTTGGACAAATCAGCTAACCGGTTTTTCTGTTTTCTCATCTGTAAAATGGTAATGATAAGATTCTTTTGAGACCATTTGTTGGAAATGCTCTAAGGGTGAATCTGAATTTCAGTGAGTTTGAAGCATCATGAAGCTCTTTTCTATTTTCTTGACAATATTTTTGAGATCAATTAAAATTTTCTTTTTGAACTAGTTATATCTTCTTCAATTTCCTTTAACAGATTGTGTGTATTCTTGTAGAATTAATTTTACAAACAATTATATATATAGTGATATTTGGGATCCCTAGTGGTTGTCTTGGTCTGTAAACATTTGAAGCCTCAGAGACCCAAAAGGGGCAGGTTCACTCCGTTCTATAGAGTCTCTATGAGTTGGAATTGACTAGAGAGTAGAGAGTTTAAGTTTTGTTTTATGTCTTTTGAATTGAGATTTCTCTCTCTGTGTGTGTGGTTTTCTTTGGTACCATCTCTGGCACTTACTGGCAATCCTTGGAACACTGCTGCTCCGGGTCAAACCTTCTTTTAGATGTGCCTTCCCTGTTATCACTCCGTTCCTGATCCTTCAAGTCATACATGAGTCATTTTATTCGTTTAGAGTGACATATCACATACCCAGATAATTCTACTATCTAATTTCATTTAAAAAAATCTATTACCGTCTATTTACTAAAATTCAGAACCTTTTCATATAATCAGCACGTTTTCCAGTTTGGCTGTACAGCCAATATACCAATAGAGGGGAATGATACAAGGAACGTGAAGCCGAAAGCTTTCAAGTTAAGTGTAAATATAGGTTTAAAGTACTTCTCTGAATTTTTATTAATGCATTTAATTAATTTTATTATTGTGACAGAGTTTTATCATAAGTTTTTAATCCTTTCAAATTATCATCTCCTTAACATTTAGCTGTTACATCTTATTGTCCCCCCTTTTCTTTATATGAGGGCAAGTCAGAAAGGGTTCAAAGTCATGCATGTACAGGTCCACTCCAAATAAAACATGTTTAACCATGTCTCTGTGATCAGCACTGGGAGCACTCATTAGTCTATGCCAAGGAATTTGGAAGACAGCTACCTGACCAAATGACGGAAAGAGATCCATATTTATGCCCACTCCAAAGAAAAATGACCCAACAGAGTATGGAAATTATTGAATAATATCATTGATACCACATGCAAATAAAATTTTGATGATAATTCAGAAATTGTTTCAGCTAAGCAACAACAAGGAGATAAAGGAAATTCAAGCAGATTCAGAGGAGAATGTAGAATGAGGGATATTATTGAGAATATCAAAAAGGTATTTACTTGTGTTTCATTGACTGTGCAAAGGTATTTGACTATATGGATCACAACAAACTATGGGTAGTGTTGAGAAGATGGGAATTCCAAAGCACTTAATTATGCTGATGTAAAACCCGTACATAGACTAAGAGGCTCGTCTTCAAATAGAACAAGAAGATACTGCATGGTTTAAAATCAGGAAAAGTGTGCATCAGGGTTATATCCTTTCATTGTACTGTTGAACAAATAGCCTGAGCAGCTGGAATGTTTGAAGAAGAATGTGGTATTGACAACTTGTGATGTGCAGATAATAACAACCTTGATTGCTGAAAATGAGGAGAACTTATTGATAGAGATAGAAGATTACACCTTAATGTAAAGAAAACAAAAATTCTTACAACTAAACCAATAGAAAACATCATGATAAATAGAGAGAAGTTTGATGTCAGGGATTTCATTTTACTTGCACCCACAGTTAATGCTCAGGGAAGAAGCCATCGAGAAATCAAACAAGGCATTGCACTGGGCAAATCTGCTGTACAAGATTTATTTAAAGTATCAAACAGCACAGGTGTCACTATGAAGATTAAAGTGTATTTGCCCCAAGTTGTGGTATTTTCAATTGCCTCTTGTGCATTTGAAAGCTGGACAATGCATAAAGAAGACTGGTGTAGAAATAATGCATTTGAATATTGAAGTATCATGGACCTTCAGAAGAACAAGCGCTCTGTCTTGGGAGAAGTACAGCCAGAATGCTCTTTAGAAGCAAGGATGGTAAAACTTCATCTCATGTACTTTGGACATGTTTTCAGGAGAGATCAATCCCTACAAAAGGACATGGCTCTTGATAAAGAAGAAAGTCAGTAAAACAGAGGAAGATCCTCAATAAGATGGACGGACACAGTGGCTGCAACAATGGGCTCAAACATAACGGCAATTCTGAAGTTGGCACAGGGCTGTGCAGTGTTTCATTCTTTTGTACAAAGGACCATTATGAGGTGGATAGCTGCAGACAAGTTCTCTCAATAATAAACTTGTCAGTCTCATTAGGGTACCTTCTTAAAAAAAAAAGGTTCAATCAGCTAGGCCAATTAAATTCAAGGCAGATAAGTCATCTAAGAAGATTATTTGAGACTGATTTTTGGGACTGATTCCAAAGGAGTAATGGAAAGAATGCACAGAGTCACTGTACCCAAAATTTGTTAAGCCACAAATGAGACTCTGGGATATCCTTTCCCCAAACCAATGACTGTGAATTTGCCTTATATTTACTTAAGTAACCAGGGAAACAGAACTTCATTCCAGAATAAAGAAAGGCTACTCCAAGATGAGTTGCTTCCTCCTTTGCTGGCCACAAACGTAGCTGTGCAATTTTAAATGGCAACTAAAAGTAAGATGAAAAAATATTGAGCATCTGGAGATTTTTTTCTGTACAAACACATAACATATATATGTTATGTGGATTTATGATATGTACACAAATGTAACATATATGATCATCTGTAATTAATTACTAACTCTGAATAAAATTATATTTTAATTCTTGGATATATTTTAATTTGCTTTAGATTAATTTTTTTAATGTGAGGATTACTAATGGGGTATTTAATTTTCATGGAGCACTGGGTCATTTTGTCGATGTGCATTTTAGGGAGGACTGCTGCAAGGGAACTCAGTCTTTTGACCCAATCCTGAGGGATGGAATGCACTGCTTCACTATTATGCTTACTTTGTGTGCGATTGGGGTGGAAACACAAATCTTGAAAGACATTTGCCGGGGAATCAAGAAACAGTTCCCAGTCTATTTTGAAACATGAGTTATTGCTTGGTAAGATGGAAGGAGGCTTCTAAAATTGAGGCTGAACCTATACTCCTGCATTAGACAATGGCTTCTGATTGCCAAGAATACTTTCGACAATCAGTGACCACCTTGTAAGGACATTTTCAGTAATTTTAGGATACGTTTGCCTAACTGAATTGCTTAAAATTACATATTTTGTAGTGTGAGTTGCCTTGTTTTGTTCTCTGCTATTTTGAGAATGTTCTGCTGTTGTTAAATTGTCATAATATGGAAGATCATAAAGGACAACAGGAGCAGTGACCTTTATAAGCCTGTTGGTTGACTTCAGAGACTCCGTGAGTGTGTGATTTTTGCCCCCAAATGGCATCTGACATCTGCTAGGAAAGTGGATGAAATTCCATCTTGAGGACATCTCTCTTTTTACTTGAACACAGTCTATTTGAGTTTTCTTCCCGACCCCCAACCCCCCACACTCCCTCAATTGATAAACTGCTTCTTGGGGCTCTTAAGTAAGCAGTCCACTTGAAGAGTGCACTATAGAAAAGCTCTCTGGTTTTGATTGGTATGACAAGGGCTTCTGAAGCAAAAACACTTATGAAAATATAATTTTTACATCTGGAGGGTATTATTAATTAGGTCATATTTTTCCAAGGAACTCTAGTTTGATTTTATGAAACATGTATGGTCATGAATTAAATTGTTTTACTCTTATGAAGAATTAATTAAATACATTAATTTTGACAAGTTTTCTTGTTTATAATGTATAAGGGATTAAATTTTGAACACTGTAGCAGACTACGATTTATAGTGAAATCCTTAAATCCATCTTAAAGTTTCTACATAGATTCAGTCTCCATAGAATTTCTTCTGTCCATTAACCAGCAATATGAATAGCTTTGCCTTCATTCAGAGTGTCCTAGAAAGTTGACGACTGCCACTTTCTTAGCCAGTCCAGGGAAGGACTCTAGTCCTTAGGGATTTACTTGGATATATCTTTGATGGAATTTGGATTATAATCTGCATGATTCTGAGTTATAATCCTGAATGTCTTGGTTGGAGAGCCCTAGAACCAAACTGTCAGCCTTTCTATCTACCCTCACATATGTGTCCTAATTATAGTCTCTTTCCTGCATCTGTATTCTGGCCTGCCACTATACTGCATTGATCTGCTGCCTATCATGCTTTTGTGATGGTTTCACTTGTATTCCCATGTCCTACTTAGCAGCCAATGTACTGTTGATCCCTGGATTCCTTTATGGATTTGTGCTAAGGTCTTCCACATACAGATGAATTGTCTTGTTTTTGCCTGTTTCAGACTTAATAAATGTGTCTCTGTAAATTATATTTGAAATTGGGGCTGCTTTTCTCTCCTCCAACTATAATGACCCAGTAACCAAAATCTGTACAAGTAACTCCAGTTAGATATTAAAGAACGTGTTTCATTTAAGGAATAAAAAATATTTTAAAGGTAAAATTAGTTTTGCCTGAAACCTAGAACAAGCATTAATTCTTGGGGTGTTTTCCCCCTTAGTCCTAGCAAAGAAAATAACTTTCCTGAAGCCTTAGTTGCGTAGTTTAAACATATGCATGACTAGTTCCAGTCTTGAATTATATTGCATTAGAAAAATATGCTGCACAGACCTATTTTAATTTTTGAAGACCAAGGATACCACTTTGAGAACTAAGAAGTACCTATACTTCTATATACATTTGAGAAGATCAAAAATACTATGGTGCAGAAGTAGGTTACATGAGCTGCTAACTACAAGGTTAACAGTTCAAAACCACTAGGCACTCCACAGGAGAAATGAAAAACTGTCTGTTTTCCATAAAAATCCACAGCCTCTGGAACCCACAGGGGCAATCCTATCATGCCCCAGGGGATCACTATGTGTTGGATTCCACATTATGGCAGTGCATTTTGAGTTACATGCATGTGAACATTGGACACGAATAAAGAACACTGAAGACTATGGTGTGTACACAGAGTATTAAAAGTACCATGGACTGCCAGAAGAGCAAATAAATCTGTTTTGGAAGATGTACAACTGTAATGCTCCTGAGAAGTACGAAGGGCAAGACTTCCTCTCACCTTTCATAGACATGTTGTCAGAGACACCAGTCCCTGAAAAAGCATGTTATGCTTTGGAAAGTAGACAGTCAATGACAAAGAGAAAGATCCTTAGCCAGATGGATTGACACAGTGGCTGCAATATGGGTTCAAACAACAAAAATAGCGAGGCACGTGACTTGGTAGTTTCCTTCTGGTGTACATCTGTCTTTAATTGTGGCACCCCAGTGTGAGTTTCCTATAGTCTTAGGGGGAAAAAAATTAACCTTTCTAAATTTTGGTGTAAAGCAGCGGTTCTCAACCTGTGGGTTGCGACCCCTTTGGGGGTCCAACGACCCTTTTACAGGGGTCGCCTAAGACCATTGGAAAGCATATTTCCGATGTCTTAGGAACTGAGACACTGCTCCTCTATTCCTCTCCAGGCGGGTCCACCCACATGCAGATACGCCCACATACAGTACCCGGAATGAAGACTGTTACCTATGCTACACCATGCTTCAAGACAAAATAGCATTTATTTACCATTAGAAATAAATATTTCACAGTTTATAATTACATATTGTTTTTGTGGTTAATCACTGTGCTTTAATTATGTCCAATTTGTAACAATGGAAATACATCCTGCATATCAGATATTTACATGATGATTCATAACAGTAGCAAAATGACAGTTATGAAGTAGCAATGAAAATAATTTTATGGTTGGGGGTCACCACAGCATGAGGAACTGTATGAAAGGCTCATGGCATTAGGACCACTGGTGTAAAGGAACCTTGATGGCACAGTGGGGAAACATGGGGCTGCTACTTACAAGACCTATGGTTCAAGCCTGACCATCTACTCACAGAAAGATAAGACCGTCCACTTTCATGAAGGCTTGCAGTGTCGGAGATCTTCAGGGGCAGTTCTACTCTGTCTTGTAGGTAACTTTGATTTGAAAATGACTTGATGGCTGCTCTTGTTGTAAGGTGCCATCAAGGCAGTTCAAACTCTATAAAACAGAATGACACAGTGCCAAGCCCTACAATATCTTCAAAATTGTTATGTCTGAATCCATTGTTGCAGCCATGAGGTTGATGCATTTCATCAAAGGTGTTCCTCTTTTTCCACGGACATGCTACTTTACCAAGCATGGTCAACTATTTTATCAGAGACTGGACTCTCCTGATAACATATCCAAAATACATGTGATCGAGTCTCACCATCCTCCATTCTAAGGAGCATTCTGGCTGTATTTTGTCCATGACAGGTCTGTTTGTTTCTTTGGCAGTCCATGCAGTACCTGTTCAATTATCTTCAGCAGCCCCCAAATACAAAAGCATTGATGCTTCTTCAGTCTTCCTTATTCAGGGTTCAACTTTCACAGGCATGAGGCAATTGAAAATACCATGGCTTGGATGAGGCACACCTCAGTCCTCAAAGGAACATCCTTGCTTTTCAACACTTTAAAGAGGTCCTGTGCAGCAGATTTACCCAATGCAATGTGTCATTTGATCTCTTGACTGCTGCTTCCATGAGCACTGATTGTGGATGCAAGCAAGATGAGAGCCTTGATAATTTCAATCCACAATCCTGATGAGATATAGGTTGTTTTTCTTAAAATATGTTTTTTGATCATAAATGTGACATGACATCCTTTCTCTAATTGGTCATTCCTGGCATGAGGTCATATGATTGTCCAATTAAAAATGACCAATATTAGTCTATTCCAACTCATTAATGCTTAGGATATTGATCTTCAAGCGTTTAATTTCATTTTTGATAGCTTCTAATTGTGCATGGTTCTAACCTTTCACCATATTTATTCATTTTGTGTGCTGAGAGAATAATCTGAGAAGCTAGGCTGTATGAAAAAGAAGGCAGCATCAGGATTAGAAGAAACTCATTAACAATCTGCGATATGTAGATGAGTTTATTTGCTGAAAGTGAAGAGGATTTAAAGTAATGGGAGTAATGATTCTCTGAGGGTATCAGAAGGGAGGGATTGGAGGAGGAGGAACCGGTAGCTATGATGACTGTATATCCCCACTAGAGGGGAATGAATAACAGAATTGAAGGTGAATGGATACATTGGATGGTGTAAGATATGACACACATATATATAATAAGGGTTCCTGGGATGAGGAGTGGGGGAGGGAGGGGATAAAGGGAAGCTGACATCAAACAGTTCAAGAAGAAAGAAAATGTTTTGAGAATGATGGTGGCAGCAATTGTGCAATTATACTTGATCTAATTGAATTATGGATTGTTATAATATCTGTAAGAGCTCCAATAAAGTGATTTTTGAAAAAGTACTTACTATTGAAGATCACAGAGTCCAACGTTTAATGTGGATTACATCTAACACACACACACACACACTCACACACACAAAATAGCAACAACAACAAGTGTCCTCACAATGGACCCCAAACATTATTATAAATGGAAAAAATATTGACTTTTTTATGTATGCCACGCTACTGGGATCCACAGTCCACACCCATGGAAGCAGAAGCCAAGAAATCAAATGACATATGTATGCATCGGGATGCGGCAGAAGACTTATTTAAAGTGTTAAACCTTGAACATTAAGATGTGCCTGATCCACGCTATGGTATTTTACATTTCCTTACATGCATGCTTGGCAATGAATAAAGAAGGTTGAAGAATAATTTATGGCTTTGAATTATGGCATTGGTAAAGAATATTGAATGTACTGTGGATTGAGAGAAGAAGGTACAAATCAGTCTTAGATAAAATATAGCTAGCATGCGCCTTGGAATTGACAGTGGTGAGATTTCATCTCAGGTGCTTTGGATGTGCCATTAAAAGGACTTGTCCCAGGAGAAGAATGTATTCCTTGGCCAAGTAGAGGGTGAGCGGCAAAGAGAAAAACCCTCAACAGATGAACTGACCCGGTGGCTACCACAAAGGGCTCAAGCATGTAACAGTTATGAGAATGTTGCAGGACCAGGCGATGTTTTGCCATTTTGAACATAGGTCACTTGGAAGCAATTGGACAGCACCTGCTAAGGAGTCTTTCTGAGGCAGATGCTGCATCTGTTTCTCCTGGAATGACAGGGGTTCGAGCCTCCAACCTTCTGATTAGCAGCTAAGCACGTAATCACTTCACTGACCAGAGCTCCTTTTTTATTCTATTAGTCACGTGAACAATTGTCAAAAGCAAATATCCTAAATTAACCTATCTTTTATACTTATCTACATTATAGAGTAAATAATATTTCTTGTTTTACAAAGAAACATTTGTGAACTAAAATGATAAAAGACATTTCTGTTGTTAGTTGTAACCTATAATTTCTGAAGACCAATTTAAGGTATACTGGCTTTTCAAATGACACTAAATTGGACCTCAGTCATCTGTTCCTTGTCACTTCCTATTATTTTGTACGTGTTCATCAATCCTTGGGGGAAATCAGAGCTACGTAGCTCTCTCTGATCTGCATAATGCTCAGTGAGGGTGTGGCTGGGAGGCACCTCGCTTCCCTGCCCCATGGACATTCTGACTCAATCTGGGCTCTAAGTCCTACTGGGTCCTGGACCTGTGGAGCACAATGAATATGTCTCTTCCAAAGAAAATGAAATTGCTCTTTCCAAGGTTTACATCGACTTTTACTGCCCATTTTGAAAATTTGTTTTGGTTTTGGTTTGGTATACTTCATTATCAAAGTTTCTTATAGTTAAATTATCAATCACTGTTCTAGGATTTTTATCCTGTAACTCCATGTGCAAATGACCTTATTTTGTAATAGTCTGGAGGTTATTCATGCACACAATCTCATTAGGAAGACACAGTGTTTGCAACAGTAAAACAGAAAAATCCAAGGTCCCATGTGGTCATAGTATCTTGATAATACAGATTTTTCCACAATGAATTAATTATTTTATCTATTTTTAAACTGTAGATGTTGATCCATAAGTGAACATATGATCTTTATAAAATGACAGGAATTTATAAAGTGTAAAATAAATGCCTTTCGTATTAAAGAATTCTTCAGAACTAACAGCAGTTAGTAACATTTTCTTGGCATGTTCATGACATACATACAGGGGTACCCCCACCTCAAAACAAAAACAAAAACAAACAACCAACTTACCAAACAAACGGAAAAAATGCCCCACTGGACGGAAATTTCATCGTAAGCATTTTTCCCAATAGGTGAGCAAGAATTGAATCACAGATTTGTCAAATGTATTAAGTGTAATAGAAAGTACTTTGAAGGTGATATGGTTGTTGTGTAAAAGCATTTAAATACTTAGCTTTGAAAATAAATTTTGTTTTGGGGATACCCCCTCATATGTATGTTCAAATCTATAAAGTTCATTTTATATATGAAGACAAGTCAAAGAGTACTGTTAAATCTCAAATCTTTATTAAATGAAAATATCAAAATTAAAAGCTATTGTTTCTTAATATATCCTCCAGCTAAGTCTGTACAGCTTGAAGGTTGGACTTCCATTCTCTCTATTCCAAAAATGGCACTTTTGGCATCCTCAAGGCACTCAAATTGTCCCTTGTGTTATTGTAAAAAGCAAATATCCTAAATTAGTCTATCTTTTACACTTCGCTACATTATAGAGTAAATAATATCTTTGTTTTACAAAGAAACATTTATTTGTGAAACATTGGTGAAACAAGGAAACATTTAAACTTTTAAATGTTTGTTGAGTTTTGGTAATAAAAAGTTTGAATGGGCAAGGTCAGGGTGGCATGGTGGATGAGGGAAGGTTTCTCATTGTAATTCTCATAGAACAGTCCTTGGCACCCTCAAGAATGAGCAAGAACAGTATCTCCGTCGGGGAAAAAAAATCCATGCCTCATGTTTCCTGGCCTTATTTCTCACTGAGAAGTTTTCAATTTTTAATAAACTGTTTCCTTATAACCCTTCATGATCATTCTGTATTCTAGAAATTCTATCCCAATTACCCTTTTAGAATTCCAGAAGCAGTTGTCATAACCTCTGAGCTGACCTCTCTGCACTGGGTTTATTTAACAGGACCAGCATATTTGGAAACTACTGTTTGATTGGAGGTTTTTGTGAAATCACCCTAAAAATATTTTGTGTATTACTGAGATAACTAGTCTGCATCCACCCACAGATCACCCCCCCCCCAAAAAAAACCACTGCTATAGAATCAGTTCAGACTCATAGTGATCTTGTAGGACAGAACATCTCTACCGTTTTGCTTTTCCAAACTTGTACATCTTTATGGGAATAGAAAGCCTCATTTATCTCCATTGGGTTAGTAGCTCAATGCATAAACCACTTTGCCACCAGAACTCTTGACTGGTCACAAAGACGTGTTAAAGGCAGTTTGTTTGGAGTAAACCCATGCATGTGTGAAGCAGAACCATAGTAGCGATATTTTTTTTTACTTGCCAAAGAATATACAAGTGGATATATATGCTTGGGCAAGTATATGCGTGTGTGTGTTCTCTAGAGAGAAAAAAAGGCAACATATATATCTTGTTTGAAACACTTAATATATTGAAGGTTCTTCAACTCACTCAAGCTGTAGGTCCAAGGTAAGGAAGCAGACAGTGGAATCTGCTCTCTGCCAGCAGACACAGCAGACTGGGGTGCTAACAGCAGGAAGATGAGAAGTTGAGGCCTAGCAAAGACCAGTAGCAAGGGGAGTGTAGCAAAGCAGGTCCTGCTGGAGCCTCCAGTGAGGCACAACATGGCCACAAGACCCACAGGTTGGCTCAACCCACAAGTAGTGCAGCACACAGTTGAGGCAAAGGACTAGCTCAGGCAGCTGCATGCTGGTCCAATCATCAGGGAGAAAGAGAGAGGGAGGCTGGCTTTGGAAAACCATTTATCTCAGTCGTCCTCCAATCAAGCCGTGACCTGATTAAACTCTACCACATGTTCCTACAGAGCCTAGCTGGCACAATAAACCTAACTATCACATAGAGTATATATGTATACATATATATTTATATATACATCACACAAATCCCTATTCCTAAACAAACACACGCACACACAGTTGCTAAGTGAGAGATTGATTCATGATTTGAACACATAGTGCCACTCCATGGAAGAGAGTCCTGGTGCCCTATGGGGACATTCTACTCTGTCATGGAGTCATTATTAGTAAAAAAATCACCTCAAGGGCACTAACAACATATACACATACACACCAGCATAAGTAATATCCTGCAGTTTCTTGATTTTATTGTTTCATTGTTTACAGTGGATCTTTCTGCAGGTCAGTGTATAGAGTACTCATTGATTTCAGTAGTGGTCTGTACTCTACTGTGTTAGGCTTTGAAGATACAATAATTCCTCCTCTAGACATTGATACAATTGATGATAGATTCAGAAGCCAGGTAGGCAATAAAATATAGCCTCCAGTTAACTATTGCTAAGGTTGAATCGGAGAAGCTGTTTTGAGCTAAGTCTCTTATAGACTTCTCACAACTTGCTGCTGAATGAACTTATCCCCCATTCTCTGGTGAGTAGCTGAAGAACTACAAACCTTTCTTTAGAACAGTGAATCACTGCCCTGGTAGAGAAGGAGAATGTATGCTGGCCAAGCTAGGGAGTACAAACTAGAAAGTGGGCTGTGTATAAGTGGTGAACTTGTCATAGTTTCATCAATGAATGTGCCTGTGTTCTTATCCTTTATGAAAGTTCACCAATTGCCTCATTGCTGTCATGTCAGTTCTGTCTCATAGCGAAAGAAGCGAACTGCTCCCCAGGGTTTCTGAGGCTGTCAACCTTTACAGAAGCAGACTGCCTCAGCTTTCTCCTGTCGAGCAGCTGGAGGGTTTGAACCATTGCCCTTTCAGTTAGCAGTCACTGCTTAACCTACTGTTCTATGTGGGCTCTTTCCAACCCTTCTAATGGGTAAGAACAAGTAAGGGGTAGAACGAAAGACTGGAGCTTCTTTCTTGTGGGCAAAAGCTCTGAGAGGAGTTCCTTCTTCACGTAGTGAAGGTTTACCACACCTTACACAATGATTTTTCCACCTGTCTTACTATTGTGCTGTGGCGGCTTGAGTGTTCTGATGCCAAAATTGATGTCACTGATATTTCAAATTACAACAGTCATCTGTCCTAAACAGGTTTCATCAGATCTTCCAGACAAAGATTGAATAAGAAAAAAGGTCAAGTGATTGACTTAGAATCATAGCCAATGAAACCCTAGGGAGAACAACAAAATAATGTCCAACATAGTGCTGGAAGAGAGTCCCCTGACATTGGAGAAGGCACTGCACAATAGCTGCTACAATGAACTGAAACGTACCACAGCTCACGAAGATGGGACCGTGTCCGCTCTGTCCCCCTGCTCGCCA
>NW_022103958.1:20775292-20794186 GCF_000313985.2 Echinops telfairi
TATGTGTTGAGGTTATACTCATTTTTCCTTCTAAACAAACATCATTGTGATTAATATCCTTATACATAGAGCTCTGAATACATGGATTATGAGTATTATTAGAAAACAGAATAAGAATATACACATATGAGGGGTACCCTCAAAAACTGGAATTGTGCTGGGCAGAGTAGTATGCATTTTCCCTGTGAGGCGAGCATCAAGCAACTTGCTCTGAGTTGTACCCGGTGGTATCACCTGGGAAGGTTCTCTCTGGTCATAGTGAATTTTTCATAAAAGCAGTTTTGTTTGAACCTCATTTTTTGTGATGGCCGATTTAAGAAAACAGCACGTGGCTGTGAAATTTTGTTTCCTGCTCAGGAAAAATGCTGCAGAAACTGTTGTGAGGTTGAACACAGCTTACAAGAACAGCACTCTGGGAAAAACTCAAGTGTATGAGTGTTTTTCTCATTTCAAAAAAGGTGAAATGCCGATTGATGACAAACCTCATTCTGGACATCCGTCAGTTTCCTGAAGAGACAAAAATGTCAACTCGTAGTGCATTTGGAGTTCTTTCCATCAGGTCAGCCTGTTAATCAAGCTTTCTATTTAGGGGTTCTGAAAAGATTGTGTAACAGTGTACAGCAAAAAGTCCTGATTTGTGGCAGACTGAGGACTGGTTTTGCCACCATGACAATGCACCTGCTCATGCAGCCATCTCAGTGCACCACTTTGGGGCAAACCCATCCCCCCCAAAACAAAAAAACAACAGCATGTCTCTATTGCTCCATGCACCTGACTCACCTGACCTCACCCCACGCAACCTCTTTTTGTTTCCATGAAAGTACAGCGATTTGATGACGTAAAAGAGGTGAAGGAAAAATGAAGGAGGTGCTGCCAGTCATCCAAACAGATGAGTTTGACAAATGTTGCCAAGAGTGGAATCACAGATTTGACAAGTGTATTAGTTGTGATGGAGAGTACTTTGAAGATGATAAAATTGTTTTGTAAAAATTATTTAAATACATAACTGAAAAAAATTTCATTTGGGGGGTACTCCTCATATAATTTATTTTGTATCATTCTAAACAAAATTGTTATATCCTTAGATAATAATACTTTACCTCTAGTATGTATATTTATTGATTTGACATTTAAATCTTTAAAATTTATTTTGTAGCTGTGCCTTGAACATAAACACTCCAAATGGTCTTTGTACTACTTGAGAACGCTGGTCACAC
Source organism: Echinops telfairi (assembly GCF_000313985.2). NCBI lineage: Eukaryota > Metazoa > Chordata > Mammalia > Afrosoricida > Tenrecidae > Echinops > Echinops telfairi. The sequence continues at coordinate 20,776,510 of NW_022103958.1, forward strand.
GATGAGCTAAGCACTGGACCACTAACCAAAAGAGTTCAGCCACTTTAAATATCACATTAGTAGTACTTATACTGTAAAATTAATTCATTTATTTGTGTTATAGATCTTTTAAAAAGTATTTTTCAACTGTGCTCAGCCTTTGTCTTTTTAAATGCACAAATGAATTACTCTGCAGGCTTACGTATTCCATGACACCATATATGGGCTTTAAAGTATGACTGATTATAGGCTCCACATTATGAATTCTTTTAGTAGAAAATACAAAATGGGCAAGTTTTATACCTAGACTTCCTTTGATAAAAAATTGTTTGTAATGTTCCTACTTATAGTGTAATGAAATCTATTTACAGCAATATAATGTAAATGAAAAAATATAGTGGGAGGCTATTTCATGATATATTGATATGTTATTGTTTGTGACATATTTTTTAGCAATCTGCCTATAGTATACATGGTACTTACGTTCTTGGAAAAGACTGTGACTATTTTAAGTCCACTGAGAAATGCTTTGTATTTCTATGTCATATGAAGTAAGGCTCCAGGCTTATAAAAACAGCCTTTCACTCGCTGCTGGAGCAGAGAGCAGGAGACCATGTCTGGAGGCAGCAGCTGCAGCCAGACCCCAAGCCGGGCCATCCCTGCCACTCGCAGGGTGGTTCTCGGCGAGGGAGTGCAGCTGCCGCCCAGGGACTACAGCACCACCCCCAGTGGCACATTCTTCAGCACCACCCCGGGAGGTACCAGGATCAGCTATGACCGGAAATTCCTGATGGAGTGTCGGAACTCACCTGTGGCCAAAACATCTCCCCGGGACCTGCCCACTATTCCTGGCATCACCAGCGTTGCCAGTGAGAAGCCCCCCATGGAAGCCAGGCGGAGCCTCCCACGCAACAGTCCAGAAAACAACCAGCCGGCGGGTGGTGAAGAGTCTCAGTTTGAGATGGACATTTAAAGGACCAGCCGCTGGAGTGAGCACTGCCTCAGGCCCTTCTTGAGAGTCCCTGTTGGGAGAAGAATCACACCAGCCAGGTCTAGTGAACCGTTGGCTGGCATTGGGTGTGTGGGGTCGGCTAACTGGCCTCCCCCCGCCCCCAGCACCAGCAGATGCCTCCATGTGCCTCTGTGAAGGCAGGAGTTTTCACGCCAAGGGGAGTGACCCTCAGGCACACCCCTGCAGCCGAGGGGCTGGAAGTGGACATGGAGGAGCCCTTCTGATGCTGGTCCTGCTCTTCCAGCCCGTCCTCTGAGCATGTTCCTTCTTTAGGTTGGTGTGCCCCGGGAAAGGATCCCCACCTCTCCCTCCCCAGAGAGGAAATAAAAGCCATCTTCATCCTGGGGTCAAAAAAACCAAAAACAAAAAAACCAGCCTTTCCTGCATTAGCGTTGGAGGGGCCATTCAGATGTTGGACAGGATATGGGATGATTATTTGTCAGAATGCTGAGTATCTAGCATCTGAAGACCAAATTATTCAATTTCGCTAGTGCTGTCAGCCAATGGACAATTCTGAATTGCCCTCAACTGTCTATAACATAATAGGAGTTTGTATCAAGCTAATGAGAAACTATGAGTTAGTTTAATCTGTTGATCAGAGAAAATAAAGGTAATAAAATTTTTAAAAGGAAGGTAATTTTTTTCAACAGTTTTTTTTGGTCATTATTTTACCTGGTGAAATATCTTTGAATAAAGCCAATCTTATATTTTATTCAAGCTCTGTTGTGTTTTTTGCACAAAATTTTGTTTCATATGCATTAAGGAAAGGCTACTAAATCTCAGGTGCTAGGTACTCAGCATTTTTACAGATAATTAATTAGCCCATATCTCATACAACATTGAAATGATTCCTCCAACATTAATGCAAGAAAAGACTTCTAAGCCTTGAACTAACAGAATGCACATACTAAAGAACAATATCATTGATATCACATGCAAGTAAAATTTTGCTGAAGATCACATGTGGTAGTTAGATGATTTCATGTCAACTTGAAGATGTATGAAAATCTAGGTTGGAATCCAACTTGTCAAGCAGGTCACACCCTGATGATGCCTCCTAGCGGGTATGAATTTCTCATGAGGAACCTGGAACCTCCCTCTCTCTCCACTACTCCCCCTTCCTGCTTGTTGGAACTCTGCTGGCCACCCTGGGGTGGCTGGTGCCCTGCTATTTTCCACTGACCTTGGGTCTACATGACTTTGCACCCACTGGCCTGTGATCTTCCTGAATTCTGCATCGTTGTATGTGGCTACTTGAGTCTGAAGAGTGACTTATGGATTAGTACTGGATTTATGGACTTGACTGGGATGTCTTCATGATATAAAGTTGCTGCTTGATATACAGTAAGTTATTTTGTATACATAGTTGAGTGTCATTGGATTTGTTTCTCTAGTCAACCCTGCCTGACGCACCATCCAACAATGGTTTGTTGCAGTATATTGACAAGGAACTGCCAGAGGTTCAGGCCAGATTCAGAAGAGAATGTGGAACAAGGGATATCGTTGATGTCAGATAGATCGTGGCTGAAAGTACAGAATACCAGAAAGATGTTTACTTGTGTTTTATTGATTATACCAGAACATTAGTCTGTGTGGATCCTAACAAACCCTGGATAGCTTTCAGATGAATGGGATTCCAGAACATTTAATTGTGCTCACAAAGACCCTGTACGTGGAGGCAGTTTTGAGAACAGAACAATGGAATACTGCATAGTTCAAAATCAGGAAAGGCATGTATCAGTTTGTATCCTTTCACCATACTTATCCAATCTGTATGCTGAGCAAATTATCAGAGAAGCTGGATTATATGAAGAAGAGAGTAGCATCAGGATTGGAGGAAGGCTTATGAAGATAACAATCTTGCTTGTTGAAAGTGAGGAGGACTTGAAGCTTTTCTTGATGAAGATCAAGTATTGCAACCTTCAACCTGGATTATACTCCAATGTAAAGAACATCATAATCCTTACAACTGGACCAATAGAGAACATCATGATCAGTGGAGAAAAGATTGAAGTTGTGAAGGATTTTATCTTGCTTGGATTCACAATCAATAGTTATGGAAACAGATGCCAAGAGATCAAACAACTCATTGCCCTGGGTAAATCTGTTGCACAAAGACCTCTTTAGAGTGTTCAAAAGCAACAATGTTAACTTTGAGGACTGACACAAGTGATCGTATTTTCAATTACTTCAAGGATGTGTAAAATTTGGACATTAAGTAAGGAAGACTGAAGAAGCATTGATAGATTTGAAATGTGCTGGTGATGAATTTTGAAAGTATCGTGGGCTGTCAAAACAACAAACACATCTGTCTTGAACCAAGTGCCTCCAAAGTGCTCCTAGAGGCAAGGATGGCAGGATTACATCTCGCTTTGGACATGTTATCAGGAGAGAGCAGTCCGTGAAGAAGGATATCATGCTTGGTAAAGTAGAAGGGTAGTTAAAAATAAAAAAAGAAGGCCTTTGACAAGATGGATAGACACAGTGGCTGCAACAATGGGCTCACACGTAGGAACAATTGTGAGGATGGCGCAGGACCGGGCAGCGTTTGGTTCTCTTATGCACAGAGTTCCTACGAGCGGAACTGACTGGACAGCACCTAACAAGAGGGACAGGAATTCCTTAATTACAGTGACTTGGCTTGTGGAATTTAATCCACACTCTCTATCTCAGGATTCTCCACTTATAAAGTGCATGCACCAGTTTAATTCCTGACATTTCTCCATCTTGTAACTGCGTATTTAGGGTGCCTAGCTTCAGTCAGCCCAGTTTCCAGATCCTGCTAGCTGTTACCACACAGAGCGGTAGAGATGATGAGAGAGGGCTGGTTCTTTGACTGTAATAAAATAAGTTTTCGCCCATGTTTAGGCCACTAGGTCTGAAAGTAATAGAAAAGAAGACCTAACAATTATCCTGAGAAAACTGACTACCCTGAGAGATAATCATTCCAATAGATATTCTGCTATGTGGATAAGAAAACTTGTCACCTTTATTAATTTTTTACCATAATGCATTTCAAACATGCAAATATATGTAAAATAATGTAACCTATCATCTTGTTTTTATCAGATCTTATGTTTTATCGCATTTGCTTCTTTTTTCACCCTGAGTATATTATCATAGATGCCTCCTTGTGTTCTTCCTCCCTCCAAGAGGTAACCATTAAGGAGGTGTTTATTATGCCCATGATTCCATCTAATTTCTTTTGCAATTAACTCTGCTGTTGAACCATAAAAGCAGCTACAGACAATATATAAATAAATGGGCATGGCTAAGTGCCAGGAAAACTTCATTTATATAGTTTTATTTTGGACTGAACATCTATGGGTTTGAATTACATGTTTAAAACTCTTGATTATTTTCTCCTCCCCTCATCAACTTACCAAAGTCCCTAAAACGCTTTATTACAACTTTGATTGTGACATCACTAAATTCATAGACTGGATTTGGGAGAGAATTTACTTACCACAGTAAGAATAAATGATGACTGAGATTTCCCATAACAAAAGTAAAAAGGAAGGTCCTTAAGGCGTGAAGACTTGCAGAGAGCCAACCTGTGGCTACGGGGTCAATTCTAACTCCCAGGGACCTTACAGGACAGAGGAGCCGAGCATTCCCAAGGCTGTCATCTGTTCAGAAAGAGACTACTGCATTGTTTTCCTGTGGAGTGGCTCGTTGCTTCTTTTGATTCGCAGCCATGCACTTTACTGCACCACCATGGCTTCTTTTAGAGTGCTAAGGAGGTGAAGTAAAAGCAATAGATAGGAGTTAGACAAATCTGTGTCATAAAACATCTTGACGAGACCTAGGAAGAAATTTAACCACAGATGCTGAAGAAGACGGTGATAAGCAGACAAATGGCCTCTCAAAGATGTCCATGCCCTAATCCCCAGAATCTATGAATGTGTTATGTTACACGGAAAAGGATAATTAAGGTTGCAGAAGGCATTAAATTTGCTAATCAGCTGATGTTGAGATGGGGAGATTATCTTGCATTATCCAGCTGGGCCCAATCTAATCACATCAGTCCTTTAAATTGAAAACAAGGGCAAAATCATGGCTCAAAGAAATGGTAATCTGAGACAGATTCAACACTGGATTGCTGGTTCTGAGATGTAAAGGGCCGTTCCCAGGAGCACAAGGAGACTTCTGGCCTACACCTAGCATGGAAAACGACACTTCTGGCCTACACCTAGCATGGAAAACGACACTTCTGGCCTAACCCTAGTCCGTACTGATGAAGATCCAAAGCTACATCAAAGGCTGTAGTTCTGCATCTTCATCAGCAAGTACTTCAAGTCCTCTTTGCCTTTCAGCAACTAAGGTTGTGTTATTTGCATATCTCAGATTGTTAATGAGCCTTCTATAATCAAGATATTGCATTCTTCTTCAAATAGCCAAGATTCTCAGATTATTTTCTCGATATATAGATTAAATAAGTATGGTGAAAAGATACAACCCTGATGCACAACTTTCCTGGCTTGAAATCATTCAGTATTCTTTTGCTTTATTTGAATGACTGCCTATTGGTCTAAGTACAGGTTCTGTATGAGCATAATTAAGTGTTCTGGAATTCTTCTTCTTTGCAATGTTATCCATAGTTTGTTATGACCTACAAGGTCCAATACCTATGCACAGTCAGTAAAACAAGTAAACATCTTTCTAGTACTCTCTGCTTTCAGCCAAGATTCATTTGATGTCAGCAACAATAACCCTTGTTCCATACCATCTTCTGAATCTGGCTTAAATTTTGGAAGTTCCCAGTACTGCTACATCAAAATTTTAATTGTCTTCAGTGAACCATGGCAGTGTAGTGGGCTATGCATAGAGCTGATAACCACTAAGTAGTGGTTCAAAGCAGCCCTCTATTCTGTGGGAGAAAGATGAGGCTGTCTGTACCCATAACGACTTTTAAAGAAGTCTTAGATACCCAAAGGGGCAATTCTACTCTTTCCTACAAGGTTGCTATGATTTGGAATTGACTTGTTGGCAGTGAGATTGGAGTTTGGTTGATGATATTAATGATACTGACATTCTCAGTTTTCAGCCAAGATCCATTTGCCATCAGCCACAAAATCCCTCATTCCATATCCTATATCCTGTTCTGAATTCAACTTGAATTTCTGGCCGTTCCCTGTTGATGTAATACTGCATCTGATTTTTCAATTATCTTCAGCAAGATTTTACTTATATCTCATATTAGTGATATTGCTCAATAATTGCTACATTGTATTGGGTCATCTTTCTTTGGAATAGAAACAAATATGGCTCTCTTGCAGTCAGTTGTCCGAGTAGCTGATTCATATTTCTTGGCATAAACTCATGATGGCTTCCAGTGCTTCATCACCTTGTTAAAACATTTCCGTTGGTGTTCTGTCAATTCCTAAAATTTTGGTTTTTGCTAATGCCTTGAGGGCTGCTTGAGCTTCTTCCTTCAATACCATCATTTCTGCTCCATATGCTTGCTACCTCTTGGCATGGTTCAATGTCAACTAGTTCTTTGTGGTTTGTCTTTATGCTTCTGGCATGGTCCAATATTTTGCACATAAAATCCTTCAATATTGCAACACAAGGCTTCCATTGTTTTCCTTCAGTACTTTTAGCTTCAGAAATACCGAGCGTGTTTTTCCTTTTTTCTTTTCAAGCTGGCTTTAGATTTGTTCCATTTAGCTCTTGACGTCACCAATCGTCCATTTGCTTTAGCTACTCTACATTCAAGAACAAGTTTCAGGGTCTCTTCTGACATCCACTTTGGTCTTTTCTTTCTTTCCTGAATCCTTAGGGACCTTTTGCTTTTCTTATGTAATGTTCCTGCTCTCATTCCACAGCTTATAAGACCTTCTCTCACTGGTGTTCATTGTGTCAAATCTGCCCTTGAAATATTATCAAATTTTAGGTGCGTATACTCAAGGCCATATTTTGGTTCTCATCAATCTGTTTCAATTTTCTTTAGCTTCAACATAAACTTGCATATAAGCAATTGATGGTGGGTTCTACAAGTGGCACCTGGCCTTGTTTTGGCTAATGACATTGAGCTTTTCCACCACACCTTCTTGCAGATGTAGGCGATTCTGTGCTTGTGTATTTCATCTGAAAAAGTGGATGTGTACAGTTGCAGTTTATGTTTTTTGGGAAAAAAAGGTATTTGCAATTAAGAAATCATTGGTCTTGCACCAATCTATCCTACAATTTCCAGCATTATTCCATCAAAAACATATTTTCCAACTACCAATCCTTTCTTTTTACTTCCACCTTCCACATTCCAACCACTCTAATTATCATTGCATCTTGATTGTATATATGATCAGTTTCAGACTGAAGAAGTTAATAGAATTATTCAATTTTTTAATCATTGACTTGAGTGGTTGGTGTGTAAATTTGAATAATAGTTGAATTAATGGACTTTTCTAATTGTGTTGCTATTACCTGATTCTGTGCAGCATTATACTTACTTCAAGTAAGATAGGTCTTGAAAAATGCTTTTGATGATGAATGCAATGCCAGATGATTATTGGTGATTCAAAATGACAAATAATAGCTCATTTGAGCTCACTGAAGCCTTGGCTACTGAACTTTATCTGTTCCATTTCATTTTTGACAACCTCCAATGGTCCTAGATTCATACTTCATAGGATTCACATTCCAATTGTTAATAGATGTTTGCAGTTGTTTCTTCCCATCCTGAGTTGTGTCTGATTAACAGGTGAAGGTCCTGGAAGCTATGCTCCATCTACATTTTTAAGGCTGACTCAACTGTGAGTAGACAGCTCTTTCCCAGTTGTATTTTGAGTCCCTTCCAACTTGAAGGGCTCATCTTCTGTGGCTATGCCAGAGAATGTTCGCTTCTATTCATAAGTTTTCCATCAGCTAACTCCTCAGAAGTGAATTGCCCTTTTTCTAAGCTTTTCTTAGCCTGGAAGCTCCATTGAAACCTGTTCACAGAGTTCCCCTGCTAGCATTTGAGATATTGATGGCCTAGCTTTCACTGTCACAATAAAACACAAGCCACCCTAGTATGATGCACTGACAAAACTAGTGTGGATGGAGCACTCTGTCCTCCTTATTCCACAGGATCTAAACTCTCAACAGCCTCTATCTACTTCTATATTAGGAAGCAGACTAACAATTTGAGTTATTTCTTGTCCCCAACAAGAGATGTTTATCTTGGTTTGGACCCTGGCAATGTCCTTTGGGTTTTCTTTTCATTTCATTTTCCCCCCTACAATTTCTATACATTTGGAGCAGTGGATGGTTGTCCTAGGATGAATAATTGTTGTAAAATGTCACCACTTTGCAGTATCTTTTATTAAGTAATATATCTCTCTCTATTTTAAAGTTTCAAAGAATGGGCAGTGTAGAACAGGACCATAGTTCCCAAAATGCAATGCTGTATCTGGAGTGGGGACTGAGGAGCGGGGTCCTTGAGTTCAAGGCATTAATGCCTGATAGTGTTTTGAGTCATGATTCAAGCCACTTTTGAGGTTTGTGGAATGAGGATGCATTGTGGGGTGAATTACAAATTCATTATTAGTATGTTTCCTTGCCTACATCATACTGAATCAAACTGGAAATCTAACAATGCTTCTTTCAAAACAAATATTATTTTATGTTTGTGAGAAACACAAAGGAAAACCAAACCAAACCAAACCTTGGAAGACATAAAATAAGATGTGCTGGCTCTGAATCCCCCTGCCTGATGACAGCACTTCCATCTTTTAATGACTGGAAGTGAATGGTTTATCTAAACTGTTCTTTTGAATTCCATTTCTAGTCTCCTGACAGTGAATCGTGGGAAGTCCGCACAGGAGATGAAAGGGCATCATCGGAGGAGATTTTGGAGCCAAAAAGTTAGAAAGTTTTCCTTTCTCTGAAGAGCAAATAATAGTTTACTAGTGACCATATATACTTCTTTGTTAGGAATGCTTTAGATGTCAACACATAACAGAAAAGGCAATGCATAAAATTTAAAGAATTAAATATTATGAGATAAACACAAAACTTAAGTAGATTATTAGTAGCCAAAAATAGTGTACTGTCAATCATGTTCATTAGCTTAATGAACATGTCACTTTATTTCTCAAAATAATAACAGGTATAAAAAAAACACTAAAAATGATCAGAAATTCATGATTCTCTAAAAAAATGCTGCTCTTTTTAATGTGAAAATTAGATATTTGCTTGAATAGATGAATAAAATATCCAACTGTATTAATTTTTAGGTTAATTATAGCACTAACAAATTGGCTGTGTTTCCTTTTAACTTGTTGAATTTCTGATTATTATGACATAAAGAAGGAACCCCAGTGACACAGTAGTTAAGGGCTAGACTGCTCACCCAAAGGTCATCAGTTTGAAACTCCCAGATGCTCATTGAGAGAAAGGTGAGGCAGTGTGCTTCCATAAAGATTTACAGCCTTAGAAGCCCTAGGGGACAGCTCTCTTCCGACTGATTGGGTTGCTATGAGTTGGAATTGATTCATCAGCAGTGAGGTGTGTTTTTTTATAATAGTTAAAAAAGAGTCTTCTTTTTACTTAAAAATATGTATATTGTTGCCACTATGGTTCCTCTTCTTTCTCAAACATCCTTTTACTTTTTCATTTAAAATTACTAAATATGTTCTGGAATGTCTGTCACGCATTAATGTCAATGACTCTAAGCTATGTTTAGGTTTTCCTCTGGCATCTAGTAATTATCCAGAGCCATGAAATGCAAGACAGCATCTTCCGATGTGTAAAATATCTATCCTGAAGAGAATTCCTTCATTTAAAACACATCTTTATAGACAGTCTTAATTTAAACTCATTTTCTATTAAAATTATAGCTATATCTCTTAATTAAAATTCTTCTTTTGATTAATAGTTTACTAGCATCTCATATCTCCAAGACATTAGAGAGGGTGCAAGTATTACCAAGGTGATTTTCAGGTTAATTTTTTTTCAAAATGGCTTTGTGATTTCCTAAGTAAAAATTTCCATTGCACAAAGACAGTCAATTCTTTATAAAAGGTGATAATCTCTTTAGATTGAAAGTAGTCATTTAGATAAAATGGTCTCGCATGAAATTTGTTTTTGTATGTAGCAAAAAAACATATAGTATTACATCATGAATGAACATGAAAATAACTATTTTTGTCCTGAAAATGTTTCATCTTAATTTATTTTCAGTTCTGTCTTGAACTAGCATTGAGAAACCCAAGGAGTCAAACTAAAAAATTATGTTGGTATCAGATACCAAGTATGTGGAGTTCTGATACCTTTTCATCACTGGTACACTGGGAATTTTATTTTTTAAATGATATCCTGCCAGTTTTTTCACAATCCATTAATTCCTGGATCAACATCAGAAGGAATGTCAGGGCCGAGTGAGATTCTTGTAAGACGCAGATGTCAGGATCAAAAGTCAGAGACATTCTCCGAGCAGCAGGGAAGCCAGCTTGTTAGACTTTAATCGTAACAATTAGTCTCTGCCATGTGACAGTCTTATAGTTCTTATATTGCTGTGAAGTTCCAGGCATGCTGAAAGACAAAGTGCTCTTCTAAGTTTGATGGAAAATTTCTTGAGGTCTGATTATTATTTGGCCAGGATGATTGTTTTGCTGGTCTTCTCTAAATTTCCTTAAATGGTAAATTATTGGTGTGCTTAGAAAAACGAGTGTCTGGCTTATTATGGAGATAAATGTGCATCTTCTGCAAAGGCATGTGATACGGAGTGACTTGCTTTATGAGGATGTGTGATCACTGATGCTCAAGAGACTCTCCCAGATGTTTTATCTCACCGAGGAATAGCTTGTCTGGTCTGGTCTCACGTTACTCTGGGCAATGTTCGGTAAACGTAAGTCACTGAGGGAGGAGAATGTAATTGAAATTGAATGTGGGTTTTTTTTAATCTTTGAAAACATTGATTATGTTTTACATATGCTAGTGGGGAGGAGGTCAGGAGGATGACAGCATTGACAGTTACAGGGGTTTTAGGCAAATGGTTGGCACTTTAGTGGCAGAGATTTAGCCCCTTGTCTCCCCAAGCCCCAAATAATGATAATACTTCTTTTGGTGTTTACTGCGGATATTTTCCTCAATATTTTAGAAAATGTGAAACAAAATAATATCCTTAGAATTTTTAAAAAAGTTTTTATTGTATAAATCACTTGGGAAAAATAAACACTTTTCAATCCAAAAGTGGCCTTCAAGAAAAACCTTATGATAAACGTTTACAAGTAAAATGGGTACCTTAGATTGAGTCATTGAGCTGAGGGGCTCAAGGCCATAGGCTCAGGGGATACCAAGGTCAATTCGCATGGTTCCCAAAGACAATGTTGGCTGAATAGTGAGTAAAGCCTTCACAGCTCATGAGCAGCTATCTCGGGTGCTGTACAGAAGAAAGAAGGCTGATGAAAATTAGAGCCAGGAAAAAATCAGGTCCAGACAAATGGACCCCTAGAACATTAGTCTGTACCACTTTGAGACCAGAAGAATTAGAAAAGCTAACAATACCAACTGCTCTGAAAGGGATCACATGAGGAGGTCCTGGATAAAGTTATAGAAAAATATGGAACAAAACTCAATATCATGTAAAAATGACAACCCGGTTGACTGGTCAGATAGACTATGGCCCTCAATCACTTCTTAGGCTCAATTATCAACCAAACAATAGAAAGGTTGATAAAAACCCAAAATCAAACTTATTGCTATGAATTGATTCTGACTCCTATGACCCTGTAGGAAAGGGTAGAACTGCCCCCCTAGGATTTCTGAGGTTGTAGCTCTTAATGGGAGTAGGAAGCCTTATCTTTCTCCCAGAGTGGCTGGTGGTTTTGAACTGATGACCTTGCAGTCCATTGTTTAAACTTGATGCCACCAGGGCTTCTTGTGGCAGGTCTATAAGGAAAACAAAAAAACTGGTAAAGTATGTACACTTTAGACTCCACTGTTTGAGATTAGAAGGGCAGCATTTATCAAAGGATGAGGTTTAGAAAAGTTAGGAAAGAAGGAAGCAGCACAAAACACAAGGAGGGAGCAGGATACGTGATGATTCACTTCGGGGACTGAAATCAGTGAGGTTAAGCTAACTGTGTATGAATTGTTCAATGAAAAACTGATCTGCTCTCTAAACCTTCATCCAATTCACAGTCCATGGTTAAAATAAAACAAACAAATAAAAGTACTTCCCTGGGAATATTTTCTATGTAGAATTCTGGATCCACCATTGGTTGAGACAGTCTGATAGATGAGTCCCCCCCATCAAAAAACCAAAACAAAACAAAACCCCAATATGTCTTAGCAATTTATTATTGCTTATAATGCAAAACAACAGGGTGAATAATGATAACTCCCACAGATAGAAGTTGGCAGATTATTACATAGCGTTACAATATGGGGAATAAAAATATATGTCTCCAAGAATACTTGAGGGATTATTAATACTCATTTTAATGGTGACTATATTAAAAATTGGACCCTGGTAGTGTAGTGAGTTATGTGTTGGGCTGCTTACTGAAAAGCCAGTAGTTCAAAACCAACACTTGCTCCAAGGGGAAAAGATGACGCTTGCTACTCCGCTCAGAATTCACAGGCTGGAAGCCACAAGGGTGGTTCTGCTCTGCCTTAAAGGCCTCTATGAGTCAGAATTGACTTGATGGCAGTGAGTTTTGGGTTGTTTTATATTTAAAATAGTTGTGAGACAATATACTTGATAAACCACTGGCATGCACATCAGGTCAATTGATACTACTCTCAATGGTGAAGTTGACTATTCATTATTATCCATTATTCAATAAGTCCATTATTCATTATTGGAGATGATAGGCTTAAGTAAGGTTTCAAACATTAGTTGGTCTGTAAAAGCTAAGGCCCTAGTTGAACTTCATACCTTTTACACTGTGTGGTCATTTCCTCAGATGGTCTAGGTATGGCAAGAATGGCCAGATGAAGGTTAAAGATTTGTACTCCCTTTCTTGGTTTAGAGTTGTTTCCGGGAAGAAGCTGCTCAGCCAGAATTATATTTCCCAGCTAGTTTGCTTCTCAGTGGTTAGGGGACTAGTTCTATGCAGTGAGGTATGAGTGGAAATAATGTGTTATATTTCAGGTTTTCGTAGTGGAAGAGATACAGAAGTGCCTTTCTGTTGCTTCTTTACCGTAGAGATCCTGGAAGCTCTATGTCGTGCATGGCAGAGCCACAGATAGAAGTAGTTTAGGTCTCTCAATCATTTTATAGAAGGCTGTATAGATTCTCTTACTGAAATCCACTTTTCAAAGCACCATAAATTCTCCTTCCATCCATCCCTGGGTAATTCCTGTAAGATTTATTCCCCAGCCCAGAAACACGTGTATGTGTTATAACTATTGAAAGCATTTAACTAGACTGGGCATGGGCATGAGGAAGCGCATGAAAGACTCAGGCAATATTGTAAAATATGTCTTGTGAAAATTTTTTAGAAAGCACTTTGGAAATGTAGATCAAGAGCACGAGTATTGTTCATTGCTTTTGACCTCCCAGAGACTAGTTCTAAGAAAATAGAAATTAAAGAGCTATTGTAGATAAAAACATGTACAACAGTATTATTTATATCATAAATCAGTTGGACACCTGTCCAACATAAGAGAAGGATTAAATAAGTTTTAGTATCCCCTTATCCTGGAATTGGGCAGATACCACACTGAAGGAGCTATTTTCATAATGTGGGAAAGCTCACAAAAGTGAACTAACTACAAAGTCAAGTTACAGCACAGATTTAAAATTATGTCTCAGTTAGAGAAAAAGAGATTTACATGTGCAAAGGAAAGCATATCATGTTTTAAATTTTTATTTAGATGCTAACTTTCACCTTCTTTAAACAGCTATCTTTCTCTTTGAGTATGTAATTTTACCTTCTTTGTACTTTTCTAAAATGAAAGTTTGTGCTAAAGAGAACCCCTATTACTTAAATACATCTTGGTTAAGTTTATACTATCAGAAATTCTAGCAGGGGGAATTCGTTACTAAATTTTGGTGAGTGATTCCTAGCAATTATCAATATGTTTCCCATTTCTTCTGAGGTATATAATTTGACTTCCTAATACAGGTGTGTGTGGCACGAGAAGAGGGCATCTCGACAGCACTTCATCCGAGGAAAGAACATGAGCTGTTCTGAGGAAATTTATCAATCATGGCGTCATCCATCTTTAGCTTTGGAAGACCTCTGTAGACAAATAAGTACAGTGGTGCTGGAGCTAAGTAATCCAATGTACTTCCTTTCCCACTGTTCTTATTGCTTCTGTGAAGGAGGAGGCTTGTAGATTTTTCCATTAGTATATAGCCACGAGCTGGTTAAAGCAGACCTTTACCTGACCTCTTATGCAGTCCAATTCTATTCTAGTATCGATGAACATGGACTCATTAAGCAAGGCCTGTTAACAATTGGCATGAGGGCTCTCTCAAAAGAGTTTTCTTGCTGTCCTAGAATCATAGGTAAAATATTTGATCCACAAAAGTAGGTTGTGTCAAGTGAGTGTTTCTTTTTGTGTGAATAAGCAAGGTTTACAGGGTAAAGTAGTTTGCTGGCATCATTCCTCAAAGCAGTGACTTTGCTTGGTCTGCTGTGATGGTCCACTCTGCCGGATGATGCGTGTATCAGAGATAAAGGGGCATTTACCTGGTGGTCTATTGTATTTCATTTTTCCAAAGGGAAAGAGTCAATCATTTTGTTTGTTTGCAATGTTTACTGGGGACTTGCTCACTGCGAATTTTGCAGAAAATCATTTAGAGGGAAAAATCAAAGAAATGGGAATCATAATTCACTTAGGGAAGCAAGCCAATGTTGCTATGAGAACAATGCGTAAACAAATACAAATGGATGTATGTAGGAGGCTTTGTTGCTGCTAGGCACCAGGACATCAGTCCTGATACATCGCCAAATCTGATGCCATACTCGCAGTTGTTATAGTTGAGCCTGTTGCTGTTGCCACTGCGTCCGTCCTTCCTGTTGAGGCTCTTCTCTCTTTTGCTGACGCTCCACTTTACTGAGCATCATGTCCTTCTCCAGGGACTGGTTTCTACTGATAATATGCCCAAAGTGCGAGAGGCAAATATCACCAGCCTCCCTTCCAAACAGATTTGTTTGTTCTTCTGGAAGTCAATATTCTCCACCAACACAATCATTAAATGCATCAACTAATTGTCCAGTTTTCACTTGCATATGAACAGTTGAAAATATCATGGTTTAAATTGGCACACTTTAGTCCTCAAAGTGACAGATATCTTTGCTTTTTAACATGTTAAATAGATCTTCTGTAGTGAATTTCCTGACTACTGTTTCCATAGGTTTTGAATTTGGATATAAGTAAAATACAATCCTTAAAAATGGCCATGTTTTCTTAGTTTATTCTAATGTTGCTTGCTGATTCCATTTGAGGATTTTTTCTTTTCTTTGTGCTGAGATGTAATCCCTCCTAAGGCCATCGTTTTGGGTCTTTATCAGTAAGTGCTTCCAATCCCCTTCACTTTCTGCGAGCAAGGCTGTGTCATCAGTACAGCACAGGCAGTTCCTGAGTCTTCTCTAGGCTTGGTACCACATTCTTCTTCAGAGAGTCTATCATCTCAGTTTTTCACTTATCATAAGCCTAGAAATTATGTTACTGTTATTGTCTCATGGTCCAGAATTTCAATAGCATTTTTAAACATAACGCTCAGCATATTGGCAGTCTTGTTGCACCATTCACTTGGGGCCCAAACACTTAGATGTAGCATCCTTTCTTTTGCTGAGTACTTTGATTTTATTCTCTGGAGTCTACGAAAATTTCATGGCCCCTAACCTTGTCTATGGAATCCTCCAAATAGCTTTCCGTTGCTCTTGTTTTCCACCCTACCAACACTCTGAATCTCTGGCAAGGCTTTACAATTACCTAGGGAGCACAGATACAGCATTTTATTGTCGAACTTGAGTTGCTTACTGGGGTGGAAATGAAGATGCCAGAATGTGACAGAGGTTCGGTGCAAGTAGGATTGTTCTCCTTTGTATCCTCTTCATCCTTGCTGTAACTAGCTATGGACACTAATATACTCTGGCACGTGGCAGGAGAGAGGAGTTCACTTTCAGAAATGCTCCTTTCAGGGAAGTTGTAGAAAGGTAGGAAGTTAAATTGATAAATAATCTCCCATTAATTCATCCCATAAACATTTACTAGTAACCTACTCTGTGGCAGTTGTGTACAATATAAGAAACTAAATATACAAATATTTAAGTTTCAGGCCTTGCCCATAATTTGGTGAGGAACATGCTCCTGTAAATAAGTACGCACAATATATTGTAAAAATTGCTATAGTATGTATGTGAACAAGATACCATGAATGTATAGAAGAGAAAGTAGCACTTTTGGGTTATGACATTCTCAGTGTACACACATCAGAGAAGGCTTCTGTAAGAGGTAATGATGAAGTTGATCTGAGAAGGCCTTCGACAAAATTGGGGGGATTCCTACTAGAAGGAACTTCAATGCCAAGGAAGCGTGGCTTGGTAGAGCAATGTTGTATGTGGGGACCTTAAGGCCGTAGTTGAAATAGTTGGAGCAAGGGTTGAAGAATGGTGAGACACACAACTAGGAAGGCAGGCGGCCACTGAACCGAGTTTCTCTGTTTTCTCTTCCCACAGATGTAATCAATTTTGTTTCAGTGTATTCCATCTGGAGAAGTCCATGTGTATCAGTTGCTAGTTGGATTATTGAAAAAAGATATTTGCTATGAACCAGTCATTGGTCTTGAAAACTTCTATCATGTGAGCTCCAGCTTAGTTTCTATTACCAAGACCATATTTTCCAACTACTGTCCCTTCCTCTTTGGTTCCAACTTTTGCATTCCAATTGACAGTTAGTATCAATGCAGCTTGATTTGCATGTTTTTGCATGTTTGATCAAATTCCACCTGAAGACGTTGGTACAATTCTTCAGTAGCCTCATCACCAGCTTTTGTGGTTGGTGCATACATTAGAATAATAGTTGTACTGATTGGTTTTCCTTGAAGATGGATAAATATAATCCTCTCACAGGAAGCATTGTACTTCATGATGGATTTTGCATCATCAGTAAATGAGGATCCTGAAGGTACCAGTCCCATGGGCTTTACTCTAACACATCACCATGGTCTACTCTGCTTTGAGAAAGCAGCTTCTCATCAGCCACATTTTGAGTGCTGTCTGACCCGAGGGGCCCAGCCTCCAGCACTACCTCTGACAAGGTTCTGCTGCCATTCATTAGCCCTGATTCCATGCATAAGGTTTTCAGTGGCTACTACCTCTGAAGTCAGCAACAGATTCCTTCTTCATAGTCTGTTCTGGAAGCTCTATGGAAACCTGTTCGCTTTGGGTGAACATGTTGGCATTTGAAAGACCAGTGACATAGCTTCCAGCATCACAGCAACACACAAGCTATCACAGTATGACAAACTGACAGACAAGTGGTGGTTTAAAATATAGCCCTGTCTATTTACAATGTATTATTGTTTAAGATTATATGCACTATACCACTGTAAGGGACATGCTGTATAAAGGAAAGATATAGCGTCTGGGGTCTTAAAAGCTTGAAGGTAAACAAGCGGCCATCTAGCTCAGAAATCTAGCTCAGAAGCAACAAAGCCCACATGGAACAACATATCAACCTGTGTGATCACGGGGTGCCGAACAGATCACTGAAGACAAATGGGTGCATAAGCAAATGTGG
>NW_022103958.1:20794956-20824956 GCF_000313985.2 Echinops telfairi
GGATAACAGTTGTATGAGCCCCTAATAAAATGTTAAAAAAAAAAAAAGGGGGAAGCATATGGCCAAATAAGAGCACATCGATGGGAATGAATATTGTAATTTCTCAGTACCTTGAAGGGAGCTATTAAACTGGAGCAAAGCATTCACACTCTCCAGACTTCATCCTTTATTTATTGGCCTCATTGAAACCTGCCCTACACAGGCTCACTTTCTTTCATGGTCTTCCCTTTTTGACTTGGTCTTTAATCCATTCCTCTCTCTACCTTTCCTTCCTCTGTCTATGAAAGGAGAATTAATGAACTTCAAAGAGTCTACTCATTGATCTGATACCACGCTCAATCAATAAAGTTTACATTTTGTTATTTACTTCTTTATTTTAATAAATCATTTTATTGTAGGCTCTTACAGCTTTTTTTGGTCTCCCTCCCCTTGTCCCACAGCCCTCCCCGCCCACCATCCCAATGACTTCTTACAGCTCTTATAACAACCCATACATCAATTGTATCAAATACATTTGTACATATGTTGCCATCATTTGTGACTACTTGAGCCCTTTGTATCAGCTCCTCTTTTTTCCCCCTCACTCCTCCACCCTCCCACCCTCATGAACCCTTTATAATTTAGAAATTATTTTATTTTCATATTTTACACCGTCCTCTGTCTCCCTTCACCTGTGTTTCTGTTGTTCGTTCCCCCTGGTTGAGGCCTGGGGGGTTGTATGTTGATCACTGCGATCAGTTTCCCCTTTCTCCTTCTTCTCCCCCCAAGTTTCTGTTTTAAACCTCGCAAGGTTTATTCATATATATTACCTTTTCTATATCTTTTTGACATTGTCTAAAGACCTCTACCAATCTTTCTTTATAAGTTCACCTGTTTCACAATTTTTCTCTTATCCTTGCTCTACATTCTCTTTGAGAACTTTAAAATCAGTGTTACAACTCTTCCATTAGTTCCCGAGTATCTTGATGTGTTTAATTCTTTTGTCCATTTAAATTTCAATGAACATAAGTCATTACTACTCCATGTCTCAGCTCTTAAACTGCGTGCAAACCTGTACAACCCTCACCCCCCCTTACAAAAACAAGCAACCAAACTCACTGCCATTGCGTCCATTCCCAATCATAGTGAACTATGGACACTTTTTAAAATACAGAGTCTTTCAAATTCTCTCTGCATACCACCATATTTGAACTGAGCTTTCCTTCCTGACAGCAAGGCCACCAGGCAGAAGTACATGCACTATTCAGTCTTCCCTGCCCTATGGTAGACTCTGACTCAAAGCAGCCCTATAGGATAACGTAGAATTGCTTGAGTGCATTTCTGAGTCTGAATCCTTAAGGGAGTAGAAAACCTCATCTTTCTCTCTTGGAATGGCTGGTGATTTAGAACTACTGATGTGGTTAGCAGCCCAACTTGTAACCATAGTATGCCACCAGGGCTCCTGAAGTGAATGTATATAATCTTTAAAGTGGTTTACTTCCTGATTGCTACCTAAGGAGAGAGCCTAGGTTTAAAGCACCAAGATACTCCTGAGCTTGCAAAAAGGGCACACAGCACTCTGTTTCATTTTCAAGTCAGGGCTATAGCTTGTGTAATTGTAGCTTTCGTTGCTTTCCAAACACTCATTTACAGCTCCTCTCCACACTTTCCCTCAAAATGGAACTAGCTATACTATATGTTCTTTTTTAATTGGCATTGTTATTATTCAACAGTTTTATTTAGTTAGCATTATTAGTCAAACAGTTTTATTGGTATATAGCTCAAATATCATACAATTCAATAGTTCAGTAATGTTAAAAAGATTTGTACAGTCATCACCACAATCAATTTTAGGACACTTTTTCTTTCTTTTTTAAAAAGTCGTTTTATCGGGAGCTCTTACAGATATCGTAAGATCCTATAGTTCAATCACATCAAGCATTATTGCATAATTGCTACCATAATCAGTTTCAATACATGTTTTCCTTCTTGAACCCCTTGATATCAGCTCCCTTTTATCTGCTCCCTCCCTCATCCTACCCACCAGGAACCCTTATTATTATTTTTGCTGTATCTTACACCATCCAACATATCCATTCACATACAATTCTGTTGTTTTCTCTCCAAGAGTGGGGTTATACAGTCTTTTATGTATCTTTATTTAATATGCATCTGACGTAGCCAGTGCAATTCTCTTTGTCACTTATAACGCACACCATTTGATTGAACTCTAAATGAGTCCTTGGCTTATTGATTGTCACCACCAACACAGTAGGCTCCTATTTGTAATGCCAACGAATAGAATCCATGCCATCTTTACCTTCTAAAAATGATCAGGGACAGGGCAACAGCTGGCTGAGTAGAGTCCTATACCCTTTAGCCCATTTAGCTTCTCCGGAGTCCTTGCTATCACTGAACATGCTTTTATTCATCTTATTTTTAACCTGCATTTACATTTCCTACAAAGTAGTTCTACAAACCTCTCAAGCTTAAAATATCCAGAAACTAAAAATCCCCTTGGTGATTCAAGTTTCCACTTGAACTCCTAGTTTCTGCAAATGGTGAGACATATTTCCCACCTCTCATTAATGACCTCCACAAAATCAATCACAGTGTCCTTTTGATTCCTTCGATTAGGTTTGTGCCACACTTGGCATTTCATTCTTATGATGCTACCTCAAGTTTTTCTACAGTGTTATAAATTCATCCAAATCTTCCTTTGTGCTTTCAGATAGTTTCCTTTTATCTCCTCCCTATTTCGTTACCAGGATTTTCTTAAAAGAGATAAAATTACCCTGGCTTTACCCTGGCCTCTGGGAAGCAAAGACTGAAGTAAAATATATGTGAATACATTTTATTGGGGATACAATTACCAGAGGAAAACCAGTGAGGGAAAGCAGAGAAGAAGCAGGGGAGAATGGAGAATCAAATCTCAGGTGTGCATTAACCACAGGGCCCAGGTTTGCAACAACTGTAGCTGGATGCTCATTGTGCTTGCTGTCTCCAGAGGAGCTGAACATAGTTACCTCTCTCTTGGAGAGTTGAGGAAATAAAGTGGAGCAATTGATCTGTCACTTCCTTCTCATCTCCAGGTTTTCACCCAGAATATTAACTGCCCTGCATTTTCTTCCATGCAGCCTGGGAGGAAGTGCAAGCCAGTGTGCAGGCCAGCCAGGATCTGATCATTTCTCATGGTTAAGTGACACCGTCTGGATGGGTCATTCCTTGACTTTGAGGACCACAGAGTCAGTGTTTTGTGACTGGAGGAATTGTCATTGAGACCCCAGTGACCTGTCATTAGGGCTGTGTTGGCAGAAAAGCAAGGTGATCCTTTGAAGTCTCAAGTGTCAAGGGATAGAGAGCAGGTGGACTGCTTGGTTCTGGATCCAGTACATGTAAGTTATATAGGGAATACTTGGGGAGGTGACTAAGGGGAGTCCCACTGAAGAGATGGCATTTAGGACCATAGACAAGAATAATCTAAATATGCTGTGAACATTGGGAACAGCTCACGCAAAAGATCCCAGGTAGAATAGGCATGAACATTTTTAGGTGAGTAAGGGACATAGTGAAGGTGGCTCAAGCGCTGAGAAATTCGCAGGGACCTGGGCCTGTGGGACAGGGAGTGGTTGTTTTTGCGAGGTGACTTCGAGTTGTTTTCTACTCAGAGTGCGTTAGGCAGGGTTCTCTAGAGAAATGAAACCAGAACACTTATGATTATATATATATATATAAAACATCTTCCCATACAATATATATATATTTATACAGTGAGAAGGAATATAACAGCTAATTAGTCCACACAACAGTACAGAGGGTTCAGTTCATCTCACTGCTGAGTAACAGTGAATATACTGTAAGTCCTTCAACTCATGTAGACTGCCGGGTCCAAGGTCAAGGAAGCAGACAGCATAGTCCAACCTGGGGCACCGCAAGCAGAATCTGCCTACAGACAACAAGCATATACTATTTCATTTTACTTTCCACACAAATGACTACTTTAAGAGAGAGCCCACAGTCTTGTAGGTTGTTGACCAAAGTTTTATAAGTGAGTGCCTGGTGGTTTGTAATGAAGAACATTTTGAAAGTGGGAATGTTTTGCTGTTCATTCTCACTAAATATCTTGATTGGGAATGCAGTTTTATTATTTACTGTCTTAATCATGGTTCTACGTTAGAATGCACAAAACAGCTGGCTACTTTAAACAAAACAAAAGGAGAACCATTGGAGAAATATATAATCAAAAGAAATGAAGGAACTCATGTAGAAAATGGGCAGAAACCAAGGGGCATCAGAGTCTAAAAACTAATTTTGTTATTGCGGCACTTACTCCCGATCAAAAGTCCCAAGTACGAGGCGTGCTCTCGTGTCTGTATCTTATGCTCCCCGGGAAGGATCCTCCCCCTGTCGTAACATGAAATTAGCGGAGTACTATATCCTAACTACACTGCATTTAGTGGGGTGAATTATCACTAAATTGCCCCCAACTAAAGGAGGCTTAGATGTTCGGTAACTAAGAGAAGAAAATAAAAAGAGAAAAATCACTATGGATATGGTTGTGTCCTAAATGCCTGGTTAGTACTTTGATTTAATCGATAACTAATTCTATGTGTTAAGAAAATGAATGAATTTTGCTATAACTTCAAAGACAGCTTTTCTCCTGCCTTGATATAAGGGTAGATAGCTTTAGCCATAGAGCACAAACCTAAGTACAATTTCCTTCACCACATATAAGTGCTAAGAAGAATCATGTTCTTTGGCAAAACTTTAACATGAAATAACATCTTGGAAAAATGTGTTTTTCAATTTTCTCTCAAAATAAAAATGTTGTAAGGTGGCATAGAGGTTAAAGCATCCAGTTGCTAACCGAAAGGCTGGTAATTTGGACCCACCAGCCCCTCTGTGGGAGAAAGATATGATACTCTGCTTCTGTTAAGATGCATAGCCATGCAAACCTCACGGGGTTTTCGACCCCTCCTGTGGCTTTTGCTATGAGTCAGAATCCTCTCAATGGCAATGGGCTTGGCTTTTAGCATAGACAAGAGTTCTCGAGAATTTTCCAGTGGGAGTTCTTAACATTCTTTTGTGATTTAAAGGACAGTTTTACAGATGTTCATTCTTTCTGGCCTATGTGGTGATAATATGTCTCAGGGCTCTCCAACCTAGAATGGCACAGACAAATAATGTCAAAGATGAAAACATGCCCTATCTTGAAAAAATGACATATTTGGTATTTTGAATAAGTTAGCATTCATGTTAAGAGGAGCACACAATACCATTTCAGAGCTCCTGGCTTCATTATGGACTACCCACGCACTAACTTGATACGATCTCGGACAGTCATTCTTTCTTTTGATGGCTGTCTCTAGCTATTTAAAAAAGGTGTGTGCGTAAGAGTGTGGTGCCACTCTTAAACACTGATGGTAGACTTTTCAGATTGTGCACAAGTCCATGGTAGTTGTTGAGAAGTGAGCATCCAGTCACGTTGGCTCTTTAGTAAATGAAAATTTAGCTTAGTTTTCCTACATCTACTTTAGTGGTCTGTTGTTTTCCAATTAAAATACTTCCTAAGGAGAGATAAAAATGCTTTTACTTTGGGAAATTCTCTGATTTACACAGTTCAGAAATAGAATAAAAAGTCATTACATGGCAGGAAAATAGCACAGAAGTAAGAGTCGACATTCCTGTTCTGGTACTGCACTTCAACAGATGGTCAGACCTGAAATTTGTGTTGTCAGTTGCCATTGAATTGGTCCTTACCCATGGCACCCTTTGTATAATAGGACGAAACATTGCCTGTTCCTGCCCCATCTTCCTGCTCGTTGGTATACTGAGTCCACTGCTGCTGCTATTCCATGGTGTCTCCCAACCTAGAGAGTTCATCCACCAGCATTGTAGCAGACAATATTCTGTTATGGTCCATAATATTTTAACAGGATATTTTTTGGAAAGACACGGGTAGGTTGTGGTAGTTACATATGTGTCAGCTACACTCTCATGGCTAATGTAGAGTCAAATCTATGAATTAGGTCATAGCTTGATGCCATATATCCAATGCAGTTTTCTGAATCAGTGTCCCAAATAACCTGGGAACAGGTCTAAAAATCAAGACATAAAGAAATTTTTTTTTTTTTGCAATTTGTATATGCATTATTCCTTTGGAAATTTGTGTCAAAAGTATGTGTAATTGAGATGGTTCTTTTTTGCAACTACTATTTTATGGATTTATTTATATTTAATATCAGTCAGAATATAATGATATGCATAAAAAATTGACACTGTGACCATAACTTAATTAATTTAAATATTTAAAGCATTGCCTGGAAATTTCTCTAATCCTTTAAAAACTGAGGATACAACTCCTGGTGACTATTCTTACAATTAACATCACTTAGATTTCTTAGACTGAAGCTGATAATTATTTTTTTTCTGAAAGTCTTACAAAAGAAAAATCTAGTTGATAGATGTTAAATGGTATCATCTTGTATCTGAAGTTTAGATGATATGGAAAATATATAATTTAAAAATATTAAGAAGCACATTTCAGGTATATAATTATATCATGAATATGCATATCTAAGCTATTTTACATCTTCTACATGAGAGAAATCTGTCAGTTTGACCATCAGAGTTTTCACTCAATCAATTGTTTTCGCTTCCATCAATTACTCTTTCTTCATGTATTATATGCAGAGAAATATGCCAAAAGAATTTCTCACAGAAGAATAAATCTTTTGAGAGATCATGAATCTTTCAACCATATCTATGTACAATGATTATTAGATCAGTTGAAATGCCTGTAAGCTCACATTGATGGGCTACAATTTGTCAAAGCTACACACCTGAAACTTGTTTGAGTGAAAGAAAACTTTTCTCTAAAGCAGTCTTCAAATGAAACCAGGTTATGATCATAACATATTATTTGCCAAATATTTGGGCCTCTCCACTTCTGGACACTGTAGGATTGCACTAGAAAAGCTCTTGGTGGATTAGTGGACATTGTGGCTATTTCTAAATGCGAATGTTTGTGACCTCTAGGGTGGCAGTGAACATCTGATTTTCAGGTGAGACCATTCAGAACTTCTTTCCCTCTTTTACTGTAACTGGCAATGCCCAGGACGGTGGTTGTTCCCTCACCCTGGGCCATACAGGGCAGGCTAGCGTGTCAGTTTGGAATGGCCATCTAGGGGAAATATACCTGATACTATACAGCTGGGCCTGGGAAACTCTAATCCACAGACGACATACGCCTGCTTGTTTGGGCAAGTAGTTTAAACAAAAACACAGCCACGCCATAATATAAATATAAGCAAATTCATTTATGTTTGTCTGGGTCTGCTTTCACTATTTAACAGCTGAATATATTCAGAAACCATTTGTATGTCTCATAAATCTAAAAACATTTAAGAATCTAGCCCTTGATGGAACAAATTTGCTTACATCTGGCCTTTTCTATTACTGCGTAGCAATTTGCTAAAATTCAGGAACTTGAAACAAAGTACACTTACTAATCTCACAGTTTTTGTAAATTGAGTGTTTGAGTGTGATGTAGGGTCTCACCAAGCTGAAATCAAGTTGTTGGCCAGAGTGATGATTTTATCTCTTTCTGTTGGCAGGATTTTTGATTCACCAGCACTGTGTGACAGGCAGAATTCTAAGATGACTCCCATAATTTTCCCTCTGGGGTGCCCCTGGTCTGTGTAATTCCCTCCCCCTGAGTGTGAGTAGGACCTGTGAGAATCAGAACTCACCTGCACACTGTTTTTCCAGGCCTCCCAAGATTTCTGCCTTTGATGGTGTACAGTCTTACCCCTTACCTGTCACTTATTTTAGTGGAAAATATTTAAGTTTTTCCTTTCTTAGAGTTTTCTGCCTTACACAAGTAATGACTTCTCTAGGTTTTTACTTTATAATCCAGGTTGTTCCTAGTTTAATCAGATGACCCCTTTAAAAGAGGATCTAGTCTTAATGAGGTAAGCTGCTAATTTTTGAGAGAGCTTATGAGAGGACAGCATAGCATGAATCTGGGAGTGGCCTTTAATAGCTGGTTGTGGCCATCAACTGACACCAGGAACTAAACGAGGACCCCAGACCGACACAACAAGAAATGAATTCTGCAGCACCCACTTGAGCTTAGAAATGAGCCCCATGTTTCAGGAAGGAATGCAGCCTAACCAACATGGATCACAAGCTGTCTTGGGAAACCCTGAGCACTGAACCTGTATGTCTTGCCTGAATTTCTGACCCATTGAAATATTGAGATATAAATGTATGCTGTTGTAAGTCACTATATTGGTATATATTACGCCTGCTATAAGAAACTGCTACAAATTATATGGCTTAGAGCAATAGATATTTATTCTCTCATAGTTCTTGAGACAAGAAGTTTGAAATTAGAATCAGTGGGCCAAAGTCAAGCTGTAGACATTACTATACTTCCCTGGTAGGCTGTAGATGGGTATATATATATATATATATATACACACACACACACACACACACACACACACACACACACACACACATATATATATATATATTCCTCTTCCAATTTCCAATGGCTGTAGCATTTCTTGTTTTTTTGGCTACAATGCTTTATTCGCTGTCTTAGTACTCACACTGCCTCATCCTATTCCCAAGTGTGAAATTTCACTCTGCCTCTCTTTTATAAGGACACTCGTGAATATATTTAAGGCCTACCTTGAGAATCCAGATAATATCTCCATATCAAAATCTGTCATTTAATCATAACCCCAGGTTTCAGATTTAGAGGAGGATGTATGCCACACAAGACCTCCTTAAAGTGTTGAAAAATAAAGATGTTACTTTCAGGACTAAAGTGTGCCTGACCCAAGCCATGGTATTTTCAGTTGCCTCATATGCATGGGAAAGTTGGCCATTGCCTAGGGAATGAACTATGGTGTTGGCAAAGAACACTGAAAATACCATGGATGCCAAGAGAACAAACAAATCGGTCTTGGAAGATGTACAGCCAGAACACGTCTTAGAGGCAAGGATGGGGAGACTTTGCCTCACATACGTTGGATATGTCAGTAGAGACCATGCTGGGTAAAGTAGCCAGGCATCAAAAAGAGGAAGACCTTCAGCAATATGGAAAAATACATTCACCCCATCTCAATATATCCTCATCTCCACCCATTACAGTATAATATATATAAGCGTTGCCAAGAGGTTTTGGAGAGCAAAAGGCCAATTATGTTCTAAGCAAGTTTTCAAATAATGGTTATGACCTTCACTCCATGGGAGTCCTCACCATCCACACAAGAGCTCTAACAAAACAAACATGACTGGCAATTCTTCATCTGCAAGGATAAAGAAAGAGCTGGAAGTACCCCAAATGACTTCTTTTTTATGAATTTGGTATTTGACTTAAATATAGCTAATGAAGATGTTAACATCAACAGAAGTGACATTCATGCAATGAACACCGTCTCTCACATTTCTGTAATCTCTACTATGAGGTAAATGCAGTAGAACCCCGGTACTCAACTGCAACAGGAAATATTGAGAAAATTTTGCATTGAAGCTTGAGCAAAGCACCTGACGCGTGTGATTTTCGTAAGCAAAGGCTGTTCGTGTTTCGGTCACTTGGCATTGTTAAAAACCTTTTGTAACACTGTTCCAAGCGTTTTGCTATAATTTTCTTGTTATTTGGCTTTTGTACTGGTTTTAGATAAATAAAAAATATGGGTCCTATGAAAGAGTTGTTTTTTTTTAAAGAATCATCATGATAAGGAACTGGTTAACCATGTTATCAATATTGATAATTTAGTAAACCCTTTTAGAAAACAGTTAAGGAAATGCCAACAGCAGACCACATTAGACAGATTTTTTTTTTTTAGACAAAGCCAGCCAAGTCCTACTGAAAAAAGGGGGAAACCTCCTGAAAAGCAGCTACCAGTTGATTTGATGGAAGGGGCTTCCCCTCCCAAACAAGGACTCTCTTTCCATATCTCCTCTCCACATCTGTGTCCATAGATTCAGATCCTCATCAATCTCAAGGTATGGGTCATGTGTAGCTGTTAAAAACATTTTAAATGTTGTGTTTCTTATTTAAATTATATTATTTAACTCTCAACTTATTTACTTTGAAATTTCTTAGTAATGTTTTGTATAAATAGGCAAGGTTAGGGTAAAAAATTGGTTGTCGAGAATGGATTAATCGTTTTCAGTTAGTTCTTGTGGGAAGATTGATTTGGAACTCAACCGCAGAGCATCTCGATGCTCCTTCTAGAATGCATTAGCGTCGAGGTCCAGGGTTCTACTGTATTATTTAATTTTCTCCCGAGAGAAAACAGCTACTCTTCTGTGTTCATCAACCACAATTTTTAGTCTTTAAAGCTGAGACAAAATTCTATCACATTATATCCAGCTTCATTGCTGTTACCAAAGCCATGTTTTCCAACTATCTCTGTTTCCAACTTTTGCATTCCAATCACCAGTAACTATCAATGCGTCTTTATTGCATGTTTGATCAATTTTCAACTGAAGTTGTTGGTAGAATTCTTCAATTTCTTCATCAGTAGCTTTTGTGGTTGGTTCATAAAATCGAATAATATTTGTATTGATTGGATTTCCTTGAAAGCAGATAGATACATTGTTATCAGAGACAGCATTGTGCTTTAGGAATGATTTTGCAATGCATATATATAATTTTATTGGGGGCTCTTACAGCTCTTATAACAATCCATACATCCATTGTGTCAAGCACATTTGTACATATGTTACCATCATCCTTTTCAAAACATTTTTTTCTACTTGAGCCCTTGGTATCAGCTCCTCAATTTTTTCCCTCCCTACCCCACCCTCTCCCCCTTGATACGTTATAAATTATTATTATTTCCATATCTTACACTAACTGCTCTCTCCTTTCACCCGCATTTCTGTTGTTTGTCACCATTGGGTGGGGGCAGTTATATGTCAAGCATTGTGATTGGTTCCTCTTTTCTGCCCCCACCTTCTTCCTACCCTCATGGTATTCGCTACTTCCATTATTGTTGCTGAGGGGTTTATCTGTCATGGATTCCCCGTGTCTAGAGTTTTTCTCTGTCCAATGTACATGTTCTGGTCTAGTCAGATTTGTCAAGTACAATTGGGGTCATGGTAGTGGGGTGGAAGGAAGCATTAAAGAACTAGAGGAATGTTGTATGTTATGTCAGTGTTATACTGCACCCTGGCTGACTCGTCCCTACCTTGTGACCCTTCTGTGAGGGGATGTTCAATAGTCTACAGATGGGCTTTGGGTCTCCACTCCTCTCCCACACTTCTTTGTTCACATAGATATGATTGCTCTGGTTGTTCTGATGCGTGATACCTGATCCCATTGACACCTCATGATCACACAGACTGGTGTGCTTCTTCCATGTGTGATTTGTTGCCTCTCAGCTAGATGGCCACTTGTTCATCTTCAAGCCTTTAAGACTCCAGACACTATATCTTTTGATAACCGGGCACCATCAGCTTTCTTCAACATATTTGCTTATGCACCCACTTTGTCTTCAATGATCATGTTGAGATCACTGAAGGTGAGCATCACAGAATGCAAGATTATTAGAACAAAGTGTTCTTGCACTGAGGGAGTACTTGAGTAGAGGCCCAATGAAATGACAACTTATTTCCTTGCCTGAAGATTCAAATGCAACAGGACTTGATGGGTAGTTAAGGATGACACCATCATATGCTCATGTGTGTTCTGAAGAACTTGTGATAGCTCAACTTTAGCCCATGGCCTTGACCTTGATTACTTTTTGTACAGGCTACTTTAGTATGTCTTAAGCAGTCCTTCTCCAGTTGAACTTCTTTTTTTAAAAATTTTTTTCTTTTACAACTGGCTTTCACTAGCCCCAGTTTAGTTTCCAACAGAACTCAAACAACCCACATTCACTCACTTTATGCTACAAAGATAAACTCAGTCTTCCACATGCATATCATATATCGTCTTTCTTTGCTTCTTCACTTATGCTGACGCTCCCCCAAGAAAGGCAGGTATGCTCCATAACACAAATTGTTGTCTCGTTAAGGGCCAGCCTGCATCTCACCTCTGCTCTAGAGCTGTCCTTCATCCCTTTCTTCTCTAACCTCTGTTGTTGTTGTTGTTGTTGTTAGGTACCGTCCAGTTGGTGCTGACCCATAGTGACTTTATGCACAACAGAACGAAGCACCATCCTCACAATTGTTCCTCTGCCTGAGCCCATTGTTGCAGCCATGGTGTCAGTCCATCTCCCTGATGGCCTCCCTCTTTTTCTCTGCCCCTCTGTTTTGCCAAACATAATGTTAGTGTCCTTCTCCAGGGACTGGTGTCTCCTGACAACAGGCCCAAAGTGTGTAAGATGAAGTCTCACCATCTTTGTTTCTACGGACCACTCTGGCAGTACTTCTTCCAAGTTAGGTTGGTTTGTCCTTTTAGTAGTCCATAGTACTTTCAATATTCTTCTCCAGAATCACACTTCAAATGCATCGATTCTTCTTCAGTCTCTTTTATTCAAAATTTAACTTTTATACGCATATGAGGCAATTGAAAATGCCATGGCTTGGGTCAGGTGCACATTATTCCTTGAAATAACATCCTTGCATTTTACACTCCTTTGAAGAGGTCTTATGTGGTAGATTTAACCACTACCTCATTTTTATATATGTCTCATCAAACATTTAGCTTTCGGTCTCTTTCTCTTTTCAAGAAGCCATGCATGTTTGAACAGGAACCCTACTCACAATACTTTTTGACTTACCCTCATGTAAAAGCAAAGAGAAAGAGACCGAAAGCTAAATGTTTGATAAGAGACATATA
Source organism: Echinops telfairi (assembly GCF_000313985.2). Classification (NCBI taxonomy): domain Eukaryota; kingdom Metazoa; phylum Chordata; class Mammalia; order Afrosoricida; family Tenrecidae; genus Echinops; species Echinops telfairi. The sequence continues at coordinate 20,807,744 of NW_022103958.1, forward strand.
GAAAAATGAGGTAGTGGTTAAAATGGACTTTAGCAGCTATAATTAGGCTGGAATGTATCACCTGGCCATTATTCTGTTTTTAAAACAGGCTTCCTGCTATTTTTTCAGTTGAGGTTTTTCTTGGTTTTATTTGGTCTGGTTCTGGATCCTGGGTGTTTTTTGTGTTTTTTTGTCTTTATTTTGTATGTTTTTCTCTATAAGGAAGTCAGGTTGGATAGATCTGAAAGACAGAAAGAGGATTAAAAATTACCTGGGGGCATGGAAAGGGAGGTGGGTAAAATGGGAAGTCAACAGCAATGGGTACATAAAGGAATGAATATTCTAAAGTTGATTGTGGTGATGGATGCATAAACCTTACTATGATTGCTCTATTGAACTTTAGGATAAGTAATTATATCTCAATAAAACTATTAAAAAGAGAAGTGTATAGAACTAAGTGGAGGATATATTGAGAAAGAAGTTCCACATTTTAATACTTTTTGTTTATTAAAGGTTTCTATGATTTTGATCCAGTATGTTTTGGCTTGTTCTCACATATGTGCTTTATCTATATGCCACAAATTCATGAGGGTGTAATCTATTTTTATCATTCTCTCAGCATCTATTATATTACCTTAGAAATAATCAATATTTTTAATGAATAAACAATTCAACTGCTTTTTTCAGTATAACAAAGAGAGATATGGGAACAAAGAGGTATAATGTGTTAGGTTACACACACACACACACACATTTAATCTTGAAAACAACCTTATAAGTAGGCTCTATTATTATTCCTTTCACAAATGAGAAAACTGAGGCTTAGAGCTGATAAGTAACTTCCTTAACATAAATTACTGTACAGCTGCTAAGAGCTGGGTGATTAACCCAGTCAGTCTTCTCCAAAGCCTACATTCCTAATTCATAAAAAACTGCTTCCTATGCCTAGTGGGGCTCAATCAAGGGCAATGTAGCAGCGAGGAACTACTAATCCTGAATGCAGGCTGAACATGATGTTGGGACAAGAGGGAAGTAAAAAGGAAATAGAGGAAAGAATCAGGAGGCAGAAGACAGTTATAGAGGTCTAAATACCAGCATGTACATATGTAAATATATATATATATAATGAGAGGGGAATAGAACTATGTACTCATATCTATATGTTAAGAATTAAGGTTGCATATGGACATTGGGGCCTTAACTCAACTACTCCCTTAACACAAGAACACTTTGTTCTAACAATCCAGCATTCTGTGATGCTCACCTTCCCAACACAATTGCTGAAGACAAAATGGGTACATAAGCAAATGTGGTGAAGAAAGCTGATGGTGCCTGGCTATCAAAACATATAGCATCTGGAGTCTTAAAGGCTGGAAGATAAACAAGTGGCCATCTAGCTGAGAAGCAACAAAGCCTACATGGAAGAAGTACACCAGCCTGTGTGATCATGAGGTGTCAATGGGGTCAGGTATCAGGCATCTAAGACCCAGAATAAAACCATACCCAATTCCCATCTGTAGACAATTGGACTTCTCCTCACAGAGGGGTCACAGGGAAGAGATGATCCAGCCAGGTGCAGTATAGCACCAATGAGACGCAACTTTCCTCTAGCTCTGTGGTGCTTCCTTCACCCCATTATCATGACCTCAATTCTACCTTACAAATCTGATTAGACCAGAGCATGTACGCTGCTACAGATAAGAGCCCACAGCACAGGGAATCCAGGATAGATAAACCCCTCAGGGCCAACAAGGAGAGTAGAGATACCAGGAGGATTGAGGAGACCGGGGAGAGAAAGGGGGAATTGATCACAAGGATCAATCTAAAACCCCCTCCCAGGGGGGTGAATAACAGAAAAGTGGGTGAGGGGCAGCAGAGGACGGTCTAAAATATGGAAAAAATAATCTATAACTTATCAAGGGTTTGTGAGGGAGGGTGGATGGGGGAGGGAAGGTGAAGAAATGGGGAGCTGATATCAGGGGCTCAAGTGGGAAGATAATGCTTTGAAAATGATGATGGCGGTATATGTGCAAATGTGCTTGACACATTGGAGGAATGTAAGGATTGTGATAAGAGATGTAAGAGCCCCAATAAAAGTCTTTTTTTTTTTTTTAAAGAGAAAGAAAACTGCTTCCTAAGGATGGATTTGCACCTATCTCCATTTTCTTACTTTATGTCAGGCCTGGTCTAACATATCAGTGTACATTTAAGCATCTAGCATTTTATTGTGAATAAGAAACTCTAAAGAGCTATAAAACCATGTTCCTTGCTTTTAAGCTATCTGTACATTAGCTAGCAACAGAAAAATATATAAATATCAAGTAATCTGTAGAAAAAAACAATATACAGTGAGTGCTAAATCAGGTAGTAGAGATGAATCATAAATTGATAAACTGTTTAGAGTCAGAGATAGGGACTTTTGAGGTCAACTAGGCCATTGCGCTTGTTTTACAGATAACCAGCTTGACAGAATATAGTGAGGTGCTAATTGTGTGATACAGACAAAAATAACAACCAAAGGAGTTTAAAGAGAATGTGGGGAGGGGTACACCAAATATAGTTAGAAGAAATAATAATGGGTGTTGATAGCTGTCATCAAAGAATGATGCATGAAGGAAGCGGACTTGAATTGCAACTCAAAGATAGGCCAGCTATATATGGAGGAGGCTGTTTGTAAAAATGTGCGTACACGCTCACACACATGGCATAGTTTTAAGGGTAGGAGAATTTAAGATGTACCTCTGCTTTTCCATTCTTATATTGTTAACATGTCAAAAGTATATAAGATGAAGTCTTATTATCCTTGCTTCTAAGAGGCATTCTGGTTGTATTTCTTCCAAGACAGATCTTCTCATTCTTTTGGCAGGCATGGTGATTTCAGTGTTCGCCACCAGCACAATTCAAATGCATTGATTATTTTTCAGTCTTACTTATTCAATGTCCAGCTTTCACATGTATATGAGGCAATTGAAAATACCATGACTTGTGTCAAGTGCACTGTAGTCCTCAAAGTAACATGCTTGTGTTTCAACACTCTAAGGGGAGTCTTGTGTAGCAGTTAGCACATTTAATGCAATGTGTCATTTGATCTGACTGCTGCTTCCATGTATTGATTGTGGATCCAAGAAAGAAAAAAATCCTTGACAACTTCAATCTTTTCTTCATTTAGTATGGTGTTACCTATTGGTCTATTTGCGAGGATTTTGGTTTTCTTTACATTGAGTTATGATCTGTAGTGAAGGCTGTAATCCCTGAATTTCATGAGAAAGTATTCCAAGTCCTCCACACTTTTAGCAATAATTGTGTCATCTGAATATAAACCCCAAACCCACTACCACTGAGTGGATGCTGACTCTTAGTAGCCCTATAGGACATGGTAGAACTGCCCCTGGGAGTTTCCATGATGGTAACTCTTAACAGGAGTAGAAATCCCTGTCTTTCTTCTAATGAGTGCTTAGTGGTTTTGAACTGCTGACCTTAAGGATTGTGGCACAATATGTAACCACTAAGCAACCAGGGCTCCTCATCTGCCTATAGCAGGTTGTCATTAAGTCTTTGTTCAGTCCTGATGGCCCATTCTTTTTTCATATAATCCAGTTCTCTGATGATTTTATCAGTGCACAGATTAAATAAATATGGTGAGAGGATACAACCCTGATACAAACATTTTCTGATTTCAAATCATGCAGTCTTCCCTTATTCTGGTTGCACAACTGCCTCTTGCTATATGTACACGGTCTGCATGAGCACAATGAAGTGTTCTGGAATTTCTATCCTTCTCAAGGCTATCCATAGTTTATTATGGTCCACACAGTTGAATAGATATGAGTCAAATTTAATGCATCTGGATAAGACAAAGCTTTGTTCTTAATTGAACAAAGCTAGCGACCAAATATAAAAAACACCATCAATTATTCATATGCAAGTTCAGATTGAAGCAGAAGAAAAGTATAACAAGTTCACAAGAACCAAAACATGACCTTGAGTATATCCCACATGAATTACAGAATTTACAGAATATACTTGACACACTGACTATTGAAGGCTGAAGATTAGGTGAGTTGTGGAATGACTTCAAGTCAATCATTCATGAAGAAAGCAAAAAGCAATTAACAAAGGAAAGAAATACCAAAAGGGATGTCAGAAGAGACTCTCTAAAACTTGTTCTTGAGTGTAGAGCAGCTAAAGCAAATGGAAGAAATGATGAAGAGAATTGAAGAGAAGATTCCAAAGGGAAGTTTAATAAGCCAGAATAAAGAATTATAAAAAGAAAAATTTTAAAAAATTATCATGCGACATTCAAAAACCTGTTGCCAGAAACTCAAAAGGGGAAAACATGCTCAGCATTCTTCAACTGAAATAACTGAAGGAAAAGATCAATACTTGAGCTGCAATATTGAAGGATTCTATGGGTAAAACATTGCACAATGCAGGAAGCATAAAAACATGTTGGCAGAAATACAGAGTTGCTGTACCAAAATTAATTGGTGGATTTTTAACCATTTCAAGAGGTAGCATATGATCAATGTTTGATGGAATTGAGGAAAAATTCCTAGTTGAACTGAAGTCATTCATCAGAAACAACTCTCCAGGAATTGACAGAATACCAATTTAGATGTTTCAACAAATTGATATAACACTGGAATCACTAACTAGCCTATGCCAAGAAATTCAAAATACTGCTACCTGGCTAACCAATGAAAGAAATCCATATTTGTGCCCACTCTAAAGAAAAGTGATACAATAGCTTTTTATAACATATAAAACACTATCATTAATATCACACAGTAAAATTTGCTGAAGGTAATTCTTTTAACATTGTAGCTGTACATAGACAAGGAACTGCTAGAATTTCAAGCTGAATTCAGATTCAGATGTGGCACAGATGATATCATTGCTGATGTCAGATGAACCTTGACTGAGAGCAGACAGTATGAGAAAGTTTTTCCTTATCTTCATATGCAGAGCTACGAGGCCTGGTGGCATAGTGTGCTACGTTTTGTGTTGCTAACCACAAGTTCAGCACTTGGAAACCACCAGCCGCTCTGTGGGAAAAAGATAAGGCTTTCTAGTCCTGTAGAAAGTTACAGTCTCAGGAACCCATAGGCGCAGTTTTGTTCTGCCATGTAGGGATAATATTAGTTGGAATTGACTCAGTGGTAGGGAGTTTATGCAAAGGTATTTGACTTTGTGGATCATAATGAATTATAGATAAAATTATGAAGAAAAGGAATTTAATTATGCAATGCAGAATTTGTACATAGCACAAGACACAGTGGTTCATACAAAATATGTGGATATTGTGTAGTTAAAATCTTGAGTGGTGTTCGTCAATGTTGTATCCTTTCACCATACTTATTCAATCGGTACGCTGAGTAAATAAACCAAGCAGCTAGACTACATGAAAAATAACGTAGCATCAGGATTGGTAGAAGTCTCATGATCAGTCTGCAATATGCAGATAACACAATCTTGCTTGTTGAGAGTGAAGAGAACCTGAAGCACTTACTGATAAAAATCAAGGATTATACCCTTCATAATATATTATACTTCAACATAAAGAAAACAAAGATTCTCACAACTAGACTAATAAGCAGTATCATGCTAAATGTAGGGGGCGGGGGGAAGGATAATGTCAGAGATTTCATTTTACTTAGACCCATATAATAAATACCCATGGAGGCAACATTCAAGAAACATGATAATACTGCACAAATATGTTGCACAAGACATCTTTAAAGTCTTCAAAAGCAATGACCTTGCGGTCAGCAACCCAACCTGTAACTCACTACGCCACCAGGGCTCTTAGCTTGGCATAGTGAACAAAAGGAAAAACAGATATTTCTTGTACCGTCTGCTTTCTGGCAGGATCCAGGTGAGGAGTAAATCTTTAAAGAAAAAAAGAGAAGTTGTGAGGACTAAGGAGTGTTATTAATTACCACATAGGCATGTGAAAACTGGACAATGAACAAGAAAGACTGAACATTCATGCGTTCAAAGTATGGCGCTGTTGGGTCCTCTTGAAAACAGCATGGACTGCCGGAAGCACAAACACATTGTGGAGGCAGCGAGTCAGAGTGCTCCCAGGAGGTGAGAATGGCAGCCCTTTGTCTCGCACTCTGACGTGTTGTCAGGAGAGAACGTTCCTGGAAAGGGTCATTATGCAGGGCAATGAATGTACAAATGCGCTTTACACAATTTATGTGTGTATGGATTGTGATAAGAGTTGTATGAGCCCCTAATAAAACGATTAAAAAAAAAAAAGGGTCATTATACTTGGTAGAGAGTCCTGGAAAAAGAGGAAGCTTCTCAAGGAGCTGGACGACAACAGTGGGCTCAACCCCAGCAATGATTATGACGATGGCACAGGGCCGGGCAGGGTTTTGGTCTGCAGTACACACACACACACACACACACACACACACACGCACGCACGCACGCACGCACGCGCGCACACACACACACACACACGGTTGCTTTGAGTTGGAACCCACTTCTAAAAAATTAGCCTCTGAAAACTTTATGAATTTCAGTGAAACATTGTCTGATGCAGGGTTGAAAGATGAGGCCCTCAGATTGAAAGGCACTCCAAAGATGACCGGGAAGGGCTGCCGTGACAAAGGGAGTCATGCTGAGTGAGCTGGCTGGAGCAGAGTATTCCAGACCTTCGTTTATTGGTCAATTATACCTCAAAAGGAGGAGAAAGAGCTGTAAAAAATCATTAATAATCAGAATAGGAAATGTTTACAGTATGCCTGTAGGCAAGCAGGAAGTCATTAGAAAATGAAATGGAAAATATAAAGACGTATGTCCTAGGGTTTTGTGGGCAGAAATAGAATAGTTTGACTATTTGGAGTTAGATAATCCTATGGGGCATAACGCCGGCTCCAGACTCACGACCATCAAGTGGATTTTGACTTGTAGTGACCCTATGGGGTCAGAGTAGGATGCCCCTGTGGCTTTGCAAGGCTGTAAATCTTTATAGGAGGAGAAAACCAGATCAGTTTCCTGAAGAGCAGCTGGCGGGTTTGGATAGTTAAGCTTGTGGTTAGCAGGTCAGTGTGTAACACACCATGCCACCAAACCTATGCTGTACCAATCGACCTGTCTGAGTTCACAAAATCTTACTGTGACAGGGATGACAGTCAAGAGCTGTGGCATCCCATTCATCATCAAAAAGAACATTTGAAGATTTATCCTAGAAAACAATGCTATCTGTTACAGGGTAATATCTATCCGCTTACGAGGAATACCAGTTAATAAACTATCATTCAGATTTATGTACCAACCACTAAAGCTAATGATGCAGAAAATGAAAAAAATTCTACCAATTTCTTTAAACTGAAATTAATTATATATGTAACCAAGATGCATTGATAATTATTGGCAACTAGAATGTAAAAGTTGGAAATAGAGGAAATATTGGTGGTTGAAAAATATAGCCATGGTAATAGAAATGATGCTGGAGATCACATGATGGAACTTTGCAATACCAAAGACTTCTTCGTAGAAAACACTTTTTCAACAACATAAATGACGACTTTGCACGTGGACCGTATTCAATGGAATACACAAGAATACAATTGACTACATCTGCGGGAAGAGATTTTGGCTGCTCATTATCAGTTCAGATTGAAGCTGAAAAAAATTAAAACAAGTCCATGTGTGCCAAAATATGACCTGAGTACATTCCATCTGAAGTTTGAGAACATCTCAAGAACAGTTGTGATGCATTGAACACTAATGACTGAGTCAGGTATGTTGTGGGATGACATTAAGAACATCATGAAGAAAACATACATGAAGAAAACAAACGTCATTAAAAGGTAGGAAAGTGTCTGTGGCTATACCACCCTGAATGCACCTGATCTTGCCAAAAATGTGGAAAAGAAAGACCAAAAGAGATGTCAGAAGGCACTTTTAAACTTATTCTTGAATTTAGAGTCGTTATAGAAAAAATTTTAAATAATGAAGCAAAAGAGATGAACAGAAAATTTCAAAGGGTAGCTCAAGAAGACAAAGTAAAACATTAAAAAAAAATATTCCATGGCCTGGAATTAGAAACCCAAAAGGAAGAGTAGATGCCACATATTTCAAGCTGAAAAAACTAAAGAAAAAATTAAGCCTTGGCTTGTGATATTGAAAGAGTCTATGGGTAAAATATTGAGGAAATAGAAAGATGGTGGAAGAAGTAAACACTACCAAAAATAATTGACTGACATCCAGGCATTTCAAGATGTAGCATATGAACATGAACTATGATACTGAGGAAAGTAGTCCAAACTGAACCAAAGGCATTTGTGAAAAACAAGGCACGAGGAATTGATGCAATACCAACAGAAATGTTTCAGCAAACTGATTTCATGCTGAAATCACTCTGTGTTAGTCTGGGTAGACTAGAGAAACAAATTCATAGACACTCATATGTGTATAAGAAAGAGCTTTATAGACAAGAGCAATTGAATATTGAGAAAATGGTCAGCCCAGTCCAGATCAAGTCCATAAGCCCAATATTAGCCCATATGTCCTCTACTAGTCTATGAAGTCCTCTTCAGACTCATGAAATACATGCAATGATGCTGAATGTAGGAGGATCACAGGCCAGTGGGTTGGAAGTCGTGTGGATTCAGTGGCGTTGTAAGCATCTCAGGGCTGGCAGGGGTCTCTACGTGGCTTCTCCGGCTCCAGAGGTCTGGTTGCATCAGGGTAGGTCCATGCGGCTTCTCCAGCTCCCAGGGCCATATGTCTTGTCAGTAGAGCATCTCTCAGGGAGTGAGAAGAGAGAACGCAGTGTCTTCCGCTTCCCAGGAGGAAAATACAGGAGTTCCCAGAATTCTCAGGAGAAGACCATGCCCACAAAGAGGCCTCATTGGCTATGACCCCATTGACAAACTAGACTCCACCCCTTCACTCTTAATCCTCTCAAGTCCCAAATTGACACCAGATTATGTAACTACCGCACACTCACTAGTCCATAACAAGATATTTAGAAGACAGCTATCTGGCCAACAGGCTGGAAGAGATCCATATTTGTGCCCATTCAAAAGGAAGATGACCTTACAGAATGCGAAATTAGAAAACAATATTATTCATATCGCATGCAAGAAAAATTTTGCTGAAGATAGTTCAAAAATTGTTTCAACAGCATGTTGACAGGGAGCTGCCAGAAATTCATGCCAGCTTTAAAAGAATACGTAGACCAAGGGGTGTCATTACTGATATCAGATGGATCTTTACTGAAAGCAGATTGTGCCAGATGTTTACTTGTGTTTCATTGACTACGCAGAGGCATTGGATTATGTGGATCATAATAAATGAATAACGTTGTGAAGAGTGGGAATCGCAGAGCACTTAACTGTGCACATGTAGAACTTGTCTATGGATCAAGAGGAAGGTATTTGAACAGAACAAGGGTGATATTGCATGGTTTAAAATCAGGAACCGTGTATATCATGGTTGTATTCTTCCACCATACATGGGATGTGTTAAAGGGAGGCGATGTCAAGGACTCCAGGGAGAAAAGAGAAGGTTTGGAAACTGACTGTGGTAGTAATTGTACAATTCTGCTTGACATGATTGAACTATGGGATGATATGAAATATGTATTAACTCTCAATTAATAACAAATTATTTTTAAAAGGAAAGTTAAAAAAAAAAAAGAATATTGAAAGTACCATGGACTGCTGGGAGAACCAACAGATCTGTCTTGGAGGAAGTACAGCCAGAATGTTTCTTAGAAGTGAGGATGGTGAGAGGAAGTCTCATGTACGTTAGCCATGTTACCAGAAGAGATCAGTTTCCTGGGACAGGATTGCATGCTTGGTAAAGTCAAGGGTCTGTGAACTAAAAAGGCCTTCAGTGAGATGCATTGACACAGTGATTACAATGGGCTCAAACATGACAACAGTTGGGAGGATGGTGCAGCAATGGGTAGTGTTTCATTCTGTTGTGCATAGTGTCACTAGGAATGGTCCCTAGCAACAACGAGGCTTAGGTAAATTGATATAGCAAATGTGCTCTAAAAAATGCAACAAAAACCCCAGCTGTTTTAAAAGTCAATTCTGACTCCTGGTGTTCCATAGGTTTTTATTGGCTGATTATTCAGAAGTAAATCACCAGGACTTTTTAGTTTTTCATTTTGTTGGGGGCTCGTACAACTCTTATCACAATACATATATCACTTGTGTCAAACACATCTGTGTATATGTTATCATCATCTTTTTCAAAACATCCTTTCTACTTGAGCCTGTGGTATCAGCTCCTCATTTTTGCTCCTCCCTCCCCCACCCCCACCCCCCATGTCCCCTTGATAATTTATAAATTCTTCTTATTATTTTTTAATGTTTTACACCAACTGCTGTCTCCTTTCACCCAATTTTCTGCTATCTGTCTTCCTGGGAGGGGGGCCATATGATGACTATTGTGATTGGTTCCCCCTTACTCCCACTCCCCCTCCCCTTACCCTCCTAATATCGCTGCTCCCTTATGGGTCCTGAGGAGTTTATTTGTTCTAGATTCCCTGTATTATGAGCTCTTCTCTGTATCAGTATATATATATATTCTGGGCTAGCCAGATTTTTAAGATAGAATTGGGGTCATGATAATGGGGGTGGGGTAGGGGAGGAAGCATTAAAGAACTAGAGGAAGGTTGTGTATTTCATCAGTGCTAATACTGCACCATGACTGGCTCATCTCTTCCTAGTGACCCTTCTGTCAGGGGGTGTCCAATTGACTACTAATGGGCTTTGGGTCTCCCCTCTGCCCTCCCTCTCATTCCTATTGAGATGATTTTTGTTTGTTTGTTTTGTTTTGGGTCTTACCAGGATTTTCTTCTGAGGCATCTCTGTGTGTACTCAAACTTCTAACCTTTAGGTTGTCTGACAAGCAACTTAGTACCATGTCAATCATCATAAAATTATATCAAATAAATCAAACTAAGATGTGTAGTGTCTGGTATAAAAGCAAGAAATGAAATTATTGCACCTAATTTTATTTTAGCTTACTTAGCTAGAATTAACTTAGTAACTATTGCTCTGTGTTTAAAGAGCTCTGGTAGTGGTATTGGTTAAATATCAGGCTGCCAATTATAAGGTTGGTTGTTCAAACTCACCAGCTCCATGGTAGGAGAAAGTTGAAGGTGTCTGCTCCCATAAAGATTTATAGCCTCAGGACTCTATAGGTGCTATGAGTCTCCATTGACTCAATGGCAGTGATTTTGTTTTGGTGGTACTGTGTGTAGTTATCAGTATGGAAATCTAAATAGTTTCATTTAGAAATGAAATGGGTGTTTTAAAAAATAAATCTGACTTTAATACTTACAGTTCAAAATTCAAGCAGCTTTCTATATTGTCAATGCACATGGAGTTTCTCCCCAATAGTATATAAAATGAGCAAAAGGGCATATCTGTGCATTGGGGAAATTTAGTGAATAGTACCTGAGCCAGATGACTTAGGTGAGATTAATCATGTTGATAGTATGTACCCTTGATATGATAAGAATAACTTCAAATGAGATTAATCATGTTGATAGTATGTACCCTTGATATGATAAGAATAACTTTATATATGTGATCTTTCCAAAACCTATAACCCCAGTTTGATCATGAGAAAAACATCAGCGAAATCCTAATTAAGGAAAATTCCACAAAATACATGAGCAGTACCCTCAATACTCTCAGGTCATAAAATCAGAAATTTGAGAAAATGTCCCAGTTCATTGGAATCGAGACGCAATAATGACCTGTGATGTGGTATCTTGGATAGGACCCTGTAATAGTAAAAGGACATTAGGTAGAAACTTGTTGTTGTTAGGTGCCATCGAGTCAGTTCCAACCCATGGCAACCCTTTGCGCAGCAGAATGAATCACTGCACCATCCTTGGAATTGCTCCTATGTCTGAGGCCACAGCCACTGTGTAAATCTGTATCATTGAGGGCCTTATTTCTTTACTGCCCATCTACTTTACCAAGTATGATGTCCTTCTCCAAGGACTGGTCTCTCCTGACAATATGTCTAAAGTATGGAAGATGAAGTCATGCCACCTTTGCTTCTAAGGAGCACTCTGGCTATCCTTCCTCCAAGACAAACCGGTTTGTCCTTATAGAAGTCCATGTTTTCAATATTCTTCTCCAGTACCGTAATTCAAATGCATCAATTCTTCTACAGACGGTTTAATTAAATGTCCAACTGTCACATGCTTCTGAGGCAATTGAAAATACCGTGGCTTGGGTCAGGTGCACTTTAGTCCTCAAAGTAACATCCTTGCTCTTCAATACTCCAAAGAGGTCTTGTGTGGCAACATTACCCAATGCAATCTTCCTTTGATTTCTTGACTGCTGCTTACATGAGGATTCATTGTGGATCAAGCAAGACAAATCCTTGACAACTTTTAACATCTCTCCATTTATCACGTTACATATTGGTCCAGTTGTGAGGATTTTACTCTTCCTTACATTAATTTGTAATCTATACTGAAGACTACTATTCTTGATTTTTATCATCAAGTGCTTCAAGTCCTCTTCACTTTCAGCATACACAATTTTGTCATCTGTATATTGCAGGTTACTTATAAGCATTCTTCCAATCCTGATGGCACATTCTCCTTCATTTAGCCATCTTCTCTGATGATTTGCTCAGCACACAGAGTGAGTAAGTATGGTGAGAGGGTACAACCCTGACACACACACATTTCCTGATTTTAGAACATGAAGCATTCCCTTGTTCTGGTTGCACAACTGCCTCTTGAACCACTTATGAGTGGGTACCCCACAAAAAAACAATGCTCATTTTTTTTTTAATGAGAGAGGGATAGTGCATTTGGAGTTTGTTCTACCAGGTCAGACTGTTAATCAAGTTTTCTATTTAGAGGTTCTGAAAAATATCGCATAGCAGTGTACAAAATAAAAAAAAACCTGATTTGTGGCAGATGGGGGACTGGTTTTGCTACCACAATAATGCACGTGCTCATGCAGCCATCTCAGTGCACCAGTTTTGGCAATAAAAAAGCATGTTCTCTTGCCCCATGTACCTTACTCATCTTACCTCGCTCCGTGCAACTTCTTTTTGTTTCGCTGAATGAAGAGGGACATAAAATGACAGTGATTTGACAATGTAAAGAGGTAAAGAAAAAAAATGAGGAGATGCTGTCAGCCATCCAAACAGGCAAGTTTGAAAAATGTTTCCAAGAATGGCATCACAGATTTGACAAATGGATTAAGTGTAATGGAGAGTACTTTGAAGATGATAAGGTTGTCTTCTAAAAAATTTAAATATATAGCTTTGAAAAAAATTTTTTTCCTTTATTTTTTTTGGCGGGGTACCCCCTCATAGAAGTTCTGCATGAGCACAATGAAGTGTTCTGAACTTCCCATTCTTCTCAAGGATATCATAGTTTATTTATTTACTTATTTTTTAAATCACTGGGGGGCTCATACAACTCTTATCACAAACCATCCATCCATCCATTGTGTCAAGCACATTTGTACATTTGTTGCCACCATCAGTCTCAAAACATTTGCTTTCTACTTGAGCCCTTGGTATTAGCTCCTCATTACACCCCCCTTTCCCTCCCAAACCTTTGATAATTTATAAATTATTATTATTTTTTCATGTCTTACACTGTCCAATGTCTCACTTTACCCACGTTTCTGTTGTCCGTTCTCCAGGGAGATGGTTCCCCCTCTCTCCCCTACCTACCCCTTCCCCTCCTGGTATCGCTGCTCTCATTATTGGTCCTGAGGGGTTTATCTGTCCTGGATTCCCTGTGTTTCTAGCTCTTATCTGTACCCCTGATCATGCTCTGGTCTAGCCGGATTTGTAAGGTAGAATTGGGATCATGCTAGTGGAGGGGGGCGCGGGGGTTGAGGAGGAAGCACTAGAGAACTAGAGGAAAGTTGTATGTTTCATCAGTGCTATACTGCACCCTGACTGGCTTGTCTCCTCCTTGCAACCCTTCTGTAAGGGGATGTCCAGTTGCCTACAGATGGGCTTTGGGTCTCCCCTCTGCACTCCCCCTCTTTCTCAATGATATGATTTTTTATTCTTTGATGCCTGATACCTGATCCTATTGACACCTCGTGATCACGCAGGCTGGTGTGCTTCTTCCACGTGGGCTTTGCTACTTCTCAGCTAGATGGCCTCTTGTTTACCTTTAAACCTTTAAGACCCCAGATGCTATATCTTTTGATAGCTGGACACCATCAGCTTTCTTCACCACATTTGCTTACGTACCCGATCATGTCAGGAAGGTGAGCATAAAGGAATACCAGTTTAATAGAAAAAGGGTCCTTGCATTGAGGGAGTACTTGAGTAGAGGCCCAGTGTCTATTTGCTACCTTAATACTAAACCTATAAATATATACACATAGATCTATTTCCCCATCATCATATATAAATCTATTTACATATGTGCGTGCCTTATTTAGACTTCTACAAATGCCCTTTGCCTGCTAATTCTTTCCTCTATTTCCTTTTACTTTCCTCTTGTCCCACTATCATGCTCAGCCTTCATTTGGGTTTCAGTAATTCCTCTCAGTTATGTTGCCCTTGATCAAGCCTTACCAGGCCTCCTATACCCTCCTCGCCATTGATTTTGGATCACTTGTTGTCCCCTTGTCCATGGGTTTGTTATAATCCACTTCCTTTCTCCTGCCTCCCCCTCTCCCATGTTCCCCCGGAACCATAGGTCCTGTAGTTTTCTCCTCCAGATTGTTTATCCCGCCTGTCTTATCTACATAGACCTGCAGAGATAATAATATGCACAAAAAACAAGATAGAGCAAAACAAAGCAACAAAAGAAAGCAAAACAAGAACAACAAACCAACGACAAAAAGAAAAAAGAAGCAGAAGAAAAAAAAGCCTATAAATAGTTCAATGTATTTTGGTGACCTTTAGGAGTGTTTTCCAGTCAAATCTGATGGGGTACCAATTCCTGGCCTCAAAGTCTATTTTTGGTAATCCCTAGGGACTTCCTTGCTCTGTTCCCCTTGATGTTCTGTTGCACACCCTTAGTGCTTTGCCTCAGTGTGGTGGGGTCAGATCCATGGTTTATTATGGCCTGAACAGTCTAATGCCCTGGCATAGTAAATAAAACACAAGAAAATATCTTTCAGGTATTCTCTGCCTTGAGTCAAGATCCATCTGATATTAGCAATGATATCCCTTGTTGCATGTCCTCTTCTGAATTTGGCCTGAACTTCTGTCAGTTCCCTGTGAATGCACTGCTGCAGCAGTTGTTGGATGATCTTCAACAAAATTTTACTTGCATGCAACATCAGTAATATTGCTCTGTAGTTTGAGCATTCAATTTGTTTACCTTTCTTTGGGATAGGCACAAATATGGATCTCTTACTGTCAGTTGGCCAAGTAACTGTCTTCCAAATTTCCTGGCATAGACAAGTTAGTGCTTCCAGTGCTTCATCAGCTTGCTGTAACATTTCGGTTGGTAACCCATCAATTCCTGGAGCCTTGTTTTTGGCTAATGCATTTAGTGCATCTTGAACTTCTCCTGTCAGCACCATTGGTTTTTATTCACATGCTATAGCTTGAAATGGTAGTGTTGAGTAGTTCTTTTGGGTACAGTGGCTGTATTCTTTCTCTTGATGCCTCCTGTATCATTCAATATTTTGCAACTCAAGGCTTGAATTTTTCTTGAGTTCTTTCAGTTTCAGATGACCCATGTTCTTCCTTTTTGGTTTTCTAATTCTAGATATTTGCATATTTCATTATAATATTTGACTTTGTCTTCTTGAGCTGCCCTTTGATAGTAACTTACCAATATTGGTTCCCCAATGCTGACAGCTGAGGACTAAAGTGTGACTGATGCAACTCATGCTATTTTTAATCACCTAAAAAGTATGTGATAGTTGGACATTGAATAAGGAAGGCTAAAGAAGAATGAATGCACTTGGATTATGGTGTTGGCAAAACATATTGAATGTACCGTGGATTGCCAAAAGAACAAGACAATCTGTCATGCAATAAATGCAACTAGAGTGCTCCTTAGAGACAAGAATTTTGAGACTGTCTCAAATACACCGGACATGTTGTCAGGAGAGGTCAGCTCCTGGAGAAGGACATCGTGCTTGGAAAAGTAACAGGGCAGGGAGAAAGAAGACCTTCAGCAAGATGGGTTGACACGTTGGCTGCAGCGAGGGACTCAAACAAAGAAACATTGGTGAGGACGACACAGGTGAGGACATAGCAGTGCTTCATTCTGTCGTGCATAAGGTCATTATGAGTTGGAACAGACTCGATGGCACCTAACAACAACAACAATTGTGAAAAATGCACCATACTAATATAACATTAGTAATAGAGTAACCTGGTGTGAAGCATATGGAAACTCTATTATCTTTATAAGTTTTTTATAAATCTAAATTTAATTTAAAAAATTTTCTTATTCTTTTTTTTAACAATTTATTGGGGATAATCAAAAATTTAAAATCCATTAAAAAAGGAAAGAACACAACAACCTCAATTGTAACATAATTTCTATCACAAGATAACTAACATGTACTTAGGTGTAGACTACCTCACCAAGGTGTATTTCCATTAGTTAATTAACTTCTTTTCAAATAGGTAGTAGCAAAATAATTTATAGTTTTTATGGTAACCATTCCCAGGATTTAAGCCTTATATATATTCTAAATTTTAGGCTGAACTCTCAAAAACTACTGATAGGATTTGAAGAGGAACTAATTGGCTCTCTTCAGGAAGTTTCTTTTCCTCAGTTAACTGAGCAAATATTTCATTCACAGATATCTATAATAATCCAGAGTTTTTCTTATATTTGTATATAGATGGAAGCTACACTTCATTGAAACAAGTCTTTGGTACTTGAAGCTGCATTTACTTGAGGAAGAAAGGGTTAAAAGGGCTAAAATGAACGGATTTACTATTTTTTTGGTTATGAAACACTGGTGCTCATTAATAGAAATGCTAAAAGTACATGGAATATTAGGAGATTTCTTATTTTTATGACCATGGACATTTGATTATTTGAAAGTCTTGGGTTCGTTTAGTTTATGTTCCTGAAATTATTCATATGAGAATTTCTAAGTTTATGTCTAAAGAAACATACTATCTTCCTTTAAAACAAATTTGGTTATCAAATGCTCACAAAAAATGTAAATCCTTTTTTGCATTTTAATTTCTGATTTTGTTTTGTGCACTTTAGACTATTTGATGGGACTAGCATGTGGCCTTTGTGAATAGTCTGCAATATTTTTGTAATA
>NW_022103958.1:20829956-20833463 GCF_000313985.2 Echinops telfairi
CTCTCATTATACTTATTAAATTTGGATGCTGAGCATATAATCAGAGAAGCCATATTATGTGGAGAGAAATGTGGCCTCAGGATTGGAGGAAGACTTCTTAACAACCTGGGATATGCAGATGACACATTTTGCTTGCTGAAAATGAGGAGGACTTGAAGTACTTGCTGATGCAGATCAATATTGCAATATTCAGTGTGGATTACAACTCAATGTAGAGCACACCCAAATCTTCACAACTGGAACAATTATTAAATAATAAATAAAGAAAAAGATTGATTTTGTCAAGAATTTTTAAAAATCATTTTATTGGGGGCTCGTACAACTCTTGTCACAATCCCTACATCCATCCATTGTGTCAAGCACGTTTGTACATTTGTTGCCTTCATCATTCTCAAAACATTTGCTTTCTTGGATCCACAGTCATTGTTCATGGAAGCAGCAGTCAAGAGATCAAATGATGCCATTGGTGCATCTGCTTCACTGATCTCTTTAAAGATTTCCAAAACAAGGATGTTACTTTGAGCGCTAAGATCCACCTGATATTTTTAATTGCCTCATAAGTATGTGAAAGTTGGCCATTAAATAAGAAAGACTGCTGAAAAACTGATGTTTTTGAACTATGATGTTGGTGGAGAATTTTGAAAGGACCATGGATTGACAGAGAAACAAACTGATCTGTCTTGGAAGCAGTACAACCAGAATGCTCCTCTAAGGAGATAAAGATGGCAAGACTTCATCTCACATATTTTGACATGTTGTCAGGAGAGATCAGTCCCATGAAGAACATCTTGGTAAACCAGAGGAGCAGTTAAAAGAGAAAGCCCTGAAGGAGATGGACTGACAGGGGCAGCAACAATGGGCTCAAACATGAACAGCTGTGAGGATGGCGCAGGACCAGGCAATGCTTGCTTCTGTTGGTCATAAGTTGCTATGAGTCAGAATCAACTTGATGATTGATGAACCCTGTTGATTTCTTCTACCAATTGTTATTGATATAATGTGTGATGGAAATACTATTGGGAAGTATGAATAGAGTTTTTAAGCCTTCAGGCAGCCTGAAATGCTCACTAAATGACCACCTTGATCCACTTGTTGAGTGGAAGTGGAGAAATACAGCAATATATAGATGAATTGAGTCTGGCCACTGACACCCGTGGATTGGTTCACAAGGACTAGAGGAGAAATGAGAGCAAGCTGGATAGTCTGATGTTTAAAGAGTTATTCAGAAGCTAGGCCTGGGGCACGACCTAGCCCAAAGGGATTATGTTTGTTGAGAATTTGTGAAGGGAAGTGAGGTGACCAATGGCCACCTTGGTGAGGCTTTGCAAGGATGCCCACACTGAGTAGACCAGAACCAGAACCAGATGAAGAGAAGATAGTTCAGCCTTTGAATTGGTGCATATTGCTTGCTGACTTTGATGGCTGGCCTGGCTAGATTTGATTTTGATTATGGATGTAGACTTACACGGTTCCAATTGGAAAGAAGATTCTTCATATCAAAGTACAAGCATGTTTCCTCAGAGCACTGGGTTGATCGAAATGGGCAGTGTAAAAATTGGAAACCCAAAATGGGGGGAGATAAAGGCATGAAGTGGTTATTTTACAAACTTTGATAGGTGGGAGATGTTGATAGGATTACAAAATTAAGGTAAGGTATGCACATAGCTGCAATTGTTAGACAGAATTTTTTTATTCCCTTATTATGTTAGACAGGGTTCTCTAAAGAAACAAAACTAGAATGCTAATAATTTTATATATATTTATATAGCTAGATATACAACATAAGAAATAAACAGTTAATTAATCTATAATGCAGTACAAATGGCTCAGTGCAACTCAGTTCCATGAGACAGCTGTGAGACACTGGCAGTTCAAGTCTTGAGGGCCGCCAGGTAGTTCTCTGTAGAGCAATTCAGGCTATCTAGCCACAGGCAACAAACAGCAAGTCAGGTCACCAACAGTCAGCCAGATGATAGGGTCCGACATTCTCCAGCTCAAGAGATGTATATTCCAATAGTGTGGCGAAGCAGGACTTGAAGGAACCTCAAGTTACATTGACACAGTCCATGGGTTAGGTGTCCCACAGGTAGTGAAGCTTGAAAATTGAGGCACAGAGCAAGCAAGGCATTCACATGCTGGTCCGCTGATCAAAGAGCAAGAGACAAGAAAAGCGAGATCACCAAGCCATTTATCTCTCTGCCCTTCAATTTATCCTACATGTGTTCATTGACCATGTTGGTACAATAAACCTACCTATCACACTTATAAAATATAAGATTTAACTGGGACTGGTGTATTTTCAGTTGTATATTTGTTAGTTGCATCATGTGAGATGCAAATATGATCTACTATTTTCTTTAAGATTATGCTTGGCTATAGAGTTGTGTACAGGTGTTAAGTAGACAAGGGTGGTGGTGGCCTGTGGTAGATAGATGACTTTCTGTCAACTAGATACTCCTGGCTAGGAGTGGAATTAAACCTGTCAATCAGGAAGCAGTCTGATGCTATGTCCTTGGGGTTTTGGCCTTCCTCCTCTTTCTCTCTCTCCTTTCATCTTACCTTCCTGCTTGCTGGACCCTGAGAGCTGCCATATTTCCACTGACTTGGGATGCACATGCCTCTGCACTCCTATGCCTGTGATCCCCTTGCATTCTGCATCACTGCATGGGGCTATTTGAGTCTGCAGAGGAACTTAAGGACTAGTATTGAGTTTATGGACTTAGTTGGATTGATGCTTTCTTGATATATAATTACTTCTTGATATAAATCTCTTTCTTATACATCTATGAATGTTCCTGGATTTGTTTTTCTAGTCACCTGGCCTAACACAGCCTTTAATGATAACAACAACAGCAATATATATATAAGATCTCATCATGGAGATAACTACATCAAAACTGCCAATCTAACCATCATAGTGTATACATTTGAATATCAACAAATTACATTTGAAAGAATTTTAACTAGACCTTTTAATATTTCCTCATCTTTTCCTGCTTATTTCTCTAAATTTGTAAGTTTCCACTGTACTCTTTGAAGATTTTAATATGTTAAAAATGTGTTTGCCTTATTTTAAAAAAATAACACTGTGATGCTTCCATCACCACTGGATCCACAAGACATTGCACCCACTAGCCTGTGATCTTCCTGCATTTTGCTTCATTTTATGAGACTGTGTTAGTCTGAAGAAGGATTTATGAACTAGTATTGGACTTATGGACTGATATTGGACTGATGGACTCTGGTCTGGGCTGGGATATTTTCTTAATAGACAATTATTCTTTGATACGAAGCTCTCTCTTACATATACATGAGCATCACTGGATTTGCTTCTCTAGTCAACCTGGTCCAACACGTCTGGTCACTCTATGTAAAGCAACAGTGGAGGGGAGAATTCTAATCTTCCATCAGAATTATTTCCCCCCTGTATTAGTCTGGGTACTTTGGAGAAACAAATCCACAGCAACTCATGTATAAGAGAGTTTTATGTAAAGAAAGTGTGCATCA
>NW_022103958.1:20834066-20889928 GCF_000313985.2 Echinops telfairi
CCAGTTCTCAGAGAAGACAATCATATTTTTCAACACGAAGAGTCTTCATTCCAGTTGGAACCTTGTGAAGTCTGCATCCATAAGCAAAGTCAAATCTGGACAGGCTCAAAAATCTCCAGCTGGTCGGGTTCTGGTCAATTCAATGTGGGCTGCCTCACTCACCCCCTTTTTACAAACACTATTTTCCAACTTGGAAATGCCCACAAACACATGTGGTTACAAAGGCATCTGGCAGTTTGGGCACTTAGGTTCCAAAGATTAGGTATTGTAAGGGATGAGGCACAAGTCTCTCTCTAAAATATGAAGGGAGGAAATTGGGCTTATGGACATTTAAGAATTGTATCAAAATTTTAACAGGCTCCGATGACTTGGAGCAGTTAAGGAAAAGAAAAATACATTGGAGAAGTAATTGTATTTATGAGGAAACTCCAAAAACTCCTATTGTTATTAATTACATTTTTCCACAAGTTTTTTGAAGTTCTTTCATATGCAGTAAAAGGAAAAAGGTGTTGCTAGCAGACAAACTTGGAAATATTTTTGAAAGGTAGAAACTACTTGGAATTGGATTGGCAAGAATGGATCCTTCATCTGAGATGACGAAGAACAAACAAGGACCACCAGCCAATTGAAGAGTAAGCTACCGGGAAGAAAAAAATAAATGGGGAAAATGGATAAAACCACTTTTGGGAGGATCAGAAATAATTAGGCAAACAAAATGGAACTAATTAGTGTTTTCAGAGATGGGTTAATGAACATTATAGCCACAAAACCACAACAGCAGCAAGAAAGAATTCTCAAAAATAATTTAAACATTTTTTCATTCCATAAATCTAAATAAATCTAAGGAAAAATTCATTACATGGCATGAAAAGACAGAATACTTCATATCGAGATGAATGAGGGGGAGTACAGAGTAGAGACCCAAAGTTCATCAGTAGACAATTGGACTGCCCCTCACAGAAGGGTCACAAGGAAGAGACGAGCCAGTCAGGTGCAGTTTAGCACTGATGAAACATACAACTTCCTTCTAGTTCTTTAATACTCCCTCTGCCCCCACTATCATGTCCCCAATTCTACCTTACACATTGAGCTAGACCAGAGGATGTGCACAGGTACAGATAAGAGCTGAAAACACAGGGAATTCAGGACAGATAAGCCCCTCACAACCAAGATTGAGAGTAGCCATACCAGGAAGGTGGGGGAAGTATGGGGAGCTGATCACAATGATCTACCTATAACCCCCTCCCTGGGGGATGGACAACAGAAAAGTGGGTGAAAGGAGACATCGGTTAGTGTAAGACATGAAAAAATAATAATAATTTATAAACTAGTAAGGGTTCATGAGGGATGGAGGGTGGGGAAGGGAGCAGAAAAATGAGGAGCTGATACCAAGGGCTCAAGTAGAAAGAAAATGTTTTGAAAATGATGGTGGCAACAAATGTACAAATGTGCTTGATACAATGGATGTGTGTATGGATTGTGATAAGAATTGCATGAGCCCCCAATAAAATGATTTTTTTAAAAAAAGGAAAGACAGAAGACAGAAAAATATATAAAAATATCTAAGAGACAGGCCTTAAGAAGCAGTCATCTACTAAGAGGCAATGGAGAGGAGAGCATCAAAGGTATGAGTCACTGTGCAAAAGAAGACCTAAGTCTTTAATCTAGACATATATAATAATAATTGAACAAAGGGAATTTCAAACCCCCCAACCTGGCATTTTCTTGGAATTGTTGCATGTCAAGGATAAAGAGAAAGTCCTGAAAGGTTCTCAGCAGAAAATTAAAATACAAATAAGCAAGCTTGACTATAAAAGAATGAGAATCAGAATAGCTTTAAGGTCAAATGAACTACACTAGTTGTTAGATGCCCATGGCCAATGTATTCAAAGTGATGAAGTGACATTATGCTGAATCTAGAATTCTATACTCAGAAAGCACTCATGTGTTCTCATGCCTGATGTGCAAAACAGCACCATAGCCAGAGTGCAAGAACTTAAAACCGTTAACCACTTAAACACTCTAATGAAATAATTACTCAAGAATTCAGTGAAACAAAATAAACAATATTTTCAAGAAAAAGAAGTGTTGAGTGATGGGATTTCAAAAGCTCGTGGAAAATGGAATGAAAAGATAAAATTCTTCCATGAACGTTTGGAAACCTCTTGAATAAGAACAAATAAATAATACTATATATAGGTTATCAAAATAACTGCTTATACATGCTAACATCTGAATTTACATAATTGTATTATGGGAGGTCGTGGGTCCAAGGGGTAGAGGGGAAGAAGGAGCTTACTAAGGTATCTGGCTAATGGGAGCATACAGATGTTGATTAACTTTGGATATCATAAGGAAAATATGTTTAAGTGTATGTTTTAAAATAAGTAACTAGAAAAGTAATGTCCCAGGCATTGTGAGCAAAAAGCATGGAAATGAGAAAATACAATCACTCTAATAATAGGCAAGAAAAGGAAAAGTAGACACAACCCCATGAGTAATCAACTTAAAACATTAAATGAAATGATAGGAGTCATTCAAACCTAGCGATGTCCACAATTAAGGTGAAAGTGAAAAATTCTCTCATTGGTCCCACAATTACAGCAAAGGCCATCATTATCAAGATAGAGTATTCCTTCAAAGAGTTGGTAAAACATAATACTCCACAGGTTTTGCTAAAATGTAGAAGCATTCCCAGCCAGACCTCCTACTCTTGCCCACTACCAACAATCTACATATGAGGAAGAGAAGGAGGGAACAAGGTTCCCCATTTGCCTTCTTTTATGGAGTTCAAGGCCAGAATGATGGGTAGGAATACACCTTTCCTCTACAGAAAAAGTCTAAGTAAATCCAAGAATAATAACACAATGCACTTCTTTTCCTAGTGTGGGCTTTGGTTGGAAGAGAGCTGTAAATCACATGTGAAATACAAATTTTGAATCAGGTTGGATGAAACTTTAATGATGGTGACTAGTTGGCTATCCATTTCACTGCCATCAGGTTGATTCTGACTCCTAGCGGCCTTCTAGGAAAGAGTGGAGCTGTCCCTGTGGGGTTCTGACACTGTAAATCGTTACAGTGTAGAAAGTCTCATCTTTCTCCCACAGAGAGGCTGGTAATTTCAGACATGACGTCTTTCTCCAGGAACTGCTTCCTTCTGATCACATGTCCAAAGTGCATGAGCAGTCTCACCACCCTCACTTCTAAGCAGCATTTTGACTGTATTTCTTCCAAATAGATTTGTTTTTCTGGAAGTTTGTGGTATATTCATTGTTCTTCACCAACACCTTAATTCTAATTCATCGATTATTCTCCGGTGTTCTTTATTTATTGTCAAGCTATCATATGCATACTAGATGATTAAACATATCATGGATTGGGCCAGGTGAACTCTAGTTCTCAAAGTGACCTCTTTGCTCTTTAACATATTAAAAAGGTCTTGTGCAGCAGATTTACCCCATGTGATACATTGAGTACTTAACCCCTGCTTCTGTAAACATTGACAATTGCCAGTCTGCATTAAAACCAATTCAGTCCTGACTCCTGTAGCTGCAGGACTGAAAAACAGGAAACAGGAAGCCGAAGCAGGAAAACCACAGATTGGTGGATGCCAAGCTGAATGAATCCTAGGTCAGCTGTCTGAAGATGGCTCCTGGGATCAGGATGATAAGGAGTTTGACAAGCCACAGGCACGATCCCAAACCAGCAGAAGTGAGCTAGCTTTCCCACACTGTCAATTTATACTAAGAAGTGAGCTAGCTTTCCCACACTGTCAATTTATACTAAGAGGAGGCCACACCTGAACAAAACTGCTCTCCATGTTTCAAGGGTGTGACCAGATAAAGGAGGTCTCTTCTCCCCACCACTGCTTGGCTGCTTCACAGAAGATCCCATCATGGAGTTGACATACTGTTTTAGATCGTATCATCGGAGAATCCTGGCCCACCCAAGTTGACATAAAACTTAACTATCACAAGTATTAAAATGTGATGATTATTTCTTAACATGTCCTCCTCAGTCTAGGCTAATACACTTCTGAAGGCAGTTTTCATGTATCTCGATGCTTCCGCAAAGAACTCTGTGCACTGCATACCACGTCAAGGTGATAGCTTTGGCTTCCCAAGGGACTCAAACCACGCTCCTTTTCAATATTGAGTTTGGGGACCCAAAAAACTGAAGAGCAAGACCAGGGCTAGAGGCGGATGGTAGGTTTCTCAATGAATGTCTCAGAAGACAATGTTTCAACCCATGAAGATGGAGCAGGTGTTTTTTTGTGTGTGAGGAGGGAAAAAAATCCTGGGCATGTTTTCTTCATCAATGCAGTTGTCAATTTTCAGAAAACTTCTTCATAATAAGCTCCGTGATTGTCCTGTGTCCTTTGAGAAATCTTCCTAATTTGAACCTTTAGATAGCCCCCCAAAATAGTTCCCCCAATCTTTTGAGCTGACCTCTTTGCTTTGAATTTAATGGGCTCAAATGCTCTGATGAGGCCATGCAAACTGGGTGTGTGCCACAGTCTAGAGGGGATTGGTCAGTTTTACCCTATAAGAGAGCCTCTTTGCATATAAGAGGACCATTGAAAAAGCCACCAAGGGAGCTCGTGTGAGACCCCTGTCCGGAGTGACAGGGCAGCAGAGGAAGCAGCACGCAGACCAGGGAAGAAGACTGAGACCACGGGACCACATGGTTGAGCGGCCAAGGATCAGAGAGCGGCATGCTTTCCAGCATGGCAGAGAAGAGCCATGTTGAACAAGAGAAATGTACTCTTACTCTTTTATAAATTGTTAAAAAAAAAAAGTGGGGGGAGTTAATTATTACTTATCGTGACCCTGTAAGACAGAGCAGAACTGTCCCTATGGGTTTCTGAGACTGTAAATCTCTATGGGAACAGTAAGCCTCATCTTTCTCCCTTGGAGCAGCTGGTGGTTTTGAACGGCTGACCTCATATTTAGGAGCCCAATGTGTAGCCCACTATGCTGCCAGGCCACCTCCTTTATGTTAACTTCCCTGATAAAACCCCAAATCTTGAGTATTGATTGTGAG
Organism: Echinops telfairi; assembly: GCF_000313985.2. Classification (NCBI taxonomy): domain Eukaryota; kingdom Metazoa; phylum Chordata; class Mammalia; order Afrosoricida; family Tenrecidae; genus Echinops; species Echinops telfairi. The sequence continues at coordinate 20,839,110 of NW_022103958.1, forward strand.
TTCGGTGTGATTCTTGCAACCTATAATCGAACCCAGCAGAGAAGTAATGTGCAGAAGTAATGTGCAGTCGGGGAGGGGTGGTTGGTGTCAGAATAAGGTAGAGAAGGTTGGAGGGTGGAGGATGGAGGCATGCCTGCCCTCTGCCCTATAGCAGTGGGCCTAGGATAGTGTGAGTTAAATTCTTCTCCTTTGTGTAGCCATTTCCTTAGGTGACTCATCCCCCTGAGGACCAATTTCTTAAGCAGATCACAGCAGTCATGGTTAGTTCAATTTTGATCACAAAATAATGGACAAGATCAGTTTATCAAAACTATATTTGATAAGTATAGTTTTAAACTCGAATATAATATTTCTTTGATTGTATGAGTGCAAATTAAATTGTTTTGCAAAGACTTTTGCCCTGAATTGCATGATTAGAACATTAATAGTAACTGAGTAGAAGCCTTTCTTAATTTTTCTCCTACTTTTTCTTTGATATATCATTCTGAAAAGTTATTGATACGGGGTCACAAATATGGATTACCACAATCCTGTAGTTAAAATACCAGAAAACTTGACAAAATCAGTGACTATAAAAATGCGAGCAGCAATGAAGAGAACAGCATGTGCTTATAGCACATGCGGATGAAGCCACATGATTCCAAGTATCATTATAATTTGGTAATAATAACAGCTCTGACTGGAGGGCTTTAGAAGATTGAAAAGAAAATTAGCATAGAGTTTTAGCTTTATAGATTATTAATGCATGCAAACTGGGCTTAAATGTTTTTGTTGTTATAAATATAGATATATACCTGTAAAATTTTATAAAAACAATAAATCTCTGCCCAAAGAATACACACAAATTTCATAGATGGTCATTTTGATGTCACTCTCTCTCACAGTATCACCTCGTGAAGTTTGCATGCCCACCATCCTCCTAGAGATGACGCTGAGTACACTGTTGCTCATCGCTAGAGGTTGTAGAGAGGAGGGAGTTAGGCTAACCTGCACTGATGATGGGCTCAATGGATCCCTGGGGTTTGGCTGCATGACCAGTAGAGTTGAATATATTCCAGATGAGCAGAATAACAGGAGCAAATATGAGAGGGCTTCCAAAGGTTTGTGGAAAATTACAATTTGCCGCAAACTCTTTGAAGCCCTCTCATACCGTGGCAGAAATGACCATGTTGAAGAAACAAGTCTGAAGAATTCTTTTTTTTTCAAAAATCATTTTATTGGGAGCTCTTACAGCTCATATAACAATCCATCATCCCTTGTGTCAAGCACATTTCTATATATGTTGCTATCATCCTTTTAAAAACATTTTTTTTCTACTTCAGCCCTTGGTATGAGCTCCTCATTTTTCCCCTCCCTTCCTCATGAACCCTTGATAACTAGAAATTATTATTATTTTAATATCTTACACTGACTGCTGTCTCCCTTTACCCATGTTTCTATTGTTCATCCCCCTGAGGGTGTGGTTATATATTGATAGCTGTAATCCGTTCACCCTTTCTCCCCCCACCTTCCCACTACCCTCATGGTATTGCTACTCCCATTATTGTTCCTGAAGGTTCCATGTCTCCAGAGTTCTTATCTGTACCAGTGTACATGTTCTGGTCTACCCAGATTTGTAAGGTAGAATTAGGGTCATGATAATGGGGGTGGGGTGGAAGGAAGCATTAAAGAACTAGAGTAATGTTGTATGTTTTGTTGGAGCTAAACTGCACCCTGGCTGGCTCGTCCCTTCCTTGTGACCTTTCTGTGAGGGATGTCCAATTGTCTATAGATGGGCTTTGGGTCTCCACTCTGTACTCCCCCCTCATTCACATCGATATGACTCTTTGTTCTGGGTCTTCTGATGCCTGATACCTAATCCCATTGACACCTCATGATCACACAGACTGGTGTGCTTCTTCCATGTGGGTTTTGTTGCTTCTGAGCTAGATGGCTGCTTGTTTATCTTCAAGAATTTAAGACCCCAGATGCTACATCTTTTGATAGCCAGGCACCATCAGCTTTTTTCATCACGTTTGTTTATACACTAATATTGTCTTCAGTGATCATGTTGGGAAGGTGAGCATCACAGATTGCAAAGTTATTACAACAAAGTCTTCTTGCATTGAGGGAGGACTTGAGTAGAGGCCCAGTGTCCATCTGCTACCTTAATATTTAACACATATGTATATAGATATGTGTCCCTATCATTATATAAAAATGTATTTATATATGTATCTGCCTGTATTTATACCTCTATAAATATCCTTTATCTCCTACTTCTTTCTTCTATTTCCTTTTACTTTCCTTTAGTCCCACTATCATGTTTGACCTTCATTCAGCTTTCAGTAATTCCTCTGGGCTACGGTGCACTTGATCAAGTCCCACCAGGCCCTCTATGCCCTCCTTCCATTGATTTTAAATCACTTGTTTTCCCTTCTCCCTAGGTTTGTTGGCTTCCTCCTTCCTTCTCCCCCACCACCTTCCACGTCCCCCCTGGAACTTTTGGTCCTGTTGTTTTCTCCTCAGGATTGTTTATCCTGCCTATCTTCTATAGATAGGCATAAAGAAAACAAACAAAAAAGAACAGCCTATAAATAGTTCCAGGTCTGTCTGATGATCTTTATGAGTGCTTTTCAATCAAGTCTAATAAGGTGCCAAACCCTGACCCCAGAGTCTATTTTAGGGATTCCTTGGGGACTTCATTGCTTTGCTCCCCTTGCTGCTCTGTTACACTCCCTTCATGTTTTGCTATGGTGTGGTGGGGTCAGACTGGGCACAGTTCCCACACTGTATCTCCAGTGTTGTCTCCAATAGTGCTATGGGTCTGTGTGGGGATGGCCCTATGGTCCTCTCTGTGCATGGACTATTCCTAGTAGGAATATCCTCCTTGGGGCTTGATGGGCCAGGATGCGTTCCACTCTCTCTTTCTCTCTCCTTCCCTCTTAGTTTGCTCCTGTGTGTTGTGAGCAGCCCCCCCCCTTCTCCCTGAGCCATAGTGCTGTCTCAGTAGTGCATTCCAGAAGAATTATTTATTCACCGATTGCCATGGAGGCAATTCCCCTGCCATAGCTAATACAGTTTTTCGGTTTCTGTTCTTTTTATTGTCTCCATGGCTACTAACCTACTTTCACCTACGAGGTAAAATGCCTAGTGGTGTTTGCTCATGTGAAAGTATGCTGTATTATTTAATGTGATAATATTTTTAAGTTGGGAGAGGAAATGGGACCCATTAAATTCAGCTCTAGGTTCTCAATCCCTCATTGCCCATAACTCCAGCTTTATCTAATTATGAACGATGCTTTTGTTTGAGAAAAGGTTTCAGAAGTAAAAACAAAATGAAAATATCAAAGACAACTTATTTAAAAATCCACATATATTTTCTATTTGTTTAACATAATTGTAAATCTTGAAACCTGGTTATGTGGTTCTTTATAATCTCTAATTTGATTCTGAATAAATGTTAGATATTTGATAAATATTAAGGTGAAATAAATAGGAGCATGATAATATTGATATTTGATGAATTGCAAGTAGAGTTAAAATTTAAAAACTAAATTGATTTTTAAAGTTAGAGTTGAAATTTCTCAAACTTATCACAAGTGTGATATGAAATTATTCCTTTGAGAAATTATATTATCCTAACTAAAATATAGTATCTTCATTATGAGTTCATTTTCATGCTCAGTAAAAACTAATAAAAGAAATGCATGAGTTCTTGTGGGCATGTTTGCACCCCCTTACGCCCCCACACCCTCATGCACCTTAAAAACTCGTTCGAGAATCCCAAAAATCAACCTTCCTATTTATGGCAGAAGTAGATAGCATTTAATTGACATATTTACTTGTCCACAAGTTTGATTCTGTTCATTTGAACGTTTCAAAACATTGCCTGAATTTGGGTCTCATCTTTGTTGACAGGTAGCGAGCCAAGGATATTAGCCTGATTGTAGTAAAATAATACAGACTTATTTATCAGATAGTTCCCTTCCCAAACAATGTTGTGTGACCACTCTTTATCAGTATCGTTAATGCATTTCCAGATATAAATTATTTATGCCAAAAAAAATTCGTTGTGTCCCACACACCCCCGGACTTCTAAGATACCAATGAGTGGCTTTTTCTGCTCTTCTAGCTGGCCCCTCCCGTTCCCATACATAAATGGCAGTCAGCAATAGCTAGAAACAAAGGGCTCTCTCCCAGCCCTGAATACAGGGACATTCATTCCGAGAGAGGCAGGGGCAGCTCTTTGAAAGCCGACTTCTTCAGCTCAACAATAACACACAATGAGTTATTGACTTGTTTATATACGGAGCTCTTTTCAGTAACTAACTTTGACTCCCACAGTCTGGACAAATGATTGATTTCGTGGTTAGAAAAAGAGAAAGCTCTTGCACTAAACTCTGTAGTGCAAACTACTTCTTCCCCATTTGTTCCCTAACTGAATAGGACCTTATTAAAATGCACTTTCCAAAAAAATACCTGCAGCTGGCCTTTATAACCGTGTTTTGTATATATAAATAAGTAATTTGTCCCAGTCTTTTGTATATTAACAGACCAGTTGGGAAATTGTCAATATATACGATCATCCTGTTCTTTATGTTAAACTGTTATGTATATTGATCTGCATGTAGAATATGCATCAAATAATTCATCAATAAATCAATATTATTTACTGGTGTAAAATTTAGATTTTGAGGGGTGGGTAGATGTTCAGTTTTCTTACTGGGTTTTGCTGATTTCCTAAGGTCATCAGAAACAACACATATCATCTACTTCCCACTTGAATCATTCCATGTTCTGAATACAGGAGAAATGATAACTCTGTAACTATAGTCCAGAACAGTGAGAGCTGGCTTGGGCTAATGGGCTTTTTCCCCTTTGGCTAGTACCTATCTGGAATGTCAATATGAATTACTCAAACAGTGAGAGAGCAGGTTGTGTGGGTTACTGTTCCATTTCTAATGATATTAGTGATTGAGCCCTAGAGTGACCATTTTAGAGTTATTTTTTCCAGTAAAGATTTCATTTTTTGTGCTTGACACACCGGATGAATGTATGGATTGTGATAAGAGCTGTAACAGCCCCCAATAAAAGTACAGGAAAAATTCATTTTTACCTTGTACCAGTAAAACTCTGATAAGATTAGAAATGATAACTTATGACACATTTCATATATACTATCAGATAAACTTTTTATAACTTTCATCTGCACTTTTTTGGGGAGGAGTTAAAAACACACAGAAGAAAAGCCATCAACCATTAAGAACATACCTTAAAGGAGATGAGTGCTGTCTAGACTGTATCTTCCCAGCTGGTGTCTTGAGGTTGCTTCCTTGCTAGGATGTCCCTGGTAGAGCTTACTGGGTTAGAAGAATTTCTCAGACTGAAGAACATTTCCTATGACAGTCACAAGGGACTTTTATGTGGAACTATGGATTTCTACAGTATGATTCTTTAGGACTGTAGAGAAGGTGAAATGAGGGGATGAATTTTGTTTGAGGAAAACTTATTTCCTTTATCCTCTCTTACTCTACCTTCGTCATCTTCTTGAAGCACTTCTATTCAATTCCCTTGGACAGGGCCATTATATTTCTCGTTTCCTCCATGTCTACCACCATTGACCAGTCTCTTTATTGCTATGTTCTGGTTACTGCTTTTAAAACATACTTCTTCACCCTAAATTTCCCATTAATATTAAGTAGAGCTAACTTTAGCCTGATACAGGATATCTTCGAGTTTTGTTACATTAAAAAAAAAAAAAAGCACCAAGTCTGACCCAAAGGATGAATTCATCCTTGCTGTTTGGCTGGTTAGATTTGGGTACCCAATGACTCTTTGGGAATGCTTCCTCGCCTTTAAACATGGCATGATACACTTAGAAGAGGTGGCTCACAGTCCCCTCTCCCCACTTGGTAGGAATTGGCTTTTTGCAATTATGTAATTATGTACAAATTTTAGCCAACTTTCTGTTGTTTTAAATTTTCATTTGAAGTTTCTACCTTGAGACATGAAAAATTAGCCTCAGAAATGTCAAGTGAATTGGCAAAATGCTTTGTGAATTTCCGGTAAGAATAATATATCAAAAGCATCTAGTTTGGTCTTAAAGCAGAAGCAGGAGGCCTTCATCAAGAGTGACAGGAAAGAAGAGTCTTGCTATTGTTACCATGCCACTCGCTGGAGGGAGAGATGCTATTAGCATTGCATATTATTAATACCTCAGGGTGAAATGCACTTTCTTGATTTGACTTTATACTTTCAAAAATGTGTTCTGATTGTATTAAAATGTATCTCATTCAGAATGGTTTGCCTGTTTTCAGGAAAGGCCCGTTCCGTGTGGTTTGTGGACCATTTATTTCCCCATCTCTCTTACTCACTCCCACTTAGTATTGTGCTTCGGTTGGTAATGTTGGTGTACATTTTCCTCTGAGGTTATGTAACTAACTGCTTTAGGAGTTGAGCCTTAGGATGTGGGTGGTTTTTCCAGCTGTGGTGCTTTCCAAGCTAAAAAATGTTCTCACTGTCAAAAGAGTTTCTTGGAAGCATTTCTAAATGTCATGGTCCTGGGAAACCTCATTACAATCTGACTTACCTGCCGTGGTACCAAAGAGTTCTGCTGCTCTGGCTTTGTTTATCTTACCAAAGCCTTGGTAATGCAGTGGTTTAGTGCTCAACTGCTGATGGAAAAGTGGGCTGTTTGACACCACTCGCTGCCCCACAGGGTGTTGGAGTCGGGGGTGTATGTAGCAGTCGGCTTCCATACAGAAGTTCTATGAGGCAATCCTACTCAAAAGTTTTCCCTGAATTCAGGTTTTGCTTTATGAAATGGCTTTTCTTTCTTTCTTTTAAAAAAAATCATTTTATTGGGGGCTCGTACAACTCTTATCACAATCCATGAATAGATGTGCTTGTGGATACCCATCTCCTCTCCAGAACCTGTGATAGACACCAAATACCGTGCCACATTCACACATATATTTTCATGTGGATGTTGAATTGATATTAGATTTCTAAAGCGTTATCACTCTTTTGTATCACGTCATCACAGGAGCAAATATTGAAGGGGTAGAGTTATCCTAAGAATACTGGTGATTTTCTTTATTATTTTTGTGTGTGTGAAAAATCTTTATCATTGATTCTCAGTCTAGGGAAGGAATTGACAGGCCATCATGGCCTGTTGGCTAATTTTTGGCAATGACACATTGATCTTTTTTCTTTTAAATAAAGTTTTATTGAAAAACAGCAAGACTCATTTTGTTTATATATTTTCTATTTTACACTACAGTGAAATAGACAATATAAACCAGAAAGAGTTGAGCTACTGCAAATGACTCCCCTGCAAAATGTGACTGGCCCTTTTCAGGAAACATCACCAGGCTTTTGTCTTGGTTAGAGTTGCCAATAGATTCCTGGACCTTTCTTCTCTACCAAACAGAATCTCTGATTTACTGAGCTGTCTATCAGAGGATGAAGTGTTCCTGATCAGTGGATGAAGTGTTCATGGTACTGTTCTTCTAGCATGTAATATCCAGCTAGTTGGAGTGGGCCATATTATTGAGCTACATGTTTTATTGCAAATGTAGCAGTGTGTGCTCTGACAGGGTATGAATTAAGGATTCAGATTAACCAAACATGATTTGTGAGGCAAACAATTGAGAAATCCTGTTTAAAACAACATTAATAAAACAAATGAAACAAAACATGGTCATCATTTTTTCTTCTCATTCTCAGTGAGAAGATACCACACGGCAAGTCCATTCTTTGAAAGTAATTAGATATTTCAATTCAGAAGTCTATCAAGTTCTTTCTATTTAATGGCAATTGACTCAGATTGATTAATGCCAATGGATTCAAAAATAAAATCTATTGTGATTTTTAGGTGTTCCTTTTTGTTGAAAGTAACACTTGTTTCTATAGGGATTATTTATAAAGGAATATACTCAGCAGAAACCAAATTCACTACCATTAAATCAATTTGGACTCATTTATGGCAGCAGAGAGTCTCATTTTTCTCCCTCAGAGCAACTGGTGGGTTCGAACTGCTGACCTTGTGGTTAGCAATGGGTAACCCACTGTGCTAAAAGGGTTCCATAAGAAAGATACAGTGAGTCACATTTACCTGCTTATAGCACACGGCTGAGCAGCAGTAGAAGACAAAGTTAATCTGGGTTTGTAAATAGAATGGATTGGTAGTAGCTGTTGAGCTAGCTAGGTACATGTTCTTTGTCAAGAGATTTAAAACCTTCTTAGCAACATTCTAGAATATTTGAATTGACATTTGCTTTTGGTTTATGCCCCACTCTGATCTAACTGGAGCCAATTTATTCTCTACTGGCAATGAAAAATCTAATTGGAAATATCAACTTAGTTCAAATAAACAAACAAAAACCCTGCTATGCTCATCCTAATAAAATGCTTTTTAAAAGTACTCACCATTGTCAAATTCCTGCAATTAAGGAATCCCCCAAACCTATTTTAGTAAATCTAAAACCAATAAAAGGAAAAGTGAAAATGAAAATGTATAACTTTTAAAATAAAGAATGGCCCTTTAAACTGATCTCGTCTAAATGAAGTTTGTGTTCAGACAAGTATAGAGAAAATAGATTTTTAAAATCATCTTACTTGATTATGCTGAATTAGTTGTATGAAATTTTGCTATTAGGAGTCAATAGGAGCTTGCTTTTATGCTGTTATAATATTACTTATGTATATATATATATATATATATGTATTTTTTTCCTAGTTGACCCTTGCTGTGGATGAACAGAAGGAGAAAATTACTGAAAAAAGCATTCTTTCAATGTCAGCAAATGAACACCATCAGGCACAAGAAGAAGTAAGGAATTTATTTTTATATTGTATTATAAAACTATAATGAACACTAATTTGAAAATTAAGATAAATGTTACTTTGAGTCTGGTAGCATATAAACTAGTTAGCTAACACAACGTATATTTAAAAAATGCTTGAAACTAAAAATAATGATTTTGACAAAGGCAGTCTGAAAAATAACTTGATATTTGAAAGAGTCAATGATAGTATAATTTTATGAAAATTTCTCATGAATATTTTCTCATCAATTTCTAAATTACCAAATTATTAATGGAACTTAAAACTCAAAACTACAAAACATGAACATATAGAGAAATAATATACTTTTTGAACTTAAAATAAATATGAAACAATTTTCATTTTCTGACTGTAGAAGAATAAAATTAAACAAACAAAAATAGAAGAAGAAAATTATTATTGTGAAGTTTTAAAATGATAACAAAGTTACCTCTTGCCAAGAAAAGACTGTAGTTTACAACTGTCAACTCTAAGTCAGCGAATCATAAGATTCTGGAGGCAATATTGTAATGAAGAACTATTAAAGCAAACCCTCTTCCCTCCAAAGCTCATGCTGTGAGGTTGACAGCATATTTCATAAATGAAATAATAATACAAAATTGGTGTTAGACAAAAGGTGAAAATGACGTTCTTGTAGTTTCCTGGAATGCAAAAGCATTTAAAATCTTTCTGGGAAAAGAATATGAATTTTCTGATTTTTATGTATCAATGTTAATAAATAAAATATTTAAGCAACCTACATAATAATATTGTATGAATATATATATATCTTCATTAAATTCTCTTTTGACATTTAGGTAAAGAAAATTATCTAGGCTCTAGGATTTTAGTATTTTCTTTTCATTACTGACCATGTATTCTATGATAGATGTACAGCCACGGTGCACATTGAATGTATAATGCAAATCTTCCACTAGAGTCCATGTTAATATTTGGGACTTACATAGGTTCAATATTTAAGACTATATTGCAGTCTAAATAATTTATAAATTTTCTAAAATTTAACAATTTTAAATTTCTAGATGTAACAATCTCTTCTAAAATGTAACAAGTAATTTCTTAAATGTAACAAACAAGGATTCCATAGATTTCTAAAGTTGAACAAATAAGGATTATATCAATTTAAATCGTGGTAGTGATTTTTTTCACAGAATACTAAAAAGTAAAAAGATGAAATATTAATTATGCATTAAAAATATCTTATCATTTGACAAAAGTTTCATGAAAGAGACTTTTATTATGTGTTCAAATATGGTTAGGAAGGTAATATGTATCTTTTTTAAAAAATCATTTTATTAGGGGCTCATACAACTCTTATCACATTCCATACATACATCAATTGTGTAAAGTGAATTTGTACATTCATTGCCCTCATCATTCTCAAACATTTTCTCTCCATTTAAGCCCCTGGCATCAGGTCCTCATTTTTCCCCTCCCTCCCCACTCCCCCTTCCCTCATGAACCCTTGATAGTTTATAAATTGTTATTTTGTCATATCTTGCCCTGTCCGATGTCTGGTAATATATATCTTAATATGGTAATCTTTAGGACATTTGTTGGAATAATAAAGTTACAATATTACTCTGGAGATTAATTGGAAAATAATCTAAATTAATGAATGAATTATGTTGTTTCTTCACTGTAGATATTGTTATTATTTTGGCTGGGACTATCTTATACGAATCTTAATTTCACTGAAACATTTTAATTGGTCAAGGAACATGATAATTATGCTAAATATGTAATTTTTAATGCTACCAGGCTGACAACACTGGAAAATCAAAGTATCTCTTTTAGGAAATCCAACAGTGTTTATATTTATTTAGTATTTTTTAACTTATCATTATTTTCATGTTTGTTTAGTGCTATATTCATCAATGTTCTTATTAACTAATAGATACACATAGATATCTAAAACATGTTATTAAAAGGTAATAGGAATCCTTTTCTTTTCTGTTATAAAAACGTAACAAATGATCTATGTGTATGTTCACATATACACACATCATGAAGTGGCTTCAAAATGTTTTTGGAAACATAGAATCAAAGATAATGGAGTTGTTCTGCAAACATTTTGAAGCCCTTCTATGTGTATGTGCGCATTGCATATGGTTCAGATGATATATTTGTGTTTATGTGTGCTAAACCCTAAATATATTCCATAGACTGTAAAGATCACTGTATGTTAATACTCTGAGAATTCTTATAATAGTTTGAATGTGTAAACGCTGATATATTTGGTATAAAAGTTATTTACAATAATTTATAGCTTTAATACATATAATGAAATGTGAACTCTATTGGTGAAAAGAAATAAAATTGCTTTGGGGGAAAACCATTTCAACATTTGTTTTGCCTATGGGTTTCTTATTTATTAAAATATATAATATACTGCTTGACATGTCTCAAAATTCAAAGTAAACATCATAAAATCTGAGCTTTAGATTCTCATCCACCGCCTATAATTTTATCTTAAAGATCATGTTGTATTTTATGTAATTTCTCCACATGAGAACTGTGAATAATAATAACATGTGCATCAGACCACTTTGAGGTGATTATATATGTTAAAATACATTAAGCTTTTTAGAAATGGTCTAGTGGAAACCTAACATGTAATTTATTATTAGCCCCTCCCAGTTGCTGTGGAGCCAGTTCTGACTCCTGGCGATCATGCATGCCAGTCAGAGTAGACCTGGGCTTCGCAGACTTTCAATGGCCTGTCTTCCAGGAAGAAGATAACCAGGCTTACTCAGGTGTTTCTCTTTGATTAGAACCTCCAGCTTTCCCATTAGCAGACAAGCACTTTTGTGCACAGGGGCTATTGATATGTTAGAAGTAAGTTAGTTCAGGTTCTCTGAGAGACAATGGAGAGAAAAATGGGGAAAGCTGAGAGGTGTCAGACTGAGATGCAAGTGTAACCTGAGTGAAGGAACATGAAGAAGGGAAGGTTGAATGGAACATCCTCTATTGCAATGCAGTCTAAGGAAGGTACAGCAACACTGTTGGGGCAGGGGTGGGTAGTCCTTGAGCCAAAATTGAATGTCAGAGGACTCCTGTGGCTCTCTTGAATGGATGATGATGCTCATGTAATTAAAGATCTGTGAGGCACGTCTGATTAGCCACCTCAAAAGGTCTAACTGACATTATCCTTACTGTCGTCAACATAACCCTGTTGCTGGATGGATTATAACAATATTTTAAAGTGTCCCCACTTTCAATTACTCCTTCCTCTAAGAATGGATGAAGATATTAGGTGTTGAATGAATCTAAAGGTAGTCCATAAGAGACCTTCAGGAGTTCTGCTGGTACAATGGGTTGTGGGTTGGGTTGCTAAGCACAGGTCTATGGTTCAAACATGCCTATTGCTCCTTAAGAGAGAGATGAGGCTTTCTGCTCCTGTAAAGATGTACAGCCTCAAAAACCCATCGAGGCAGTTCCACTCTAGCCTTATAGGGTTGCTATGAGTCAGAATAAACACAATGGCAGGAACCTTCTGCCTGCAAATAAGATAAGTCCCATTCCCAAAATTTTATGCTCCTCAGAAGTGTTGTAAGAAATGATGAAATACAAGTTGGGAGTAGTCAAAGTGTAGGGATAAAAGAGGCCATACATTTCACCAATTTACACTGCAGATATCCCTCCAAACCAGGAGATAGTTAACTTTTCTCACAGGCTCCCATATTTTCCAGTCTTGGTTTTCCAAATCAGGCTCATGTCCTCTCTCTTTTGAAAGAAGAAGGAGAAGGAGGAGGAGGAGGAGGAGAAGGAGAAGGAGGAGGAGGAGGAGGAGGAGGAGGAGAAGAAGAAGAAGTTGTTGAGATTATACACAGAAAATCACACAATGCAAATGTTTCTGTAAGAACTATTTAGTGACCTTGATTACGTTCAGGTTGTATAACCATTCTCGCCTTCTGTTGCAGTTGTTCCTCCTTCATGAATATATGTTTACTGCTGTCAGCCTTGCTGTGTAGTATTTCACATTGTGTTATCAGTTTGATTCTATGTAGATTGTTCTAAAAAAGCCTACTGTTCTTGAAGAATTTTTTTAACAAGTTAAACTAGACTATTGTTCAGCTTAAGAAAATTTCAGAAGACATGTTTGGTTCAAGTTTAAAGATGATCTTGAGACAATGGTTTTCAGAGTTATGTTCTTTCTCTTCTTACTCTGAAAAACACTGTACTTTTGGACCTGAAACAAAGAAGAGATTTTCAGAAGTGGAAAATACCATTTTTATATCTCTGACCCCTTTCTTTTTCTGTTAATGGTATTGTGAATTGCAAAGTTAGGGGCCTAAGTTTAAGTCCTTACTTTGAGACCATCTGGTATGTTACCTGCCAAAATGGCCTTCCTAGCAGAGAGACTGATGCTCTCTCTTCTTTCAGGCACCCATTTGTATGGAAAGCATCCTAGAGCCCTCCTTGGTGATATGAGTGGATTCTGATCCATGCAGCATTCTGTTCAACAGCTGAATTCATCCCTAAAGAAGTCAGCAGTGTCTCAAGGGTCATGACTAAAAGCTAAAGTCCAGTATCCAGAATGTAGAGCTCAGAATGTACAACTGCAACATGCATGCATTTTAGAATGTGCATATACAAATGATCACATTATTTTGTGCTGGCTGCAAATCATCTTGTGTCTAGAATTGAATTCAAGGCTTGTATGTATGTGCCACATAAACATGGCCACAGAATACTGTGTCTGTTTATAGACTGGCATACATTTGCATTCTTTCAGAAGTATGGTTTGTTTCCTTACCAGAATGCTCCTTTTTATTTTTGTCTCGGCTACCTTCTGCTCATTTGTCACTCTCTCAAATTCTGTACAAGTGTCACTTCCGTGCTGCACTTCCACGGAGAATGAAGAGCAAAATGTGTAGGCTTTCTGCTGCACAATAAGATGGTGCATTTTTTTCAACATATGCATACGTAAGCCTCCTTTTGTGAATGGGACTGATAGGGTCAGATAATGTTTAAAGGGAAAGGCTTTATGTCTCTCAGGCCTCGATGTTTCCACATGGATGCTTCCACACACACATAGATTGAATTATGAACAGACCCATTAATGCTGGGATCACAAAAGGTCAAGTTTTGTCTTCTTTTGCCCCTATTCACATTGCTTTTGTAGAAGAGGGAAAAAAGGATTTGCAAGGGGAGAAAAGATTCATGATGAAGAATTTTTTAAAGAATTTTTTTCTTTTTAACAATATCTATGATTTAAAAAATCATATTATGCAAAACAATTCAAGTGTATTATATTACCTACCAGATTTTAGTATATATGGGCTATTTCATGTATAGGGTTATCTTTAGAGTTGATATGCTATTGTATTAAGTGAAAACAAAAATGTAGCACTTAAGGGAAAAGACCTTATGAATATGTAAAGGAACATAGAGTTTAAGTAAAATTGAATGGAAAAAATATTGAAATGTCAGTGGCAGAATTCTGGATTTGTTCCTTCCATGTTTAAGATGTAAGTTAATTTTTTCTAGGACACCTTATATTATAGTTTTAAGTTATTTTAAAGAGCTAGATTACTGTTGGTATAATTATGCATCATAGGTATAAGCATTTGATCATGGATCCAATGACAAAAGCAAAAATGTAAGAGAAAACATTAAAAGCAACAAAGAATTCATCTCAGATAATACTTTTAAGACTTTAACCAATAGCTCTTTAGAATGCAAATGGCATCATCAATTGTATGGTTGACTGACTTCTGATGTCACATGAAATCTCCTATCAGTGAAAGACTATGGCTTGTGACAGTAAATCCAGTCATGTATAAAAATGCCCTCAAATCCGAGTCTGAAATTCCTCCTTCACATATTTGTTGACTTTATTTGGTTTACTATCCAAAAAGGTGCAGGACATAAAGTGAAAAAGATCAGTGTCACTGAGTGGCAAATTACCGATTAGCACCGTATTTAGATGTTTTAGCACAGTACTTAAATTTTTAAAGACTCCATAAATTCCTTCTGAATTGCATGATATTGGGGATAAGTTTAGAGAGAATCAGTGCTTTCCAGAATGGAGTTCCTTTATTTCGGGCCTGTGATTCTTGGCTTTTAATCTTTTTAGGTAACTATATGGGCAAGTCGCCTTGCCTGTTTGGTCATTAGTTTTGGTATGATACATTCTATTAGCCATCATTTTTGAGCTCACTACTGCTGTCTGATACTATTATCTGATGGTGAAGACAAAGTTAAAAACATTGAATAATGTTGGATCATCTGTCATTTCTCATAGGATTAACAGTACCAAGAAAAGCACAGAAATGTTTTCCAGAAAGTAAGAGAAGGAAGACCACGAGCAAAATCTGCCTTTGGATTTCAGTCTATAAATCACATTCTCTTCTTGTTATGTTTTCATTCCTTCTCTTTCTTCTCTGCTCAGGATCCCTAATTACCTCCCCACCTTTTATTTTTCTCCTCATATTCTTTTCATTTCTAACAATTTCTTCTTATTTATATCACTAAAAAAATCTTTCCATCGCCTTTCATTTTCCGTCTTCACTTTCTACCTTCTATGTCCATGATTTCCAAAGCCTTGAGGGGATAGTACAAATTTCTACAGGCTTTCATTCTAATTTACAGTTCAGAGCTACATGTTAGTAACTTGCCTAGTGAGTTATTAAGGGTTACAAACATTTAAGGTAGAACAATACATTAAGTTGTGCTGCATCAGTCAGTAAGCTCAAAATCTCACTGGCTTAAAACATAGGTCTATTGCTCAGAGTACATACTGTGACTGCAGGTTGGCTATGCCACTTCCTGTATCTTCTGTGGTCTGGGATCAAGGTTGGAGAAAGAGCTTCACCCCACAACCTCCCCGGCCATTAGGACATTGCTGTATTCATGGTAATAGTGAAAAGCAATAGTAGCCCAAAGAGAGGCTCTTAAAGCTTTTGTCTACAAATGGCTTGTGCTACTTCTACTTATATTTCTTTGGTCAAACCAAGACATACAGGCAATTCTTCTGTCTGTCTCTGTGACTGTGAGAGAGACTCATCTGCTACTTCTTGCTCTCCTGGATCTGTTGCTACCTTTACTCATTCCACTCGAGCTACATATCGAGTTTAGTATTATTTCCAAGGATCAAGGGATTGATATATAGAGTGGGGAAGATATTTAGGATGTTTATAATTTTACTGGAAGAATGTGGCATGGACGCATAAAGAGTAAAACAAAGCAAACTTGGATTAAGTAACATATGTTCATATCTAGGAAGTAAGTACAAGAAACACTCATGGGAGAGGTGATGGATGAGTGCTTTAGAGAAAAGAGGATAATGAATTTTAGAGTAGCCCAGTAATCCTGGTACCTGCTAGATTCTATTCTTGGTGGTGATTCTTTTTTTTAATATCATTTTATTAGGGGCTCATACAACTCTTATCACAATCCATACATACATCAATTTTGTAAAGCACATTTGTACATTCCTTGCCCTCATCATTCTCAAAACATTTGCTCTCCACCTAAGCCCCTGGCATCAGCTCCTCGTTTTTCCCCCTCCCTCCCGACTCCCCCTCCCTCATGAATCCTTGATAATTTATAAATTATTTTTTCATATCTTTCCCTGTCCGATGTCTACCTTCACCCACTTTTCTGTTGTCCATCCCCTAGGGAGGAGGTTATATGTAGATCCTTGTAATCAGTACCCCCTTTCCAACCCACCCTCCCTCCTCACTCCTGGTATCACCACTCTCAGCACTGGTTCTGAAGGGATCATCTGTCCTGGATTCCCTATGTTTCCAGTTCCTATCTGTACCAGTGTACACCCTCTGGTCTAGACAGATTTGTAAGGTAGAATTGGGAACATGATAGTGGGAGGGGAGAAAGCATTTAGGAACTAGAGGAAAGTTGTATGTGGTGATTCTAATTATCTGAGGGTCATTCAGAGCCATTCATAATTCCAAATGGGTCTAATTTGATTATGTAAATGGTCATGGATGAAATGAATTCCTACTGTTCATTAATTTTAGTCACTGTTATATTGCAACCAGTATTTATTTAATAATCCAGTCTACTAGAGAGATTGTAAATTTATGTTGTTACATACTGCAGTCTGTTCCACCTGATAGCGACCCTATGTACAAAAGTGTGAAACAATGTCTAGTCCAGCGCCAGCCTCACAATTGCTCTTCTTTGAGCCCATGGATACAGCCACTATGTAAATCTGTCCATCTATCTTGTTGAGGGCTTTCCTCTTTAAAAAAAAGTGTTTTTTTTTTATGGCATCTCTACTTTGCCAAGCATGTTGCCCTTCTCCAAGGACTGGTCTTTTGTGATCACATGTCTGAGTTGTGAGATGAAGTCTAGCTGTCCTTACCTCTAAGGAGCTTTCTGACTGTGCTTTATTTCAGAAGTAGATCTCCAGGCCTTTTTTCTGAGGTGCATCTGAGTGCGCTTGCGCTTCCAACTTTTCCATTAACATATTAACATCCAAGTTCATCAATTGTTTATACCACCCAGGGACTTGGTTTATATCTGTGTTTCTTAAATGCTGGTGTGTGTGTGGTTTGTATTTTTTTCTTTCATACTCAGAGAAATATTTTATTCAGTAATTGTAAATGACTATTTTATATTCCTGAAGTGAAATGATTGGGCGTTTTCCCTTGTATAACTTTGTTGATAAAGAAATGTATATCCCTTCTAATCTCTTTACCTTGAAAATAGATCTGTGCTGAAATTCTTGTATTGAAGTCTCCCCTCCACCCCCCATCAAACTGGGTACTCAAAAATCTAATAGGTGTGACATCAACAATTACTTCTTGTTAACAACTCTTGTAATTTAACCCCTTCAGGTGAGCAGGCTGATTGATGAATTGCAGACAGCTATCAAAAGCAACAGAGGTCATCTCTCTAAACTTGGCCCCCAATTACAGGCTGAGCAGGAGCAATTCTCCTCTTATGTCTACCAACACATTAAAAGCCCGCCAGCAAACACTCTTCTCCCAGGAGGCCTGCGGCTCAAGGTGGGTGTCATTCCGTGACTCTCATTGGGTTCAGCAAGAGATGGAGACACTGCTCTATTTGAAGGCCCTTGTCACAAAGCCACTCAGCTTGAATTTCTTTTTATGTTGTCTTCTTCTAACTAGGGTTTGGCTTACAAGTGATAATATTACCACTGAGGATCTGTCCCTTAAAAGAAAATTGACTAGAGTCCTTTGAAATGTGGATTAATAGGACTAATTTTCAACCCAGAAAAAGGATCATTTTAATAAAGAGATTTAATCAAGTGATAATTTATATCCTTTCCCAAGAAGCATACATATTTTCACAGGAGTCATTGTATATTTCTATAAAAACTAAAATTTGAAAGAGATGATTTGGAGAAATGGGCTAGATTTAATAATTGACAGGCAGTGGCAATAGGAATTGCAGGTGAAAGGCCAGGTGACTGATTGGTACTCAACTACATTTCCAAGGAAAAAGATATGTATTGGGTAAATGTGACACATGTCTGAGTTTACTCGGTAAAATCAATACTGGAGAATATACTGGGAATAAAGGTGAATTGGTTATTTGTCAGGACAAGATGGCTAAATATCCCAGACTACTTTCTGTTATTGCATCTTTAGAAAAGAAAAACACATGCACAAAATTTCTTTAAAAACCACCCTCAAGGTAGGTGATGTAGGCACTAAATACTTGGGAATTTAAATGCTTCTGTTTTTCGTAGTACAGTGTCTATGTTGAGTCTTCTTTAAAGTTAGTATAGCTTTGTGATTTTATATCAGTCATATTAAAGTACTATCATTAGTTAAATTTGAATTACTCAATGTGGACTCTTTTCTAACTAAAGAACTATTGTTACTACAGATATTCATTTTCTTTTGATTGTTTATAGAAATTTGTTACTATTCAAGAAATTCAACTTTATAACTCCCTTTTCTTAATATTATTCTATTATTCAAATAAATGTTTATATTTTCTATCTCCACTAATTTCTTTTAATGGATTTCCCATGTTTACATTTTGAATTAGATTATTACTATGTAAAAACTAACCTTAGAGAAAATTTAATTCCATGCTTAACATGATCATGCATTTCTCACAGCCTGTACTGGATAGCTAAGGATATAGAAAGAAGCAAGGTCCCAGTGTTATGCCAGTAATATGCTTCTTATCCAGGTTTCTAAACTCACTAGAGATCCATTTTGCCTGTTTGTAAATTAGTTGTTATTGGTTGAGAAGCCATTTATATCAGCAATCATCAGATGTGCTCTAATAGCTAGACAACTTCACTGCTGAATTCTGAAAAACCTGCATGATAGCAAATATTTAACTTTTAGGTATAAATCTTTACTCTGAATTATTCCCTTATTTTGATATGCTTCATAATCCTGAAAACAAGAGGACATTAACATGTGAAAAGACACAATGCAGTTATAAATATTTTGATTATTCTTGCTGCCCTTTAGGTTAGACTATAACCACATGTTGATATTTAAATTTTATTAAAATTTAAAAAATTAGTGCCTTTGTTTACATTAATTACATTCCAAGTGCTGAACCCATGGTTAGTGGCCCCTGTACCAAACAATGCTCTATCGAAAATCGCTTTTATCACAGACAATTATATTGGACAATGTTGAGTATGAGGGTGCTTCAAAAAGTTCATGGAGATTTTCTATGTATCTGAGGAAGGCCAATTATATATGTACATATATACTATGTATAGTATATGAGGAAGGCAAATTGCACATGTTTCCCCACACTCATTCAATGATGACACATGTGATAACTCAAAATTGACCATAGTCAGAATACCTATACCAAAGACAAGGGAAAATGCTACACGAGGGGGGTACCCTTGAAAAACAGATTTTTTTTCCTTAACAATACAACCTTATCACCTTCAAATCACTCTCTATTACACTTAATACATTTGTCAAATCTGAAATTCCATTCTTGGAAACATTTTTCAAACTCATCTGCTTGGATGGCTGACCACACCTCTCTCGTTTTTTTTCTTCATCTCTTCTACTTAGAGAAATCACTGTCCTTTCAGGTCCCTCTGCATTCGTGGAAACTTAAACAAGTCGCATGGAGTGAGGTCAAGTGAGTAAGGTGTGTCAGGCCAGTGAGGCATGCTGTTTTTTTGTTGTTTTTTTCCCCCAAAAACTGGAGCACTGAGATGGCTGTGTGAGCAGGTGCATTTCGTGGTGGCAAAACCAGTCCCCTGTCTGCCACAAATCAGACCTTTTTGTCACACACTGTTATGCAATCTTTTCAGAACCTCTAAATAGAAAGCATGATTAACAGTCTGACCTGGTGGAATGAACTCCAAATGCACTACGAGTTGACATTTTCATGCGTTCAATAAGTTGACAGATGTCCAGAACAAGATTTATCATCAATCAACATTTCACCCTTTTTGAAATGAGAAACCACTCTTACATCTTTTCCCATAGTGCTGTCCTTGTAAGCTGTGTTCAGCATCCCAACAGTTTCTGTAGCATTTTTCCTGAACAGGAAACAAAATTTCAGAACCACATTTTGTTCTCTTAAATCAGCCATCACAAAAACAAGGTTTGAGTGAAACTGCTTTTACAAAAAAGTTCACTGTGACCAGAGAGAACCTTCATATTTTACGCCACTGCGTGCACTAACTCAGAATGAGTTGCTTGATGCTCACCTAGTGGGGAAAATGTGTACTACAAAAGCTCTGCTCCACCCCCGCCCCATTGCAGTTTCAGGTTTTGGGGTACCCCCTGGTACATCAGGGCTTGATTTGTTGTTTTGTTGATTGTTTAGAGACTGTAGTCCATGAGTTTTCAACTACAGCCCGTAGGTCAAAGCTGCTTGGTTTTGTAAATAAACGTTTACTGAAACACAGCTTCAGTTATTTGTTTATCTGATACTGTCTATGGCAGTAGAGGTGGGTAGTTGCCACAGGGACCATGTGGCCTGTATTGACTCTGTGGCCCTTTAAAGAAAAGTTTGCCCCTCTTGGTTTATGTGGACTATCTTAGAAATGTTTACAATGGGGAATAAGTTTAAACATGTGCAATTTCTGTGTCTGTCATGTTATGAATGGTACAAAAATGCAAGCAGCACATTTCTGATTCAGCAGAACAAAAAATGCATGACCTCAATAGAATGTATAATTCCTCCTCCTCATAGCAAGTTAAAACTAGTTCATCCTCGCTGCTGTGTAGTTTTCAGTGTGTGTGTGTGTGTATGTTTAAGTTCTTGGGCAATTTTTGTTGTACAATCAGAATTGAGAATCATAGTGGGATCATCAAAGTAACTTAGCAGAATTTAAAAGGACCAAAGAAAGGGTCATTACTGGTTGTGAATCAGGCAAAAATTCTACAGTTTTGGAGAGTGGAAAATGATAGTAGCAAAATCACTTAATCCAAAATGATGGGAAAGGAGTGGTTTTAAAATCACTTAGTATTTTATTTACTTAGTACTTTTATTTATTTTTTTTTTCAAGAGCCATATTCAGAGGGCAAATGAAAGAGTGCAGAAACAAAAAGCTTGTGGCTTCAATGACCAGATTTGAGTAGTGACAAGCTGAAGGTATTTAGATTCACAATTATTTTTCACTGATTAAATAACTAACCCACTGCCATCAAATAGATTTCTACTGATAGTGACCCGAAATAAGAGTTCTAAGACTGCTATTTAATAGCTGTAGACAGCCTTACCTTTCTACTGAGAGCTACTGGTAGCTTGAACTAGTGACATTGCAGTTAACAGTCAAACATGGGGTCTGCAGCACCACTCTTAGGTGTGCTGAAATAAGATGATGGCTTACTTTAAGTATTTGAGAAAGATCATATGTAGAATCTGAAGGTAAATAGGAAATAAGAGCTAAGTTAAGGATGATACAAATATATGTGCATATAAATTTTGGGTTCTTTAAATCTTACTTTTAATAATATGAGATTTCAAAAAGCTCATGTACAGTGGAATAAAAATATAAATATATAAACTTTATTTATCAACACACGCTCCATTAAGGTCAAGACAATTTTGTAACTGTTGATACTAGCCATTAGTTGAGCTCTAAAAGAACCGAAGGTCCATTTAACTATGTCAATGCAGTCTTTCTTTACATTATTAACTTTCTTTATATTACTAAATTAAAGTGTTTTTTTTAAAGAATAGGAAACAAAAAGTAGTCAAAAGGAGCCATATCAGGTGCCTAATGATTTTCCATCGACACTTTCTCCACGAAGTTGTCCCTTGTTGGTAAGAGAAGTGAGCCAGAGTATCTGTGAGAAAAGATTCCTGTGAAACTTTCCTGGGTAATTAATTTTCTGCTAAAGTATTGACTGCATCAGAATACTCTCATAATAAGCAGGTGTTATCATTCATTGGCCCTTCAGAAAGCCAACTAGCAAAATGCCTTGAGCAGTCAGTCCCTTACCCCCCACTCCCCAAAACAAAAAATCTGTTGTTACCTTAACTTTTGACTAGACTACTTCCACCTTTTGGTAGCCATTGAATTGATTGTTTTCGTCTTCAAAATCTTATAGGTAAAGCCATGTTTCATCATCTGTTAAAATTCTTCCAAGAAATTCTTTAGGATCTTGATCCCGTTTGTTTAAAATTTCCATGGAAAGCTCTGCTCTTATTTGCAGTTAATCTGGGCTCAACCACTTTGGTATTCATCTAGTGGAAAGTTATATGTATCTATACATATACATGTATATGTTCATATACACATATTTTATAATCTTGCTTTTTCTCACATGTCACTTTTGGCTTTGACTTGACTTTTTTCACCTTTGTTTCCCATGGTACTCCCTACTTTTCTCCTGGGTTTTATAATTAATTAGAATGCTCACACAGAGCTCGCAGATAGTGCTCATGATTATGGGTTTATTATGGAAATTAATAGGTGACAATACTGATGAGCAATGCTCAGGATACAGTTGTTCATTCAGGTCATGTTACAAAGCTATTTTAGGGCTGCTAATAAATGCCCAAAGAGCCCCGTGGGTCAGTGAATCCACTTCCCTGAATTAAGTGCCCAGCAGCTTCCTACCCCAGCGGCCAGGTCCCTGCCCCAAAGCACTCAGCTTTATTTGCTCTGTGGGCTGGGAAGTCCACAGCTCTGTCTCGTGCTCCAGTTCCTGATTCTGCTGCTGCTGCTCCTCTGTCTTTCCGATGGCGTCAATGCTTGTTTCCTCAATCAGAGAGGTTCACTGTGTGTGGATCTTGGAGGCCATAGGAAGCTGTCCTCTCTTGGCTCTTGCTATTGGTGAGAGCCCCACTTTCTGTTTCTGAGCTGTCTCACTTATAAAAGCTGGATGGCAATCATATATCACAATCAGTATCGTCCCCTAATTGACTTTTCCTTCATTCTTACTCAGACCTATCAGGAAACTAGGGTAATTTGGCAGGAGTAATAAAGGCTAGGGCTAATGCTTGATGCTTGCCTTCATGAAGAGATCACTGAAGCTACAGATGCTAGAACGAATTGTGGTGATGAAACCGATGGGGCTTAGCTATTGGAAAGAAGAGTGTCTGGGGTCTTAAAGACTTGTATTGAAACAAACAGAGACCTTAGCGAGGCATCAACTAAGTCAATATGGAAGAAGCACCACAGCTTCTGTGATCCAAGGATTGTAAATTAAAAAAATCCCAATCCAAAGGAGGGAATAGTACCAGAGCTTAAATTGTGAACACCTGGTTTGTGGAACGCTATAGGTGACAGCTCTGGTGAATACCCTGTGAACACAGCTCCGGGATGTGAATAGCCTTGTTTCAGACAGCATGTAGTTAGGTTAAAATGTAAGGCCTTATTGTTTGATCTCCCCTTTGAACCATTTTAAGGTTGATTCCATTTTTAATATGTTCTGCTTTCTTTTTGAGTGAGGGTTTTCTATGTTTTATCTAGTCATTGCCAGTGGTTTTTTGTTTGTTTCTTTGCTTCTTGCTTGTGTTGTATGATTTTTCTGTATATGAAATCCAAAATAGATCTATAGAGATAATCACTGGATTGATAATTGCCTAGGGACATGGCAAGACAGGATATAGGAAATGGGGAGCTAACAACAATGAGTAAGAGAAGAAAATGTTCTGAAATTGATAAAGGTGATGACTGCACAAGTCTTTTCAATAAGGGGGAATGATTACATTTTATATATGGGAAATACATGCCAGTAAAACTACTGTTTAAAAGGTTATGGCTAGAAGAACCACATTAAATAATTCACTATATTCTTTCTCTCTCTGATATATAGCTATATCTATATATATTGCTATTGAGTTGCTTCCCAATTATGGTGGCCTCACGTGTTTCAGGTAGAACTAACCATGCTCCATAGGCTGTTCTGGTTGTGGCCTGTTGGCAGCAGATTGCCAGGCCGTCTCCTGGTGCTTCAGGGTGCGTTCTACATGCTAACATTTTGATAACTGCTTAACCATTGTATACCACCAACCTTAGCATCAGAAGATGTTCTGTTTTTAAAAACATACTCTTTACATCCTCTGAATTTCTGCAGTCACATTTTTGCAACTACTTGGCATAATACAATTCCAAGTTTAAATGGACAAACAAGAGAAAGGACTGAGAAAAACCTTAGGTGTGCTGTTTATCCTTCAGGGAAAGTTCCTAGCTTAAAAAATAAATGAAACCACAACATCAGAGAAAATTGAGAAAGTTTATCACCAGTAATCAAACTGTCCCCACATGACCATTCTCCCCTTTGTACATCATTTTCACATACACTTACTTGTATGACCTATGTAGTTACAAAGCATGCTTAGTTGCTTTGTATTCTATGACCTTTTCCACCACACCACAGTACATTTTCAGGTAAACAAAATTTCTTAACCATTTTCCCTTTAATGGCCACATTCAATGTTCACCGTATTTTATGAAGTTCTTTAGGCAACATGTCTCAGAGCAATTTCTTACTGTTCCAGACCTTCTCTTACTTCATCTCCCCTGTCACCGCCCCCGCCCCCCCCCCAGTCTCTTTTAGGACATCTGCTATAACCATGGCTCAGTGACTCCTGCCTTCCAATCCTGTGCTTTCCCTGCAACCCCTCCTCCTCTTCATCCCCAGGGAGATCCTGTCAGAAATGTTAGCGTTACCCTGGGAGAGCACGAAGATGCCTGAATGAAAGGATAGATACCAAAGGATATTAGCAAATCTGTATGGACTTGTGGCTGGAGAAACTAGTAGGAAGGTGGGTGGTTGTGACAGAGAATTGAGGAGTAAGAGTGTGTGATGTGTGAGTAGGTGGGCGAGAGCGCGGGGGAGGCATGGAAGATGGTACAGGGAATTAGTGCTTTTCACACACAATTGGTCAATGAAACTCTGTGGGTTGTTTCCACTTGCTGCCAACTGAGCAGATCAGGTTCTGTGGGACCTCGAGCTGGTATAATTTGGGGGTCGGGTGGGGGAGGGGAGCTGTCTGTAACATTAGGTCTGAAAAGGCTCTCTTTAAATGATAGCTATTTAGAATGAGAACATAAATCATAACAAATTAATGCAGGCTTAGAGAGCTGGGAGCTTTCTTCTGAGACAATTTTTAGGCTGCCTAAAAGAAATGTGTGTGCAGAAATACTTCCAGATTGGTAGCAAGCTGAAAACCCGCTCCTCGGTAACACTCTCCAACTTTCAGTAATTCCTAGCAATTCCCAGGAGCCGGAGCAAGTATGGAGCCTTAAGCTTGAGCTTCGGTAACTTCACCTTGGTCACCTTTGGCTGTGAGCAAAGGAAATGCGGTGGAATTTAGTAGCTGGACTGAAGAAAAAAAACCCAAAACTCAGACGACTGTGATGTGGAGACGTTTACTAAAATCTAGTATGTTTGCTGAGTAATAAGCCAGGCCAACTTGACCCCCATTTTTAAAGGAATTTGACTAGAGGAGCCGAATTAGAATAGTCCAGGCCATGTGACTGAGGAACCATGTGATGCAGCAGGTCAGCGCTCAGGTGCTAGCTCAGAGACTGAGCCCACCAGCTGCTCCGCTTAAGGAAGAAGTGACAACCCGGGAGACCCTGTGACACTGTGTTATTCGGCTCTGTTCGGGGTTTGTGAGTTGGACTACTGTCATGATTTCAAAGAAGATTCCTAAAATCTTGGGCAACGTGATGAAGAGACTGCTTTCATACGTGGATTTTATCCTCGTTGCCCAACCAGTTTTCAAGGGAAGGAGAGACCCTTTGCATTTCCATTCTCACCTCCCATGGGATAAAGCATGACTAGCAGCAGGCTCTGAATGCTATCACCTACTCTTGTCTCCAGTGCTCATTTCTAAGGTGCCATCCTTATTTTGTGGACTGTAGGGGGAAGGAAAAAAAGCCAACATACGCACCCCAGCCTATTCCCTAACAGGCATCTGCAGCTAGGTGTCAATCTTTGTTTGCAGAAAGAGCAATCTTCCCTTCCTAGACCTGCTGAAGAGGAAAACGGTCTGAGTCAGAATCAGGGAAGAGCAATTGGTATGGGTATTAGCTCCCATGCAGAGCCTGCTGTAATGAGACAGGCTTTCCCTGTGCTTCCCTGACATCCCTGAAGGTGCCCAGAGAATTGCCAGGTGGGCAGTCAGCGGGGAAAGTCCCTGGGCCAGAGCCGTATTACTGTCCCCGCAGTTATTCGGACTAAATGTAACCACTGAACCTTACTGTTGCAGCACACACTCTCTCAGGGAGATTGTCCTTCTCCATAGCAGTTAATTTGGTTTTACCTCTCAATTAGCTTTTTCACAGAGTGTTTGATATGCTCAAGTTGCTAAGATCTCCTTCCTACATATGTTCCTGTCCCCTGGATTTTCCACTGACATCTATGTTAGCCGGGCTCACCACGCATAGCGTCCAGCACAGAGGCATCACCTGAACATCAGTGGATGCAGAGTTTTCTAGGAAGTGCAAACGAATTCATGCATTCACATCCAGGTAACATTCTGCCTAGGGTTTTGTTCATGTTTTATGATTTACAAAGCACAGTGGATTATTTCCTAAAGTCAAATGTATTGGTATCGATAAAGAGCAAACTCTTTCGTAAGCTGTAGTTTCTCCGTGTATCCATTTAGATGGGAAAATTAATTTTACATGGATATTGATAAAAAAAACACCCAACAGCATTACAACCATATTCTTTATACAGAGGTGAGTCTGTGATCTCTGAGGTGGAGAATTTAGAGAAGTTTGATGATTGGGATTATGTTAAATCCTATAACACTCATTTCTTCTAGTAAAATAAAATTAAGGGGAATGTGACTCATCAAAAAAATTCTTTCCTTTCTGTGACAGGAAGTATATTTAGCAGAAGAGCCTCCAAAACCCTTTATTTGGCAAGAACACGTATATAATACCTGTCTTCACACTCTACTACTGACAGAGGCTGCATAGCTGGTATTTTAACCCAAATTACATGTGGTTTTAAGTACTATATTAATTTTTAAAAAGTGAAATGCTTGTCCCATATTTTTCCTTGAAATAACCTCATTTGCAAAAGGCTTATTGAAATTACTGACAATGTGCCAGACAACAAATTTACTTTACCCTAACTTCTTCTAGATAATTGGCGCATTGTCATATATTGGAATTAGTGATATTTGTAATTAGATATGAAGAAGATTTTTTACAGAACCATGCAGCTTGTTTGGGAAATTTTACTTTATCAACAGGCACCCAAAATTGGAGGAAATGCTTTTCTCCTCTTTCAGTGCTCTGAGAAATGATGACATGTGACTTAAGAACTGTTTCTATGGGATCAAAGTGATGACAGCCCCTGGAAAGATTAGCTGGGTGCCTTAGAGGAAGAGGCTTCATCTCAACAGGAAGGAGAAATAACCCATAAAAGGAGGTATTTTTCTTACAGCTCTGACCTCAACGCTATAAAACAGCCAAATAAATGCCGATTAAGTAGAATACATCAAACCATTGAATTGTGTGGTATGTGAATTATATGTTGATAAAACTGTTTTTTTAAAAGTTAAAAAAAAAGGGTGAGAATGGGACACTGGTCAAAGAGGGGATCAAAGTCGGTGAATCATACCTACAGGAATGATTGGTACTTGTGCTGGGTATATGCTCACCACCATCGCCACCCAAACATCCGTGCAGTGCTAGAGGAAAGGGGCACAGGCTCACCCACAGGGATGCTGTAAGTCGTCTCCCAGGCCTCCTCTCCATTCTTGGTCCCTCAGTGATGTTTTCCCTCCTCCTATCCCTACCCTCTAATTCAGTCATGGTAAGACAGTAGTTTTCAAAAACAAAAAACAGACACCATTGTTTTTCTTAGAATTATGTTTTCTCTTGAAATCTACTTGGTAAAATAAGTTAAAGTGGGAACTATTTAAAGCCAGGATGGGTGCTGCCCTGTCCATTGACTCACTCACAGGGTTTGTTTACATTTTTGAGACCACAGCTCCATCCATGCCCCCTGTCCCTCATGCCAGCCCATTCCCCAGGGCGCTCGCCTCTTAGATGCAGGGGTCAAGCACTCGGCTGCTAACTGAAAGGGCTGTCTGCATCTACTAGCTGCTCTGTGGGAGAAAGGACCTGTTGATCTCTGGTCTGTGAATGCAGCCTAGGAAACCCTATGTGACAATTCTCTGCCTACTCAGTGACACCCAATAACAGATGGAAAATCAGTATCTATAAAGTGGGATACCTATCGATTGATTCCTATTCATCGGGCCCCCAGCTTAGCAGGGTAGGACTGCTCCACAGAGTTTTCAAGGCTGGGAACTTCTGAAGGCAGAGCAGCAGGCCTGTCTCCTGGAATACCTCGGGGTAAAGTTTAAACATCAACACCGCCTTTCCTAACTGTTTGTAGGACCCGAGAACCATTTCCTCCCACTGAGCTGTCGGATTTTGATTGTGACAACGGAATGAATCTCTCAGTGGAGTTACAAGTATTAACAAGTTGATAGGAGCAGTATTTTAGAGTTAGAGCCCTTTGGCCCATCCCTAAAATCTAACCCCATAGGTAATCACCTACTCCACCTATTTCTAGATGTCTGGAGACTTTAATTTTGCAACAATGATGTTGGTTGTTTAGCTTTGGACCAGGTACCATTTATGGAAATGAAGCTTAACAATTATACAATTTGTTTTCATTTAGTATATTTTAATTTCCTGAGACAAAATATACTGGCTCCTCATCTGCTAAATGTCTCTATGATCAGTTCTAACACACTTTATATCACATGTGGTATAGACATAGTAACCCTTTATTCAATTTTCATAATTTCAAGTTGCTTTGTAAATATAATCTTAACTGAATATTAAAGTTAGACATTTTTATTGTTTGCTTTATGATATTTATACCTTTGGTAAAATATAAAACTTAAGAATATTCAAAAAATTCTATTAAATCCATAAAAATATGAAAAGTTATAGTACATTTATTAGATTTAATACATTTGACATTAATTTAATTAGAGTTGATTTTTTTTCTAAAAGATGAATTTGAATTCTGATGGACTAAAGGTGTCTTTTATAGCTAACTAGCTTCTCATAGAAGAACAAATTTTCATTTTCATATTCTTTGACTTAGGTTAAAACTACCATAAATACTTTACTATGCCTTCAGTTTCATGCGATTAATCTCTATTACTAGATATTAGGAATTCCTAGTGATATAGTGGATTATGAGATGGGCTGCTAATTGAAAGGTGAGCAGTTTGAAACCACCAGCAGCTCTTTTGGAGAAAGATGAGGCTTTCTACTCCTGTAAAGAGTTATAGTCTCAGAAACCCAAAGGGCAGTTATATTCTGTCACCATGAATCAGAATCCAATCTATAGCAGTGAATTTTTTAGTTAGTACTAGATGTAAGAATAAATGTTGATATGTATAATTAAAACATCATAGGACTTATTTCTAAAGAGCTGCCTTCTTCTTATGAATAGAAGTATGGTCGCTCTAATTATTGGGTGAGTGAGTGTACGGTACAATGCGTCCTACAAGAGTTGCTCTGCCACGTTTGCTGGGTTCCTTCTTCAGGTCTGAGGTACCCACTTCCTAGGAACTGTAGCTGTAGGAAGCTAGTTGTCCTCAGTGGAAGGGAGCTGCTTCACCCAACATTAGATCCCTCCCCAGGGAGCATTTTGCAGCCAGCACTGGGTTGGTGTAGGGCAGAGGTCAGCAAACTGGGGCTCTTGAGCCATATCTAGTGGCTCAGTAGTACATGTGGTAGCATATGTGGTTCCGACATAAAATTGAAAATGAAAATAAAACTGTCATTGTTTCATTTATAACAGTTTGAAAGGGTGTTATTCAGACAATAGTGATTTCATTTGTTTGTAAAAATATATTTATGGCTTTCAGATAATTTTTCAATGGTTGTGAGGGACAGGATTGGCTCTTGGGTCTCAAAAATGTGTGACCCCTGGTATAGGGAAGGGAAATAAGAAGAGCCCATCTCATGTACCTCCATTTGGGACCACGGTACAGGGCAATGATTCTTTTCGTCACCCACAGGCTTGCTAGGAGTTGCAGCCATGCACCTGATGATCACAACTGATGGGCCAGCTCAATGCCAGAACTCCCAGTGGAGTTGAGCAAGGCCGCTGTTGCAGTCATGTAGCCATTGAACTTCTTCCTCTACTGAATCCTGCTCTTCTCTGCCTCTCACCAGTGTTGCTCCTAAGAACACTACCCACTAAATGCCCGTCAAGCAACTCTTAGTCTCAGCCTCTGTTTCCCAGGGCCTCCAGTCCAAGATAACCTGTAGGTTCACCTTAATCCAACATATTTAATCATGTACATCTAAGAGATACCATGTTAGTCTGGGTAGACTGGAGAAACAAATCCCCAGAAACTCATCTGTATATAAGCATTTTATATAAAAGGTAAGTGTACATTAAGAACGCATTCTAACCCAGTCCAGTCCAAGTCCATAAGTCCGACGTTAGCCCATATGTTCAGCACCATTCTACAAAGTCCTCCTCAAACTCACAAAACACATGCAATAACACCAAATGCAGGAGGAAAGCTGAATCAGTGAGCGGGTAAGCATCTCAGCGCTGGCAGGGGTCTCCACGTGGCTTCCCCTGCATCAGGATAGGTTCATGTGGCTTCTCCTCAGGGATGTCTCACAGGAAGTGAGCCTTGCAGCTGAGGCAAAGAACTTGCTAAGGCAGCCACAACTGGTCCAAACATCAGAAAGCAAGAGACCTGAGAACCGAAAGGCTAGGCTCACTGAGCCATTTATCTCTCCGCCCTTCAATTAATCCACATGTGTTTATCAGCCAGGTTGGCACAATAAACCTTAACTATCTCAGATACCAACTAATTTTCTGTGGATGGTCTATATTCTCACTCAGGCCTCTGGCAGTAAATCTTGTGTCTGCACAGCTTCCCAACTTTGGGCCGCACACAGCGGTGTCATTTTTCTATTACTGCCTCTTGACAGCATTGCATCCTGAGATATTGTGAAGCTTAGGTGTTTGGCCTTCTGCTCACGTACATTAGAGCTTCCTGGGTGGTCTGTTATGGAGAGTTTGGGAACCCACTGTTCCCCACAGCTAGTTCTTAACTAGACTTATAGCATTAAAGGCCGGATAATGGCTCTGAGCCCGGCCTTACACAGTCCTTAAATAGATGCCACGGGTGATGCCATCAAACAACCACGTTGGCTTCCCTTTCCGGCCCTCTTTCCCATATGGGTTAAGATTTTCTTGCTGTCTCTTTAAAATCTTAGTAGTAAATAGCATTCTTTCTTACTTTCTGGACATGTTTATGCCTCCACAAATACCCATGTGAACAGTATACTTATAAGTAAATATAATTTATATTTATAAATACTTTTACTTTCACTGATTTGTTTACTTCCAAATAGAAGTATAAGTTGTGTTGTAGAAATATTAGCCTAGCTACAAATTTTGTCTCTTAGCCCTGCTAATAGCCAAGTAAGAAAATAATCACTTTGGAATGAACAACAGAAAACTAACCACTTCTCCTTGTGTCTAGGTTTCTAGTGTGAATTTCCTTCATCCCTTCCTCAGATCACTCTGTTCCCTATAGCCTACTCTCAACCTACAGTAATTCTTATAAACACGTAAATCAGATGACATTGCTGCTCTATCCCAAACCCGCCTGTGATTGAGCCCCCCTTTGGCCACTTGCACCCCCCCCCTTGCCCCTCTGATTTCATCATTAGTTACTCTCCTCTATCCCAGTGCTGCCACCCCCAGAGCCTCTAGGTATCCGGGGAACATACCAAGCACACTCCCGTCTCAGTGGTTTTGGTCTAGGGCAGTGGTTCTCAACCTTCCTCATGCTGCGACCCTTTAATACAGTTTGTGTTGTGGTGACTCCCAGCCATAAAATTATTTTGGTTGCTACTTCATAAATGTAATTTTTTCCCATGAAATGCACAGATTTTATTTTGTTCAGTTTGCACCATGGGTGACAGTCCTGTCATAAGGTGTCCCTTACAAGGATTTAGATAGAAGCATTGAGGTGTGTATCTTTCTTTTTCTTTCTATTTTTTACATCATTTTATTAGGAGCTCATACAACTCTTATCACAATCCATACATACATCAATTGTGTAAAGCACATTTGTACATTCATTGCCCTCATCATTCTCAAAACATTTGCTCTCCACCTAAACCCTTGGCATCAGCTCCTCATTTTTTCCCCTCCCTCCCTGCTCCTCCCTCCCTCATGAAACCTTGAGAATTTATAAATTATTATTTTGTTATATCTTGCCCTGCCCAACGTCTCCCTTCACCCACTTTTCTGTTGTCCATCCCCCAGGGAGGAGGTTATATGTAGATCCTTGTAATCCTTCCCCCTTTCCAACCCACCCTCCCTCATAACTGTAATTTTGCTACTGTTATGAGTTGGGCAACTCCTGTGAAAGTGTCATTCAACCGTCAAAGGGGTTGTGACCCACAGGTGGAGAACCGCTGCTCTAGGTGTTCTCTGCCTTCAGTGCTCTTCTTCAGCTACCTGCACGGCCAGCTCTCTTAACTCCTTCAAGGGTCTGTTGAGCTCTTTCTTCCCTCTGAAGCCACGCTATCGCCCTCATTAACACAGTGACCAGCACCATTCCTCTCAGGCACCGTATCCCAGGCCCTGCTCTGCTCTTTCTTCTAAGCACTTGCCAACCAAAGCCATGGAGTTGATGCCAACTAATAATGTGCCTATAGGACAGGGTAGAACTGTCCCTGTGAATTTCCAAGACTGGAACTCTTGATTGGAGTAGAAAGGCCGTCTTTCTCCCAGGAAACAGCTGGTGGTTTTGAATTGCTAGCCCTGCCATGAACAGCCCAGGGGAGCAGTTACTATCTTATAAATTAGGTCCCTGGGTTGTACAAATGGGCTTGCATTTGTGACTTACAGAAAAGCTTTAAGGGCACACAGTAGAACCCCAGACCTTGACGCTAATCCATTCTAGAAGGAGCATCGAGATGCGATGCAGTTGAGTTCCAAATCCATTTTTCCAATAAGAAATAACTGAAAACGATTAATCTGTTCTTAACCACCAAATTTTTACCCTAAACTTGCCTTTTTATACAAAACATTACACAGAAATTTCAAAGTAAATAAGTTCAGAATTAAATAATATATTTTAAATAAGAAACACAACATTTTAAAAGTCTTTAACAACCACAGTATGGCCTGTACCTTGAGATGGAGGAGGAGCTGGATCTGTGGACACGATGTGGAGGGGAGGATGGAGAGAGAGTCCTTGTGTGGAAGGGGAAGCCCCTTCCATCAAATCAACTGGTCGCTGCTTTTCAGTTTTTCCCTTCTTTGCCTTTTTTAACTAGGACCTGGCTGGCTTTCTCTAAAAAAATAAAAATAAAAAATCTGTCTAATGTGGTCTACTGTTGGCGTTTTCTTAATGTTTTCCAAAAGGGTTAACTAAATTATCATCAACAATATCGATAACATGGTTAACCAGTTCCTTATCATGATGTTTCTTTTAAATAAACCTCTTTCTTAGGACCCATGTTTTCTATCTAAAAACAGTACAAAAACAACAACAACAAAAAAAACCAACCTAAGAAAATTATAGCAATATGCTTGGAACACAGCTGCAAAGGTTTAAACAACACATACTAACAATGCCAACTAACGCCGAGTGACTGAAACACAGACTGCTTTTGTTTACAAAAATCACATGTTTGGTCAGTTTCTGATGGTGTTTTTGAGCTCTGATGCAAAATTTTCTGACATTTCGTGTCAAAATTTGATTATATTCAGTACTACTTGCAATAAAATGACAGCCCCCAAAACCCTCTGGCGCTCATTCTACACTGACACATACAATGAGTCAGAATGGACTCAAGGCAGCTAGGAACAACCCACTTACACATGTGTTCACCATGTATATAAGGACGCTTCAGTTCCAGGACTCCTTCCCTGCTGAGACCCCTTGTAAAACCATGGGAGAGGCTCCAGCAAGATGTTTATGTGGCCACGTATTTTTGTAAAATTGGTAAGCATAATTTATTTTCATTACAATGGATTAGAACCACTGTTTTTCCTCCCCTGCCCCAACGAGCCCAGGTGGCATTATTAAGTAAGCCTTGGATTGCTACTGTAAGGTCAGCAGTTCAAACCCACCTAGGTAAAGAGATGAGGCTGTCTGCCCCCATGAAGATTTACAGTCTCCAAAATTCTGTGTAGTGTCCCAATGATTCAGAGTCGACGGAATGGCAGTGGGTTTGGTTTTATTGTCTTTTTTCTCTTTCAGTGTCTCTCTCTTCCATTTTGTTTTGCATCAGGTGCTGCAGGTAAATTGGGAGTCTGGCTAAAGGTATATGGAGTTGGGAATACATGTAGTTAGGGTGTATTGTTAGCTGGTGACAAGCACACCCCTCAGGGATAGATCGCCAGGCTTTTCTTCCTAGCCCATAAGCTTTGGTGAAATCTCTTCAGTATCACAGCAATCCACAAACCTCCACGAGCTCATGAATGGCACCTGTGCTTGAGGTGCTTGAGGGGAAGCTGGATCTCCTGCATAGAGAATGAGACATCTGCACTGAACCACACTGGCCCTCGTAAGGGTGTCTCCCTCTCACTGCCCTCGAGTCACTGTGTAAATAAGAACCTAGAAACAGACTCCGATTCCCATGCGTTCCCAACACCAGGCGTTTCTTCTGAGCCCATAGCTTTGGTGAAATCTGTTCAGTATCAGAAGAATCTGGATCGTTTTTGGGGGGTGGTAGGGGATTACCTTTCAGAAGTTGGTGGCTCTGTGGGGAAGCATTTGGCTGCTAAGTCACTTGTTCAAACCACCAGCCACTCTCAGGAGAAAGAGGTAGCAGACTGTTTCTGTAAACAGGATGTCTATCTCTAGGAAAGTAAACAAATCAGTGAAAGCTTAAGTATAAATTATATATATTTATAAGTATAAGTATTTATACTGTTTGTATGAGTATTTGTGAAGGCATAAACATGTCAAGAGAGTAAGAAAGAATGTTATTTACTACTAAGATTTTAAAGAGACAGCAAGAAAATCTGAAACCAGTAGTTCTTAACCTTCCTAATGCCATGACCCTTTAATACAGTTCCTCATGTTGGGGTGAACCCCCACAACCATAAAATCATTTTTTCCCCATAAAATCATTTTCATTGCTATTTCATAACTATAATTTTGCTACTGTTATGAATCGAGTGATACCTGTGAAAGGGTCGTTTGACCCTCCAAAGGGGTCGTGACCCATGGGCTGAAAACCATTGTCTTAACCCATATGGGACTGAGGGCCTAATGGGAAGCCAACGTGGTTGTTTGATGGCATCACCCGTGGCATCTATTTAAGGACTGTGTAAGGCCAGGCTCAGAGCCATTATCCAGCCTTTAATGCTATAAGTCTGGTTAAGAACTAGCTGTGGGGAAAAGCAGGTTCCCTGGAACCGTTTAGTTCTGCTCTATAAGGTCATTATGAGTTAGAATCCACTCCCCAGCAACAGGTTTGGGGTTTTACTACCTTACACCTTGGGGCCCAAAGCTAGCCTCAGCTGGGTTTTTGCATCATCCCATTCTACTGGTAAGAATTGAATTTTAGAGCCATAGGGAATGATTTTCTCAAGCAAAGGGGAAAAAAAGGTAGACCTCCATCAATCATAGCAGCTCTCTTTAAAACTTATTTTTAAACATTGGGCATTAGAAATAAAAACTGCAAAAAACAAATAAGTTTTTTTTATATATGAAAACATAAATACAGGATTTGGGTCTTTAAAAATGTATGTTTCGATAACCCTTGATTAGCAATAAAGTTGGGGGAAAAATGTATGTTTCATATAAAGCTTAGAAGTAGATCTTTTTAATTGAGCCTTAAGAAAAGCAGAATCTTATGGGATTTCAGTTTGGGGGTTCTGTATTTTTTGAAACCTACAGCAAAATATATTTTCTGACTTCGTGGGAGACAAACTCTTTTGTACCTCACCTTGACTGTATGCCCTATAGGGTGGTAGGAGGAGCAACTCGTGGAGCTTTGATCCCATGGTTGGCAGTTGGAAACCACCAGCAGCCCTCGGGGAGAAAGAGTGGGTTCTCTACTCCCGTTAACAGTTACAGCCTCAGAAACCCACAGGGGTCGCTCTGAATTGGCATGGACTTCATGGCAGTGAGCTTGGTTTTGGTTTAGAGTGGTTGGAGGCAAAAGACAGAGGGGTTTTCTTATTTTGTTTTGTTTTTTATCACTTTTCTGGGTCTGGATGGGAAGTCTGTGAGCACCAATGAAGGAAGCACTGAACTAAGGGAGGTCTTAGGTTTTGACCAAGCCCTGTCTGCTTTCTCACTTTGGCAGTTAACATTCACACTGCTGTTTCCTAGAACAGCAGTTCTCAACCTGTGGGTCGCAACTCCTTTTGGGATCGAATGGCCCTTTCACAGGGGTCGCCAGATTCACAACAGTAGCAAAATGACAGTTATGAAGTAGCAACAAAAATAATTTTATGGTTGGGGGGGTCACCACAACATGAGGAACTGTATGAAAGGGTCGCAGCATTAGGAAGATTGGGAACCACTGTTCTAGAATTTAATGTGCTGCACTCCCGAGTTCTCATTGAGCAAGTCTCAACAAAGGAACATCAGTAAGTTCTCCCAACTGTAACCTCGAAGCAGCTTAGAATGTTAACCTTCATTGTTAAATGACTCCAGTGTTGAAGAATTTTGCCCTGGACTAGAACTTGCAGGCGATGATGGCATCAGTAAAATCTCCCATGATAATTCCCATAGGTTTGCAGGTGACCCCGAGGCTCACAAAGCTCTTTGCAAAAGTAGAGAGACCATGAAAGACGCAAAGCCAACACCTGTGAGGAGCAGAAACTGCAGGCCTCGGAGTCTCACCGTGCCAAAGCTGGGCGCTGTAGAATCGCCACGGCACGGCCGGCCGACACAATGCAGGGCCTGGGAGTGGAACAAAGCCCGCAATTCTTGAACATAATGAACCTTTAAAAAAAATCTCCTTCTTGTCTAAAGGCTAAAGATGTGTTAATGAAACAGACAGTTTTCCAAACCACAATAGGACTTCATAAATAACTTTCCACCAGTCTCAAAAGGGACATCAAACTGAAAATATGGTTTTCTTCCATTTAAAAGAATGTATTCTCTCAAACGATCGTCTCTGGAAACAGCACTGAAAAGAAAGGAAAATGGCCACGCTGATGTGATAGGCATATCAGAAAGGAAAGAAAGAACTTTTGAGAGAAAAAAACCCAAGGCCCAAGCATCAATGTAAATAATTCATCAGCCCCTCTCTTCCGGCTCCTTTCTTGTCTGGTGAATGGCCCGCGCCACGCGGAGCTGCGCGTGGTCAGAGGGGCGGCGCCACGTTCCAGCCCGCCGAGCCGTCCGTCCCATCTGGCCTGGCTTCTTGGGATCCTTTTGACCAGAACAGTCGCTCACTTCTTTCTTTTCTTTTCCTTTTTTCCCAGCAAGGGTTTTCATCGTGCAATGGTTGGGACTTTGTCTCTGTTCTCCACGACGTGTTGTCTACGTGCATTCAAAAGGGTGACGTTCCTGTACTGTCAGGCAATAAACCTGTCGGGTTGAATTTCCTTCTCGGGATCAAGAGCTGAGCTGAGCACTCGCACAGTTTAAATACGTACGAATCAGACACCCCGCACGGCATTTGTGGCTTTCTGTTTATCAAGAAGAATCCAATGAGTTTTACTGAGGTGCTCGCTGACCTTCCATTGACTCTTGCCCCACTTAGGTGGCCAGTAGTCAGTGATTTGTCCCCCAGAGTCTGTTTCCTACTATTTGAAGATTGTAGGGAGCGCCAATTTGATGAACATGACAAACCGAAGGGAGGAGCTGGGGCCCTTTCTTTACACGATTCTTTAAGTCCGGGCCATACTCATTGCTAGAGCCTAACTTGCACTTATTTTATACAAGCAGTCTTGCTTGGCCTAAGTCCCATGTACACACTTTCTGTTAACACAGTACTCTGCAAGGCCTGCATCCGTGTATGTGATGCACATATGTACCTATGTGTGTGCATGTAGTGATTCTGATCTTTGCATGTGCTTATTTTCAGGTATATGAAAATGGTAAAGACACTGGAGAGATTCCTGTTTGTATCAATCCCAAAGATTTGCAGTCTAGTGGCTCAACTCAGCCTGCCGAGATGACAGAAAGAGTGAGTTTATTTACCATTTATTTGCGACTGTACCTGTGTTCTAAGTTACTCGTCGTGAATTTAGAGTTACAACTTGAAAATCATTTAGAAAAGATAGGAATTATCAGCTCGGTGTGAGGGTCAATTTTGGGTGTAGTGGGACCTCCTGGACCCTTACCTAAGACCATCTCAATTTCCATTATGCTTCTTTTTGGAAACCTGTCCACCCTTTTTCTTTGGGAAATCTGTGTGGTTTTGCCACACAGAGGTTGCTATTTTGTTCACACTTTCAAAAAAACCGGGGGTGGGGGTGGGGGCAGTCATCATGTTCAGTAGGGGCCCAGGGGGTTCCAAGTCCTAGACACAGAATAGCGCACAGACACTTGCTCTTCTTCTACCTTCCACCCGACTGGGAAGCCTTCCAGCTGGTTGATCGTAGGCACCCTTACCTTTGCCTCCTTTCCAGACAATTGGTTTGTTTTTCAGGCAGAACCAACATGTTCAGGGTCTTTCTTTTGGTTCTTTGTCTTGCATAAAAGGACACGCAACACCCTGTTGTTTACAAATTGGGGTTATGCGCCCGAGTGCACAAGCAGTGTTTGGGGCTCTGTTGCCTGGCTTTTGTTCAGGAGCGGACTCCTCCACCCCCCCACCTGCACCTTCAGTTCCGCTCCCTGAGACGTACCTCTTCTTGGTGGTGTCCATTGCTTAATGCCTACAGCCTGTCACAAAAGTTGCAGACGCACGTGAGAAGTGCTCACGGGATCATTAGCTGGGACCCGAAGAGACTGGGAAATGCTGTCTTGATCGATTAGAGAGAGAAGGCTGTAGGGCCTGGATGGTTTCCTTTTACCATTGTCACTCTGAGAACATAAATTGCCTTCTAAGAATTCTCCATATGTCTCCCCCATTTTGATATTAGGCTATAATATTTTACTTTTTGCTTTATGTTAAAATCAAAGGTGGATTTTATGTTATCTTATACAGGAAGATGGTAACTCATAGGAACATTTGTGTTTAGGCACCCCAAAATGGATCTTTGCTTCTATTTTAAAAAGTATTATTAATTGGGAGTTAATACATATATCATTCCATAGTTCAATCATGTCAAGCAGAATTGTATAATTGCTGCCACAGTCAATTTCCAACCATTCTTTCTCTACATGGACTCCTTGACATCGTCTCCCTTTCCCCTCCCATCACCACTGTACTCCCCTCCCCTCCCTCTGAAACCCATGTTCTACTTGCTGTCCTTATGGGTTAATCAATACAGGGTTTCATATGCTAAAAACCAGAAAAACATGTAACACAATTTCAAGAGCGTGACCCCAATGAGATAACACCTCAGAGGTGCACCCTAATATGGACAAACAAAACAAAATTACAAAAAATGTTGAAAACCAGATCAAGTCCAGCATGCATCAAAGCGGGTGGGTGTGTGTGTCAACTGACAAAGTTTTAACTATTCAAGTGAGATTTATGCTTGTGATCTTCTATACTCCTCTCTCCAATACACCCTGTTTAGTAACCACTTTCCTTCCATCCCTCAATTGTGCCTTAAATCCGGATGGGAGGTGGGTGGGTGGGGCTTGAATCAGCCGATGTAAGGCTTTTGCTTGGTACGGTCTTGGCAACACCTAGGATGCCTCAGTGTATGAACACTTGTCTCTAATCACTAGCCTAAGACCTTTGATGCTTTTCTCAGGTCCTTGAGCACGTTCTTAGCCCATAAAAGCCTGGTGATGATAGCTATAGAGATAGGTGGGATAAAATTATCACAATTTTTGGTTGCCATAGCCCTTGCCATGCCGTAGGCCCTTACCTCCCATAGGTTGTGGGATGCTCATCTCTGAACACCTAAATTGCAGCCGGTCACCAAGTTGAGAAAGTAGAGATTGCAATGCAACTCATGGGAAAGTGAATTTGGTTAAGTGGTCAGGTGTTTCCGTCCTCTCCCTTCTCTACCACAGAGCCTTGTCCTTTTCGCAAACATTTCTCTGCAGGATCAAACCTGACATCTTTAGGAGCCTCCCCTCGTCTCAAAAGGTGTTGGCCTGAAAAGCAAAATCACTGCAATTTAAAACCAACCAAACAAACAGGATCAGTATTACGTGTGTTCTGAAATAATAGCAAAGCAACAGACAGAAAATTTAGAGCTGAGACTGTGCAGAAATAAATGGCAGCTTGGTAGAAATAATCTCCACACCTGACAGCATTTCTGCAGTTCTAGCTGGGGGAAGGGAACCCAGAAAAAGAGAGTCCCTGCACTTCTAACACCTTTGTGTGTTAGTCCCCTAAGGAGACGAGTAATCATTTCATAGTCAAAGCACTTGACTATGACCCCTGAGCAGTGTTAACTTTAATGAAGGGAAAGATGTATCATCGTTTTCAGCCTTTCTGATGCTCAGGGCTAAAACTCTGACGTTGTAAAAGGCAAGGCAAATCTGGAAGTTGGAGATGTTAGCATTTACTTATCAGTTCAACATGTGAATCTTTTACCACTGAGGAAGTTTCTGGCCAAGGAAAAGATTTTACTCATCAAGTGTTTACAGTCAAGCAATAAGGAAACCTGAGCTATCTGGCAGATTGCAACTTGTTCCTCTTCCTC
The DNA here is from genome assembly GCF_000313985.2 of Echinops telfairi. NCBI lineage: Eukaryota > Metazoa > Chordata > Mammalia > Afrosoricida > Tenrecidae > Echinops > Echinops telfairi. The sequence goes on from NW_022103958.1 coordinate 20,880,062, forward strand.
GGAGCCTTGGTACTTAGCCCATCTCTAATATACCTTCAGTGGGAATGAATAGAGACAGCCCAAAAGCAAACAAAAAAAGGCACATCAAACTGCAGTTGGGCACGAAAAGACCATAACGACATCCGCACCCCGCAGGGATGATAGTCACAAGAAATTGAGAGACACAAGAACTGACAAGGGAGGGAAGGAAAGGAAGCCTCTGCCAGAGGCTGGGGGCTGGCATGGGAAGGGAGACACAGGATGGACCGGGTGGGTGCAAAGCAGGAAAGAGCAGAGATCTGAACACTGAAACAAAGGTGACACATGATAATGAAAAAATGTCATGAAATTCCACCTGCAACGGAGTTTAGTCAGATGTACTCTGCATTTGAAATATGCCTTAAATGTGAAATAGCTTAATGATTCGGAGACTCTAAAGTCATAGAGGAGCACCCACTGACAGTGCTATTATTTCAACTACGAAATGACCACATTTCATATTTTGTACTTCCATGAGGTCTTACAACTTGAAAGCATCCATTAAGCTGCTTGGACTCATTAATTAATATAGACTCAGGAATAGCTCCCAAGTGAATCACTTACAGACTGAGAGTCGTGTTTGTTTTTGCAATCCCGTCAGTGGGAAATTGTCCCCCGATTGATTACCTGAGGTTATTTGGGGACAGGGAGATTGCCCCTTGTAAAACTCGAACAGATTCTGGAAGGACCCCAACAAAATGTGTAGCTGAGACAAGGGACACATAATCCTTATCGAAGAGAACCATTCCCGAGTGTAACCAAACGCTTTCTGTAAGATTGTCACATCTGCTTTCAGTCACTGTGCCGAAGGGTCAGGGCTCCATCACAAGCCTGTGGCACCCCCTGCTGGTTAAAAGCCCACGCTCATTTTGTTACTTTACAGCGAGCTAAACACTGCAGTCATTTCACACTTCTTTTAACATTCTATATGAATTTAATTATCAGTTGTTTGGACTTCATTTGTTACTGAATCAAGACAGTTTATTAGATGTTCACATTTTAGGTTTTTTTCCCCCCCCTTCTCACCACCAGTTACTTTGCAAGATTCATCAAAGGCTTCAAGCCTCTTCCTTCAACCCACCGAGCCTCAGTTTTTCTTCAGTCCGGCTTTTCGATGAGTGTGGTCAAGAAATTAAGAATCCACTTTTGCTGAAGAATGAGCAAAAAATTTGGGTCTCTTATGGTAAAGCATACAGGTAGGAGTGAGTCGTCTGTTATCTGTCTGTCCTCAGTCATTCTGTAGGCAAGCCTGTTTTCAATGGAGAGTTGAGACCTCAAGTAGTGCCTTTAGTGAAAAAAAAAAAACGTTGTTTCTTTTCCCCCAGTTCATTTTGAATTCCAATAAAATTTCAGGGGCATTTTTGTGAGGCAGTATTGTTTGTGGAATATGACATCCCTCTCTGTCTGTCTCTCTCTGACTTTCGGTCTTAGCACAGCAAGAGGGATTTGTTCATGTCTGAGTAGGCACCTTAATGACAGCAGATGGAAACGCCACGGGGGCCCAGCCCATCACACTGTCATTGTCGCACACTGCCCTGACCTGCTTCCACGCCTCTATTTTTTTGTCCCTTTTTAAAGGAGAAATGGATGGTAATTGAAAAGGATCTTAAGCAAGATTTATGAAGCTGTAGACAACATGATTCCCCACTATCTCTCTATGTTTTCACAAATAAAGTCTTAACCTTTTAAGCACCACTGACAGGACAACTAAAGATAAATTGGTAAAGCCGGTAAGCCCTATCCTTTCAAAGTTACATTCCTCAAAAGTGCCTTACATTATCCCATAATAATTACTGGTTATTGCTGAGCATTGTGTAAATTTTTGTAGATTGGTAAATTTCTGCATAAAATTATCTGTGTTTCTGAGCAAAGGGGGTGGCTGAGGTATGCAGGCACTAATGAGCTGGGCTGTTGGGCTGAATACCTTGGAAATTCATGTGTATTTTGACAGCAGCCATCCAGATGAGCCCTAAAACTGCTTGTCAGGAAACTTAAACATACTTTTCTGTCTATTAATTTTTTTGAGCTCATCATTTATCTGTAGAAACAGTAGGGGAAATAATTTTACTTATAGAGGAGAGTTGGTTGTATATTAATTATAACAAGAAGACCATAGGCAGGTCTAACTCTTAGCAAAGTAGGAGCTGATTGGATTTGCTATGTATTGCAATCATCAATATGTCAATGACGGGAGCATATCTATTTAGAAATCCAGGAAGGTCTTGAAAGGAGTTAGCAGGATAAGTTGTGGGTAGCATCTTCTAAAATTTTACTCTCTCTCTCCTACTAGAGTAAATTGTCCAATGATTTCTTATGCTGCAAAATTTATAAAATTAAACAGATCCATAAGGGCTAGTAAATTTTTTTCTTTAGGCAAATTTCAAATATAATTTAATTACATTGTGAGTAGAATTTTTTTATAATGATAAAAAAGCAATGAATTTTACAGTACCTAGTATTCTTGGATAATTTAAAAGCCAATTAGAAGGCAAGGCTTTAATAAAATGTGTGTCATTATTCTTTCTTTTTAATATCATTATCAAACAAAAGTAATGACTAGTTTTGATGTTTTTAATGATACTTGTTATAATACAGTATTTTAATAAGCACAAAACACTTGTCCTTAGCTAATTAGATTATATTCGTGGATTAACTAGTAAAATGCCAAGTGACTAGGATATTCTAAAATCTTTTGAGGATTATAGCTGAGAAATTCATATAAGTGTTTGTTACTTATATTACATTGTTATTCTAACAGGATTTTTTCCCCCTTCCGGTTTTGAATCCAATATAAAACACCAGGAAACTATTATAGTATTTTACTACCACTGGAACTTATAAAATTGATGTGCCTAAAATGTTATTGCCATCTAATTTCATTTCATGATATTTGTTTTCTGGGAGATCTTAACATGTCTAATTTATGTTACTATGCAATCAGGTTGCTCATTTGCAAAAGATGATTTTGTTAATACCTGTTTTTATTTTGAGACCTTTCATTATTTTTCCTCAAATATTTATTCCAAAAATTTTTGAATTGATAGAATAGCTAGTACAGTGTGTACCCATGTATTCTTCACCAATATTTGCCAATTGAAAGAGTCTGCGACATTTGTTTGAATACTTTCATATTTCTCTTCTCTCTTTAAAAAGGTGAAAGTCATTTCAAACAATTAATACGTTTTTAATCCCTAAATGCTTCAGATCACATAACTGAAGAATAGGACATTTTTTAACATCATCACATTATATGTATCTAAACAGACAACAATAATGCAATAATATTATACAATATCCAAATTGTGTTCAAATTATGCAATTATCTCCCAAATGTGTTATAAAGCTTGTTGTAATCTGTATCCTTTTAAGAATCCTATATTGTGCTTAGTTTTCTTTTTTCCCCCCAGTTCTTTTTCCTTTGAAAAATCAAAGATTGCCCAGCATTGTCTACTTACTTTTTGTTTTGATTTCATGCCCTTGCTTTTATTTTTTTTGAAGAATCATATATATATATGTGTGTGTGTGTGTGTGTGTGTGTATGTATGTATATACATATTTTAAAGAATCCAGGCTTCCCTTCTATAGAATACCCAGATTCTGGATGTTTGAGTGTTTTCTCATGAATTCATACTGTTTAAATGCTTGAAGCAAAAATATTACATAGATGATGTGGTTGTGTCCTTTTTTCCTATAGTTAAATAACTTGTCTTTGACATCAATCTAGAGAAACATTGTGACCTATTTAAGATCTGTGTTCAGTTTTGGTTACCAAATAATCAGATTAACATAAAACAATGTGCCTTACTGTCACTATCATGAAAAAACATTAAATAAACTATGTTTTTTTATTTTTATTTATTCATGCTATATGTATTGAACTCACAAAAAATATTTATATCCAGATATTAAGGATTCAGTTAATTATCTGCCCCAAAAATCAACAAGGGTGCATAGCATTGCAATTATATATAAACATCAAACAAATGAAAATTGATTATTTTTAATCCATGAAATGTTTTATTGCACATGTTGCACACAGTCTTGGGCCTATTACAAATTAGCTAAATAAACTGAAATGTACGTTTCAGTATGTACATTTCAGGTGCAGTATGGGACACTAACAGTTGTGATATGTAAATATGAAATTGCTCATTCCTGGGTTTTATTAGATCCTGTTACTATATAATTGGCTGTTTGTTTTTCTTCAGTTTCAATATATGAATAATTTTGAAGATATTTTGATGCTATTTTCTTTTTCAGATCTCCTCTGAATCCTGTTTTGGGTTTGACCTTTGACCGAGTGTCTGCTTTTGACAAAGGTGGCATCACAGTTGCATATAAAACCTTTTTGGATCCTGATGCTGTTCTACTACCTGGATGTGACAGGTAAATTAATATGTTTGGTTAAAATCATCTGTATTTTCAGACTTCTCAGAGTAAGAGATTTGAAAAAATATATATTATTTGAAGTGTCTTACATAAGTGATGATTTATTTTATTGACTTATTTTCATGGTATGAGCTAGAGCCAAGGAAAACTTGTTAGTAACTTTCCTTGAGTTAAAAAGAAATAAAAGTATATGGGGCAGTGAGCAGATTGTAGCATCTAGTTTGCAGAGTCAACATTTTGTTTTAAGTCTTAAATCTTAATTTTTTCATGGATGTTTCTGGAATAGTTGTTTTAAGCGGAATAATTAAATAGAAAATAGTAATATGTTCCTGTGTATGAGTGTTCATATGTAAACATCTCATTTAATATTGATAAAGTTAAAACAAAAGCAATCGATTGGAGGCTTGGTGGGACTATGAAGAGTAGAGAATGCATTTGCATATCTTGGAATCCATTCCCATCTCAAGGAGTCTATGTGTCCTCATGAGGTATGCACTGAACTGCTAACTGCTAGGTCAGCAGTTCAAACCCATCTGCTGGAGCATAGGTGAGGCATAGTTCTACATGAATTGGATAATAATTTACTTAATCTCCCAAATCCATTTTTCTGTTATTATCTCAAAACAAAACAAACCAACATTTGCTGCCATTGAGTTGATTCTGACTCATAGTGACCCGATAGGACAGGGTGGAACTGCCCCTCTGGGTTCCCAGACTACAACTTTTGACTGGAGTCGAAAGCCTTTTCAGTTTTCTAAGGAGTGGCTGGTCGTTTTTAACTGCTGACCTTGCTGGTTGCAGCCTAACATGTAACCACTACACTACCAGAGCTCCTATTACCGTATTTTACTTCACTTTATAGAGGCTGAAACTGAGAATCAGGGGGTTGGAGTAATTTGCCCAAAGTCACATAGTTCTACCACGCATAGGTGGTAGAACCAAGATGGTCTCTCTTAAAGAACCTGAGTACTTAGCCTCCATCCAATGCACTGTCTGATAAAACTTTTTGTGATGATGGAAGTGAACATTGTACCTATTAATCCCCTGAGGTGTGATTAGCATTACTGAAGAATGGAAATTTAATTTTGTGTCATTTAAATGTACATAGGTCTTGTGGCTGGTGACTACTATACTGGACAGGGAAGCTGTGCAGTATACTGATTCTGCATTCGATTAGATGACCTACTTCTAAGGCCTCATGTAGCTTTTTGTAACATAACACATTATACCTCAACTTAAAATATAGGCAATGAGTCTAAAAGTAGAGAGCCAAAAGTAGTCTGATGAGGTCACTCAGTCCAGGTCGTGTCGAATCTATTGCTAAATATGACTAGAAAGACAAGATCTTCGGTCTTCTTTGGTGGCTGGTGAAATGAAAATTATAGCCTCTCATGACTAACTCTACTACTTTCCAAGCAAGAATTAAATCTTTATTCTTGTGCTCTTTTTTTCTCTATAGTAGAAAATAATTATTCAGTGTTTTGTTCATAGGTCTTTCACACTTATAAGAAGAATTATTTGAGTACAGTAATCTTCCTCCATGCTGCTACATTTTCCTAGTTCCCTTTCTTTTAATTTTTAACTGGCATATTTTTATTTTTCATTCATCTATTCTTCCTTAGTTTTACTTCCTTCAGTGCATGAAAACTGTTTGATTAGATTGATTCAAGTTAGATATGTGTTTCTAAGTATATAATAGGAAATTATTTTTGCTGATCCGAAACGAATCTTAATGGATTATTTCCTTAACTTTGTACAACATTAGAATTTTCTTTCTGTACTGTAAAGTGGTGATGACCTACTTGTAATATGGATTATTTGCAATCTTAATATTCATGCTCTTATTTACATTTCTGAGTCTTGATTTTTTAAAATGCATTGACCAGTGCCAGACTGGTTGAATATTGTGCTTCGATATGGTTGAACATACCAGTGTTGAGCCGGGTAATTGCCTTAGGGTAAGAATTTGTTCATTCTTAAGAGAAGTGATTTGGCTGAGCTAAGACTGAAACCGAGCTTGTCAAGTCTGTGATTTTTCTTTGTACCCACTGTACTATGTTGCCTCTTAAGTTTCTCACAAAAGTGCCATATTAGCATGTTGAACATAACCAAGTTAGCAATTGAGCACATTATAACCCTACTTAAAATAGAGGTAAAAAGGCAAAAAGCCGAGAGCAGAAGCAAAGATTCACAAGCAGTCTGACGAGGTCACTCCGTCCAGCTAACTAAATGTACCATCTGATTACAATTCTTCACTACTCACCGCCTAGTGGACTTAAAGCACACATTTTACAATGAGGGACACTTCACTTTAAGAGATTTTCTAAGATTCAGACAACAAATTTTAATATCTTCATTTTTTGGTAATTAAGTAGGTATGAAATAATTCAATATTCTTCATAATTTCAATGTAAAGGTTTAAAACCTCTTTACCACTTATAGATAACAAAGCAAATTATAAGTGTAATTTTTAAAGTTTGGAACCTTACTTTTTTCTTTCCTCATGACAGAGAATGAGACTTCGATGAATATACTAGATTGCAAAAAGTTGGTTGAAAGGTGGAATTAAAAAGATAATGGAATTTTTTTGAGATTTTGGAGCTACCTTGTACTAGTATATTAAAGAACATTGTGACTAAATAGATATATTCTTCTAAAATACAATGTAATGTTTTACTTTTTTTTAGGTGGGAAGTTTGTGAGGGATTTCCAATTACCTTTAAGTGCACCAGTCAGATGATACCAGATCAGTTCGAAAAGGTGGACCTGCAGAGCCATTTCCTACAGAACAAAGTAAGCATTCTTTGTTATATTTAGCAAGGCGCCATTTATGTATTGGATACTCAGTCGATATGTGATGATTGCCTGGGTATTTTTGCAAGTGTTTTGAAAACTATGAACTGTTTTACAAACATTGGGACCAGGGTTATGGTTTATTTTCTATTACGTAAGCAATTCCAACTGAAAAGATAGAAAGTATATATTGCATCATTTAAGTATCACTATTTAGCAGATTTTCTTAGTTGTCAGGTGCTGTTGAGTCAGATCCAACCCACAGTGACCCTACACACCTCAGAAAGAAAACATTCTTAACAATTGGTCCTGTGTTTGGCCCAGTGTTGCTGCCACTGAATCAGTCTATCACCTGGGGGTCTTCCTCTCCTTACCTAACCCTCTATTTTACCAACCATGACTTTTCTTATCCAGCAGGATCTCTCCTGACGATATGTCAAAAGTATGTCAGACAGAGCCTCGCCATCCTTGCCTCTGAGGAGCCCTCTGGCTTCCTTGTCCTTGGTAGTCCATGCTACTTGTAACATTCTTCACCAGTACCATAATCTAAATGCATCAAGTCTTCTTCAGTTTTCCTTATTCAATGTCCAACTCTCATATGCATATGAAGCGATTGAAAATACCATGGCTTGGATCAGGGGTCCCTTATTCTTCAAAGTAATGTCCTTGCTTTTCAGCACTGTAAAGAAGTTTTATGGAGCAGATTTACCCAAAGCAGTATCTTTTGATCTCTTGACAGTTGCTTCCATGAGCAATGATTGTGGATGCAAGCTAAGAAAAAATCCTTGACCGTGTCAATCTTTTCTCCATTTATCATGATGCCACCTGTTGGTCCACTTGTAAGGATTTAAGACATTAAGGTAGTTGTTAGACTTTAAGGCAGCTGTTATTTTTCTGTACTTTATGATGGAATCTACTTGCTTTACACGGTAGTGTGCTGAAGAGGCTTGAGTTCTTTTGAGAGCTCAACCCATAGTATCCCGATCTACAAAGTCTATTGCTTCACTTATACTTAGAAATTCCTTCTTCTACTAAAAATAATAATAACAATAAAAATCCCTACAGTTGAGCTATTTCAAAGAAGTCATACTTTTCTTTCCTTTTTTATTTGGCAAACAACATAGGGTTGTTAGACAGTTCAGCTTCATTCATTTTAGTTTTTGAATCCAGGAAGTCACAACCAAAAGACACCTGCAGAGATAGAAATGCCCTGTCTACCAATTTGGGCTCTTTACTTGCTACTTGTAAGGCAAAAGCAAAGAGCCCTGCCAGGGCCTGGGGTAAGGGATGGGCTGCATCTATGGGAGAGGTTTGAGGTTCACACTCTGTGGGAAAAAGATGAGGCAGCCTGCTCCTCTAAAGAGTCACAGTTTTTGGAAACCCCACTCAAGTCACGATGAGTCGGAATCAACTCAATGGCAGGGGATTGACTACAAAAGACACTATCCCAACATGCTCTTTTTATAGAAATCATTTTATTAGGGGCTCATACAACTCTTATCACAATCCATACATACATCAATTGTGTAAAGCACAGTTGTACATTTGTTACCCTCATCATTCTCAAAACATTTGCTCTCCACTTAAGCCCCTGAATTCAGCTCCTCATTTTCCTCTCCCTCCCCAACCCCCCTTCCCTCATGAATCCTTGATAATTTATAAATTATTATTTTGTCATATCTTGCCCTGTCCAACATCTCCCTTCACCCACTTTTCTGTTATCCATCCCCCAGGGAGGAGGTCACATGTAGATCCTTGTAATTGGTTTCCCTTTCGAACTCACCCTCCCTCCACACTCCCAGTATCGCCCACTCACACCACTGGTCCTGAAGGGATCATCCACCCTTGATTCCCTGTGTTTCCAGTTCCTATCTGTACCAGTACATCTTCTGGTCTAGCCGTATTTGTAAGGTAGAATTGGGATCATGATTATGGGGGTGGAGGGAGCATTTAGGAACTAGAGGAAAATTGTATGGTTCATTGTTGCTACATCGCACCCTGCCTGGCTCGTCTCCTCCCCGAGACCCTTCTCTAAGGGGATGTCCAGTGGCCTACAAATGGGCTTTGGGTCTCCACTCTGCACTCCCCCTCTCATTCACTGTGATATGATTTTTCATTCTGATGATGCCTGATACCTGATCCCTTCGACACCTTGTGATCATATAGGCTGGTGTGCTTCTTCCATGTGGGCTTTGTTGCTTCTGAGCTAGATGACTGCTTGTTTACCTTCAATCCTTTAAGACCCCAGATGCTCTATCTTTTGATACCCAAGCACCATCAGCTTTCTTCTCCACATTTGCTTATGCACCCATTTGTCTTCAGTGATCGTATCATGGAGGTGAGCACACACTGATGTTATTTTTTGTTCTTTGATGCCTGATAACTGATCCCTTTGGCACCTTGTGATCATACAGGCTTGTGTGCTTCTTCCATGTAGGCTTTGTTGCTTCTGAGCTAGATGGCCGCTTGTTTACCTTCAACCCTTTAAGACTCTAGATGCTATATCTTTTGGTAGGTGGGCACCATCAGCTTTTCAAAAGCTGCTTACTCACCCGCTTTGTCTTCAGCGGTTGTGTCGGGAAGGTGAGCATCATAGAATTCCAATTTAATAGAAGAAAGTATTCTTGCATTGAGGGAGTACTTGAGTGGAGGCCCAATGTCCTTCTG